>NC_134355.1:10990599-11335599 GCF_048569485.1 Anomaloglossus baeobatrachus | reverse complement strand
AAAACAGGAAAGGGATACAAGAAGATATCCAAGGAATTGATAATGCCAGTCAGCAGTGTTCAAACTGTGATTAACTAATGGAAAATCAGGGGCTCTGTAAAAACCAAACCGCGATCAAATAGACCAACACAAATTTTGGCCACAACTGCCAGGAAAATTGTTCAGGATGAAAAGAAAAACCCACAAATAACATCAGCTGAAATACAGGAGTCACTGAAAACTAGCGGTGCGGCTGCTTCAATCTGCACAATAAGGCTAGGTTCACATTTCCATTGTTTTGAATCAGTCACATGCGTTGCTTGACGCATGTGACTGATGTGTTGTACAATGGATGACAAAGAAGAGAATTTATTCTCGGACTCCGTTGTGTGCGGGGGGCAGAGCGTGAGGGGGGTGGAGCTGAGCGGGGCCGTGGAGCTGAGGATGTGAGTGCCGCGGTCTGCATGGCTGGGGACAGGTAGGTGTGTGTGTGTGTGTGTGTGTGTGTGCGTATGTACATGCGGAGTGCGGGAGGGGGCGGAGCCGAGCAAGGAAGTGTCAGCCTCCCTGCACACGTAGCCAGGCTAAATATCGGGTAAGCAAAGCACTTTCCTTGGTTACCCGATATTTACCTTGGTTACCAGCTTACACCGCTTAGCGCTGGCTCCCTGCACACGTAACCAGGGTAAATATCGGGTAACTAACCAAAGCGCATTGCTTAGTAACCCGATGTGTATCCTGGTTACGTGTGCAGGGAGCCAGAGTGAGCATGCGCAGCGAAATCCTACGGATTGCACTGCTCAAAAAACGTTACAGGCTGCGTTCCTTCCGCCCCGCGGTCAGTCGTTCCACGACTGATCAGTCGGGCGGAGGGTGCAACGCAGCATCATCAGTCACAATCTGCCACTCATACAAGTCTATGGGAACAACGGAATCCGCTAAACGGATTCCATTGTTTACCAGAGCAGCGCATTGTGACTGATACAATTTAACGGAAGTGTGAACCTAGTTTAAGGAGGCACTGGAAGAAAAATGGGCTGCATGGTCGAGTCACCAGAAGAAAGCCATTACTTCGCAAATGCCACAAAGTATCTTGCGTACAATATGCCAAACAACCCAGAGACAAGCCTCCAAACAGCCCAGAGACAAGCCCCCAAACAGCCCAGAGACAAGCCTCCAAACAGCCCAGAGACAAGCCTCCAAACAGCCCAGAGACAAGCCTCCAAACAGCCCAGAGACAAGCCCCCAAACAGCCCAGAGACGAGCCCCCAAACAGCCCAGAGACGAGCCCCCAAACAGCCCAGAGACGAGCCCCCAAACAGCCCAGAGACGAGCCTCCAAACAGCCCAGAGACGAGCCTCCAAACAGCCCAGAGACAAACCTCCAAACAGCCCAGAGACAAGCCTCCAAACAGCCCAGAGACAAGCCTCCAAACAGCCCAGAGACAAGCCTCCAAACAGCCCAGGGACAAGCCTCCAAACAGCCCAGAGACAAGCCCCCAAACAGCCCAGAGACAAGCCTCCAAACAGCCCAGGGACAAGCCTCCAAACAGCCCAGAGACAAGCCTCCAAACAGCCCAGAGACAAGCCTCCAAACAGCCCTGAGACAAGCCTCCAAACAGCCCAGAGACAAGTCTCCAAACAGCCCAGAAACAAGTCTCCAAACAGCACAGACACAAGCCTCCAAACAGCACAGACACAAGCCTCCAAACAGCCCAGAGACAAGCCTCCAAACAGCCCAGATACAAGCCTCCAAACAGCCCAGAGACAAGCCTCCAAACAGCCCAGAGACAAGCCTCCAAACAGCCCAGAGACAAGCCTCCAAACAGCCCAGAGACAAGCCTCCAAACAGCCCAGAGACAAGTCTCCAAACAGCCCAGAGACAAGCCTCCAAACAGCCCAGAGACAAGCCTCCAAACAGCCCAGAGACAAGACTCCAAACAGCACATAGACAAACCCCAAACAGCCCAGAGACAAGCCCCCAAACAGCACAGAGGCAAGCCCCCAAACAGCACAGAGACAAGCCCCCAAACAGCACAGAGACAAGCTCCCAAACAGCACAGAGACAAGCCTCCAAACTTCTGGAACAAGGAAATTTGGAGTGATTAGACCAAAATTAAACTTTTTGGTCACAACCAGAAATGTTACATTTGGAGAGGTGTCAATAAGGCCTATGATGAAAGGAACACCATTCCTACTGTAAAGCATGGAGGTGGATCGCTGATGATGTGGGGATGTGTAAGCTACAAAGGCACAAGAAACTTGGTCAAAGTTGAAGGAAAGATGAATGTAGCACATTATCAGCATATACTGGTGGCAAATGTGCAGTCATCAGCCCGGAAGCTGCACATGGGACGTACTTAAACATTCCAACATGACAACGATCCAAAACACAAGACCAAGTCGACCTGTCACTGGCTACAGCAGAACAAAGTGAAGGTTCTGGAGTGACCATCTCAGTCTCCTGACCTCAATATCATTGAGTCACTCTGGGGACAAGCGCACAGTTCATGTAAAAAAGCCCAGGAATTTACAAATTGTCTCTCCAGTAAAGGAGACAAACTCTAGCACAGCGCCACCTATTGGAAGTAGCGATCCTAAAAGTCACAAGTGGATTTTCAACAATCCTTTGCAATATGACTCAGGATATATAAGCCAGATCAGAATCCCAATTTGCAGACACGGTGTTTCGGGGTGCTTGCCCCTCGTCAGTGCAAAGTATGGGGGTGTCTGATCTGGCTCATGAGAAAGCTATGTGGGGACCACGGGGGAACACTATTCTCCTTAAGGAGACTTTGCAAGCCAGTCTGGCTGCCAGGTAAGGGGACTTATAGCTGCAATGCCCCTCTGGGAAATATTCAAATTGTCTCTCCAGTAAAGGAGACAAACTCTAGCACAGCGCCACCTATTGGAAGTAGCGATCCTAAAAGTCACAAGTGGATTTTCAACAATCCTTTGCAATATGACTCAGGATATATAAGCCAGATCAGAATCCCAATTTGCAGACACGGTGTTTCGGGGTGCTTGCCCCTCGTCAGTGCAAAGTATGGGGGTGTCTGATCTGGCTCATGAGAAAGCTATGTGGGGACCACGGGGGAACACTATTCTCCTTAAGGAGACTTTGCAAGCCAGTCTGGCTGCCAGGTAAGGGGACTTATAGCTGCAATGCCCCTCTGGGAAATATTCAAATTGTCTCTCCAGTAAAGGAGACAAACTCTAGCACAGCGCCACCTATTGGAAGTAGCGATCCTAAAAGTCACAAGTGGATTTTCAACAATCCTTTGCAATATGACTCAGGATATATAAGCCAGATCAGAATCCCAATTTGCAGACACGGTGTTTCGGGGTGCTTGCCCCTCGTCAGTGCAAAGTATGGGGGTGTCTGATCTGGCTCATGAGGAAGCTATGTGGGGACCACGGGGGAACACTATTCTCCTTAAGGAGACTTTGCAAGCCAGTCTGGCTGCCAGGTAAGGGGACTTATAGCTGCAATGCCCCTCTGGGAAATATTCAAATTGTCTCTCCAGTAAAGGAGACAAACTCTAGCACAGCGCCACCTATTGGAAGTAGCGATCCTAAAAGTCACAAGTGGATTTTCAACAATCCTTTGCAATATGACTCAGGATATATAAGCCAGATCAGAATCCCAATTTGCAGACACGGTGTTTCGGGGTGCTTGCCCCTCGTCAGTGCAAAGTATGGGGGTGTCTGATCTGGCTCATGAGAAAGCTATGTGGGGACCACGGGGGAACACTATTCTCCTTAAGGAGACTTTGCAAGCCAGTCTGGCTGCCAGGTAAGGGGACTTATAGCTGCAATGCCCCTCTGGGAAATATTCAAATTGTCTCTCCAGTAAAGGAGACAAACTCTAGCACAGCGCCACCTATTGGAAGTAGCGATCCTAAAAGTCACAAGTGGATTTTCAACAATCCTTTGCAATATGACTCAGGATATATAAGCCAGATCAGAATCCCAATTTGCAGACACGGTGTTTCGGGGTGCTTGCCCCTCGTCAGTGCAAAGTATGGGGGTGTCTGATCTGGCTCATGAGAAAGCTATGTGGGGACCACGGGGGAACACTATTCTCCTTAAGGAGACTTTGCAAGCCAGTCTGGCTGCCAGGTAAGGGGACTTATAGCTGCAATGCCCCTCTGGGAAATATTCAAATTGTCTCTCCAGTAAAGGAGACAAACTCTAGCACAGCGCCACCTATTGGAAGTAGCGATCCTAAAAGTCACAAGTGGATTTTCAACAATCCTTTGCAATATGACTGTCAATACCGGCCATCATCAGCAGCTTCTTGGGGACGGGAGCAGAGACGATGCCGGTACCCCTAGGTGCGGGGATGAGACGCACCAGGACAGAGCCGCAACGTCCGGTCACCTTGCAGGGCACGGTGTGCGGTTTGCCGATCTTGTTACCCCAGTAGCCTCTGCGCACGGGTACGACTGACAGCTTAGCCAAGATTATGGCGCCTCGGATGGCGGTGGCGACTTCCTTGGAGCATTTCACACCGAGACCAACATGGCCGTTGAAGTCTCCAATAGCCACGAAAGCCTTGAACCTTGTGCGCTGTCCGGCACGGGTCTGCTTCTGCACAGGCATGATCTTCAGGACCTCGTCCTTCAGAGAGGTGCCCAGGAAAAAGTCGATGATCTCGGACTCCTTGATGGGCAGAGAGAACAAGTAAATCTCCTCCAAGGACTTGATCTTCATGTCTTTGACCAGACGGCCAAGTTTGGTGACTGGAACCCACTCTTTGTCGTCCGCTTTGCCTCCCCGGGCCCCGCGTCCTCTCCCGCGGCCTCTGCCTCTTCCACGGCCGCGGCCTCGGCCCCCACTGCCGAAGCCTCCGCGGAAACCTCCCCTGTTACCACCGGCGTCGTCCGCCATTTGGTGTTGTCGATAGACTAAGAAGGAATTTACAGAAACTGAAGGCACCAAGAAGAATGGGCAGCTTCACCATCTGACCAAGAAGAATGGGCAGCTTCACCATCTGACCAAGATGAATGGGCACTTTCACCACCTGAGAAAATTAAGAGCCTCATCCACAGCTACCACAAAAGACTTCCAGCTGTTATTGATGATAGAGGGGTAAAACACGGTATTAATAACTGGGGTATGGAAACTTTTCGTCAGGGTCATTTGGATGATTTTGGTTGTCATCATGATAAAGCGAAAACACAGTAGTTTGACAATAAATGGCTTCACCCAACCACTAACCGTGAGTGGGAAAAAAGATTGTATATTATTATTCATATGCAATGAAACGGCCAAGAAAGCAAAAAATCTGCCGGGGTGTGTAAACTTTTGAGCACAGTTGTACATCTGTAGAATATTCTCAGCCGTGTTTAGTTTACAGAGCATTGTCTACACTAGATTATGTCTGAACTCCGTATCCTTGTGTAATTGTAGTATATTTTGTTAAAGGGCTATTTCCACCTCAAACATTTAATGCCTATGCACAGGATCCCACCTCTAAGACCAGCATTCATCTTCAGAACACGGGGAAACTTTCCTTCTTTCACTTCTATGGGAGTTGTGAAAATATTCCTATAAATTCAATCTATTCTTTGGTTATAAAACAAATTGAGGTATTATTCCAATCACAAGATAAAAAAACCATTTATACCGATGCTGTGATTGGCTAAAAAGTTGGACTGTGCTCTCGATCTCCTACAGCCAGAATTTGCATTGACAGCTAGAAGAAATTTTGAGGTTCTAACAATTTTCAAAAGTAAAGAACGATGTCCACAAGCCTTGATTTATGAAGTTGCAAAGCCTGTAAGTTTAAAAAATGGTGTGGAGACGCGAGGGTCAGTGGGTGCTCTTGTCCACTGGCCTTTCAGTCTTCAGAAAGACTGCACAGACCAGGGCTCATCCCACTGAACACTCTCTCTCCTTCCCCATGGGCAGAACACTCCTCAGACAACACTGGGTGAGGGATCCACGCTCTGGTAAGACTTTATTGATCACCAACAGGCAACAGAATATAGTACATTCCCAACAAGAACACAAGATGGTGCAAGTGACAAAGCCCCATTTTTCCACTGGCCCACCAGGGATTAGAAACTCTGCGAATTCAGGGATTCCAAGGCCACTAACCCAGCCATCACCACCCCGCTTTTGCCTGGCACCCAGTGAAGGGAGATCGCTGCAAGCTTAGCTGACCAAGGACAGCAAGATATGTAGCCAGGTGACCGAATTGTTCCAACCTGGGTTCTCCAAATGAATTTGTGGACTCAGTGTTGGGCATTGGAGCAGTTATCCTCCAGTTGGAACCATGGACCCTACGCTGAAGTCCTGTAGAATGACACCAGTGACAGTAACAGGCCCCTTTTATATCCCTCAGTTCCCATTTCAGGGCATTGTGTCCCCCAGGATTGGAAGAGGAGACAATCATGGCTTTTCTCTCCTTGTTCGCTGATTCAATAAGACTGCATAATTGTGATCCAAATGCAGACTGGTACACTGCAGGGTGCTGATGCAATCCGTAATCAGCTGACATTCTACAAATTAACATACAGAAAAACGCACCAAATGGTCTGATATGAAACAAAGGCTAATGTCTCTTGATTTACTGAACAAAGGAGCAATAAATCTGGCATACTTAAGAATTGTTCACACCCCCACAAGTGGCCAGATTGATGCTGAGTCATCACAAATGCTGACATGTCTCCTTTAAGAGATTAATAGTTTTCAAGCTGCCAATCATATCATGCCAGTCTCCATTGGCAGTTGGTACCAAATCACAAAGTATTCTCACTCTTTTATTAATTTACCTTTTTTTTAACTGGAGGAGATGTTCCCGTGCTCCTTGCCATGAATCTGTTGAATTCTCTGCATTTCATTAGTTGGCAGAGCGGCCGGGCACTAGCCCAGAATTATAATTAAGTTGAGTAAACGTGGAAGCAATCAGAGGATCTGGCTGCTCAGAACAGAGATGGTTCAGTACCTGCACATAATAAGACCTTGGTGCAGCTACAATGAGGCCCGAAACATCTCAGCCATAGAACCTTCACTTTCATGTTACAAAGGCTCATCCAGGTTTATGTAAATGAGACTTAAGGAATAGGGACGCATTCTAAATGCAAAATTAGGTACATTTCTAATATTGATAAAAAAAAAATCTAAATTTCTACCATTCACTACTGCGGTATTTACAGCTAATATACATACTGTAGCTAGCTGTGCTATAGTCTGTGTATTTCCTGTACATAGCTGGCTGTACAGCTGCAGAGCCTGTGCAGCTCATGTACAAAGTTAAGTGTGTTGTTGTAGTATTTGTATAATATCTGTACAGAGCTGGCTGCACCGCTGCAGATTCTGCGACTTTGGTACATAAGTACAGCAGATGTGCCGCTGTAGTGTTTGTATAATTACTATACATAGTGGCTGTGTAGCTCCTGTACTTAGCTGACTATGCTGATGAATCTTTTTAGCTCTTATACATGGCTATAATAATCATTATTATAGTCATGTATTTTTAAGCTAGCACCTAATTCACACATATAGGTGTTCCAGTCAGTCTTTTTTCTGATTCTTAAGCCTGCTTTACACGTTGCAATTTCGCATACGATATCGTATGCGATTTGCAACGCCCCCATCGTATGTGCGGCATGTTCAATTTGTTGAATGTGCCACACAAACGATTAACCCCCGTCACACGCACTTACCCGTCCATACGACCTCGATGTGCGCGGCGAACGTCCACTTCCTGGAGTGGGAGGGACGTTCGGCGTCACATCGACGTCACACGGTAGCCGGCCAATAGAAGCGGAGGGGCGGAGATGAGCGGGACGTAAACATCCCGCCCACCTCCTTCCTTCCGCATAGCCGGCCGGGAGCCGCAGGACGTAGGTAAGATCTGTTCATCGTTCCCGGGGTGTCACACACAGCGATGTGCGCTACCCCGGGTACGATGAACAACCTGTCGTTCAATTCATGAGGAATGAACGACGTGCATGCGATGAACGTTTTAACGTTCAATCGCAATCGCACGTAGCTGTCACACACTACAATGTACCTTACGATGCCGGATGTGCGTCACTTACGACGTGACCCCGCCGACACATCGTAAGATATATTTTAGTGTGTAAAGCGGGCTTTATACATGGCTAGCTGTGCTGATGAAGAGTCTCTGCAGCTCCTGTACATAGCTGGCTGTGCTGATGAAGAGTCTTTGCAGCTCCTGTACATAGTTGGCTGTGCTGATGAAGAGTCTCTGCAGCTCCTGTACATAGCGGGTTGTGCTGATGAAGAGTCTCTGCAGCTCCTGTACATAGCTGTCTGTGCTGATGAAAAGTTTCTGCAGCTCCTGTACATAGCTGGTTGTGCTGATGAAGAGTCTCTGCAGCTCCTATACATAGCTGGCTGTGCTGATGAAAAGTTTCTGCAGCTCCTGTACATAGCTGGTTGTGCTGATGAAGTCTCTCTGCAGCTCCTGTACATAGCTGGCTGTGCTGATGAAAAGTTTCTGCAGCTCCTGTACATAGCTGGTTGTGCTGATGAAGAGTCTATGCAGGTCCTGTACATAGCTGGCTGTCCTGATGAAGAGTCTATGCAGGTCCTGTACATAGCTGGCTGTGCTGATGAAGAGTCTATGCAGGTCCTGTACATAGCTGGCTGTGCTGATGAAGAGTCTATGCAGGTCCTGTACATAGCTGGCTGTGCTGATGAAGAGTCTCTGCAGCTCCTGTACATATTTGGTTATGCTGATGAAGAGTCTCTGCAGCTCCTGTACATAAGCTGGCTGTGCTGATGAAGAATCTCTGCAGCTCCTGTACATAGCTGGCTGTGCTGATGAAGAATCTCTGCAGGTCCTGTACATAGCTGGCTGTGCTGATGAAGAATCTCTGCAGGTCCTGTACATAGCTGGCTGTGCTGATGAAGAGTCTCTGCAGCTCCTGTACATAGCTGGCTGTGCTGATGAAGAGTTTCTGCAGCTCCTGTACATATTTGGTTATGCTGATGAAGAGTCTATGCAGCTCCTGTACATAAGCTGGCTGTGCTGATGAAGAATCTCTGCAGGTCCTGTACATAGCTGGCTGTGCTGATGAAGAATCTCTGCAGGTCCTGTACATAGCTGGCTGTGCTGATGAAGAGTCTCTGCAGCTCCTGTACATAAGCTGGCTGTGTTGATGAAGAATCTCTGCAGCTCCTGTACATAAGCTGGCTGTGCTGATGAAGAGTCTCTGCAGCTTCTGTACATAGCTGGCTGTGCTGATGAAGAATCTCTGCAGGTCCTGTACATAGCTGGCTGTGCTGATGAAGAATCTCTGCAGGTCCTGTACATAGCTGACTGTGCTGATGAAGAGTCTCTGCAGGTCCTGTACATAGCTGGCTGTGCTGATGAAGAGTCTCTGCAGGTCCTGTACATAGCTGGCTGTGCTGATGAAGAGTGTCTGCAGGTCCTGTACATAGCTGGCTGTGCTGCTGTAGTGTATTCTTCTCATGATTGACACTCTATTCCTGTTACTTTCTCCTTTTTAAAATAAAGATCCCAGGGCAAATGGAAAGATTACAGACACTTGTAGCATCAGAGTCTGTGTATAAAGAAGAGGAAATCACACACAGGCCTGGATACCAGAAGAGATATTGCTGCAGTAATGAAGCTGCTGATCACAGAATTCAGTTGCAGCATGTACAGATGTATCTCTCCTTACGCTTCCTCTGGTGTAGGACGACCATTTTTTTTTAGTTACCTTTTTTTTTTTTTTTAAAGTGATTTTATGATGTCACAAGGTATTGATTGTAGGTCTCTGTTTACATGGAAGAGAAATCCTACAACTGAGAGACGTTCAAATGTTATTTCTCTTTTTACGTTCAGTGTATCTGTGACACCCCTGGACTATCAGGTGGTCACAGGGTACTGCACAGGCTGCCCTTCCGTGCAGTATCCGCCTCCCTCTTGGTTCTTGGGTCCCTATCTTATGGTGTTGCCTCCAACAGCAAATCAAATCCTAGATACACCCTGCACCACACCCACCAGGCACACCAGTGGACGGCTTGAATGGAATAGAGTCGCCCACCTGGGGGGTCAGGGAGGGGAGGTGAGGAGTGTAGTCAGAGAGAGTCTGTAGAGAGGAGGGTGAGAGAAGCTTAGGAGTAGTGACTCCCAAGAGAAGCTGTCTAGGTTGCAGACGGTGGTCTGGACCTAGAAGAGTCGGACCCCTGGTCACAGGGGATTGCGGCTAGGTGCCTGGACCTGTCAAGGAGGACGGTCAGCAGCCTGGCACTGGCACTGGTCCGGGACCGAAGGCACGGAGGGTTATATGGATCCTAGGTCGGGGAGAAGCTTCAGGCTACCTGACAATTCACCCGAGGAGAACGGAGCCTTTATGATCTGTTCCCACCCGCTCCAGAATCGGGGCATTAGCACAACGAGGGGGATAGGACTTTCCAACAAAACGGTCCGGAAAATCCCAAGCGTGAGCCCTGAGAGCAAGCTCCCATACTTGGCCATAGTGGGGAGCGGGGTCCGGCAAGTTTCAGACTACCGGGCCACCACGTTGAAGTTAAACTTAGTGCCAGGAGGAAGGTCATGGATCACCAAGCAACACTATAGGGGACGGGACCCGGACGTGCTCCCCCCAAGCGTGAGCCCTGAGAGCAAGCTCCCATACTTAGCCATAGTGGGGAGCGGGGTCCGGCAAGTTTCAGACTACCGGGCCACCACGTTGAAGTTAAACTTAGTGCCAGGAGGAAGGTCATGGATCACCAGGCAACACTATAGGGGACGGGACCCGGACGTGCTCCCCCCAAGCGGCAGCGATACCTCGAGATTTGGTTTACCCGGTTGTCAGCATCTGCTTATTGACTGAGGACCTGAGTGACCCCTTCATCCCATGGCATCCCCCCACCGAGTCCCGGGGCCTTCCTCTACCCGTGGAGGGCGACGACACCTTAGCTGCCCCACTCCATCACCCCGGGTACTCCCAACGGCAGCAGCGGTACTCCCAATTACTGTACACCACGGTGGCGTCACGAACTATATCCCCCCTGTAAATACCCCCCTTCTTCATTTGAGTGTGGCCCCTAGCCCCCGTGTCCGGAGACCCTCAAGCCACGAATAATCACTCCCGGATCCGAGCAGTTCGATCGCTGCAGGTGTGGCACATATCCATAAGAACTCAGTCATTGTGTATCTGCATTGCTTTCTACTGTATAGAAGGAAAAAATCCAACGCAAGAGATCGGGTTAATAAAGAAAGCAAAACGGCTAAAGACATTGTCTGACTGTTTTAAATCCATACTTGCCATATTAAAAATTCTCCAGCTCCAGCCCCCATGGATCCAGCACGATGTCGGAGACGGGATAGGAAGCACTGGTGTACCATTCTTCACCAGACCGCTGAGGCCTGTGATTGACTGCAGCGGGTCAGGAGACTGGAAGTAGCATCATTAGATAAGGGGCAGAGCACAGACAGATATGGGCCTTTAAAATCCAATTACTCCATAATGCCCTCTTAATGTGTCTGTGACAGAAGCTATTTGCTACTTTGGAGCCGGATGTGGCCCCCTGACCTCTAGGGCCCCTCTGCGGCTGGTATGTCCGCCCCGTGCCTAGGATGATACCAGTGCCGGACACTGTACTCCTATTCATTCCCATGAAATACTCCTGACGAAGGATACTAGAAGCAAAAATAATGGATGTGCTCAGACCCTTCCCTGCACTGATACATTGTAACAAGTAATCAGGGCGGCAGAGAAATATATCCTGCGGTTTATAGAGGATTTTCTCTATGTGAAACCTTCAGCCATAAATCCCTTCTTCACAGCTCAGACATCAGCACGTTACATTGTATCAGTTTAGAGAGTCCCGTGTGAAGTTCCGTGTTGTCCTGTTTGTTACAATGTGTCAGTGCAGCGTGCTGGCTCTGGAGTCCAGGCTGTCCTTGTGTCGGGGTCATTTTTACCACTTTTCTCTTTCTTCCTCCTTTTATTCCTTTCTCTCTTTCCTGTTTCGCCCTCGCTGTGGTCAGGGATCTGCTGGGGGTGATTGTTCTGATTTCTCGGGGACCCCCCATCTGTGGGGGCTTTTGTCCTCTGGCATCTATATATCTTGGGGCTGTCTGGGTGATTGATGCCCGGACCTCCTGACAGTCGCGGGCGGTGCTATTCTTACATTACATATTCAGCCGCAAATAGAAGCCTGTATAAATTGAATTATCCGGAACAATGCGTCCTTGTGCTGCGATTTCTCCGTCACGTTCTGCCATGTAATGAGCAGTTTCCGGACACAATGTCATTACCGCACCGTGCGCAGCAGATGATTGCTCGCTCCGCAGCTTCCACAGCAATAATTTGCAGAGGTTTTAATTCTGAGGTGACAACTGAGACCGCAGAAAGAAAAGAAATAAAGATCTATGGAGGCGACGGCAGATCCGATCCAGGCCGCAACTCCTAATATTCTGAATTGTCACTTTTTTTCCTCTTTTTGTTTCTCGCATTCAACATTTCCAGGTTTTGTTTTATATCAACAGAAACAGGGAAATATGAATCCTCCATCTGAAGATGACCCCTAGATTTCTATAGAAGAAGGTAGTGAGCATGCTCAGTGTCCTGCGCAGGGAGGCAGAGGAGGCGAGCTGAGCCCACGCAGAGGTATAGGAGAACGTAAGTGCAGGTGTCACTGTGCAGAGCGGAGAATTATTATTTATTATTATAGCGCCATTTATTCCAGGAATCTTTACATGTGAAAAGGAATATACATAGTAGGGACAAGTACAATAATCATAAATAAAACAAGGCACAGACTGGTACAGGAGGATAGAGGACCCTGCCCGCGAGGGCTCACAGTCTACAGGAGGATAGAGGACCCTGCCCGCAAGGGCTCACAGTCTACAGGAGGAGAGAGGTCCATGCACACGAGAGCTCACAGTCTACAGGAGGAGAGAGGACCCTGCCCGCGAGGGCTCACAGTCTACAGGAGGAGAGAGGACCCTGCCCGCGAGGGCTCACAGTCTACAGGAGGAGAGAGGACCCTGCCCGCAAGGGCTCACAGTCTACAGGAGGAGAGAGGACCCTGCACACGAGAGCTCACAGTCTACAGGAGGAGAGAGGACTCTGCACACGAGGGCTCACAGTCTACAGGAGGAGAGAGGACCCTGCACACGAGGGCTCACAGTCTACAGGAGGAGAGAGGACCCTGCACACGAGGGCTCACAGTCTACAGGAGGAGAGAGGACCCTGCCCGCAAGGGCTCACAGTCTACAGGAGGAGAGAGGACCCTGCACACGAGGGCTCACAGTCTACAGGAGGAGAGAGGACTCTGCACACGAGGGCTCACAGTCTACAGGAGGAGAGAGGACCCTGCACACGAGGGCTCACAGTCTACAGGAGGAGAGAGGACCCTGCACATGAGGGCTCACAGTCTACAGGAGGAGAGAGGACCCTGCACATGAGAGCTCACAGTCTACAGGAGGAGAGAGGACCCTGCACACGAGGGCTCACAGTCTACAGGAGGAGACAGGTCCATGCACACGAGGGCTCACAGTCTACAGGAGGAGAGAGGACCCTGCACACGAGGGCTCACAGTCTACAGGAGGAGAGAGGACCCTGCCTGCGAGGGCTCACAGTCTACAGGAGGATAGAGGACCCTGCCCGCAAGGGCTCACAGTCTACAGGAGGAGAGAGGTCCATGCACACGAGAGCTCACAGTCTACAGGAGGAGAGAGGACCCTGCACACGAGAGCGCACAGTCTACAGGAGGAGAGAGGACCCTGCACACGAGGGCTCACAGTCTACAGGAGGAGAGAGGACCCTGCCCGCGAGGGCTCACAGTCTACAGGAGGAGAGAGGACCCTGCACACGAGGGCTCACAGTCTACAGGAGGAGAGAGGACTCTGCACACGAGGGCTCACAGTCTACAGGAGCAGAGAGGACCCTGCACACGAGGGCTCACAGTCTACAGAAGGAGAGAGGACCCTGCACATGAGGGCTCACAGTCTACAGGAGGAGAGAGGACCCTGCACACGAGAGCTCACAGTCTACAGGAGGAGAGAGGACCCTGCACACGAGGGCTCACAGTCTACAGGAGGAGAGAGGTCCATGCACACGAGGGCTCACAGTCTACAGGAGGAGAGAGGACCCTGCACACGAGGGCTCACAGTCTACAGGAGGAGAGAGGACCCTGCACACGAGGGCTCACAGTCTACAGGAGGAGAGAGGTCCATGCACACGAGGGCTCACAGTCTACAGGAGGAGAGAGGACCCTGCACACGAGGGCTCACAGTCTACAGGAGGAGAGAGGACCCTGCACACGAGGGCTCACAGTCTACAGGAGGAGAGAGGACCCTGCACATGAGGGCTTACAGTCTACAGGAGGAGAGAGGACCCTGCACACGAGGGCTCACAGTCTACAGGAGGAGAGAGGTCCATGCACACGAGGGCTCACAGTCTACAGGAGGAGAGAGGACCCTGCCTACGAGGGCTCACAGTCTACAGGAGGAGAGAGGACCCTGCCCGCGAGGGCTCACAGTCTACAGGAGGAGAGAGGACCCTGCCCACGAGGGCTCACAGTCTACAGGAGGAGAGAGGACCCTGCCCACGAGGGCTCACAGTCTACAGGAGGAGAGAGGACCCTGCCCACGAGGGCTCACAGTCTACAGGAGGAGAGAGGACCCTGCACACGAGGGCTCACAGTCTACAGGAGGAGAGAGGACCCTGCACACGAGGGCTCACAGTCTACAGGAGGAGAGAGGACCCTGCACACGAGGGCTCACAGTCTACAGGAGGAGAGAGGACCCTGCACATGAGGGCTCACAGTCTACAGGAGGAGAGAGGACCCTGCACATGAGGGCTCACAGTCTACAGGAGGAGAGAGGACCCTGCACACGAGGGCTCACAGTCTACAGGAGGAGAGAGGTCCATGCACACGAGGGCTCACAGTCTACAGGAGGAGAGAGGACCCTGCCTACGAGGGCTCACAGTCTACAGGAGGAGAGAGGACCCTGCCCGCGAGGGCTCACAGTCTACAGGAGGAGAGAGGACCCTGCCCACGAGGGCTCACAGTCTACAGGAGGAGAGAGGACCCTGCCCACGAGGGCTCACAGTCTACAGGAGGAGAGAGGACCCTGCCCACGAGGGCTCACAGTCTACAGGAGGAGAGAGGACCCTGCACACGAGGGCTCACAGTCTACAGGAGGAGAGAGGACCCTGCACACGAGGGCTCACAGTCTACAGGAGGAGAGAGGACCCTGCACACGAGGGCTCACAGTCTACAGGAGGAGAGAGGACCCTGCACATGAGGGCTCACAGTCTACAGGAGGAGAGAGGACCCTGCACACGAGGGCTCACAGTCTACAGGAGGAGAGAGGTCCATGCACACGAGGGCTCACAGTCTACAGGAGGAGAGAGGACCCTGCACACGAGGGCTCACAGTCTACAGGAGGAGAAAGGACCCTGCCCGCGAGGGCTCACAGTCTACAGGAGGAGAGAGGACCCTGCCCACGAGGGCTCACAGTCTACAGGAGGAGAGAGGACCCTGCCCACGAGGGCTCACAGTCTACAGGAGGAGAGAGGACCCTGCCCACGAGGGCTCACAGTCTACAGGAGGAGAGAGGACCCTGCCCACGAGGGCTCACAGTCTACAGGAGGAGAGAGGACCCTGCCCGCGAGGGCTCACAGTCTACAGGAGGAGAGAGGACCCTGCCCGCGAGGGCTCACAGTCTACAGGAGGAGAGAGGACCCTGCCCACGAGGGCTCACAGTCTACAGGAGGAGAGAGGACCCTGCACACGAGGGCTCACAGTCTACAGGAGGAGAAAGGACCCTGCCCACGAGGGCTCACAGTCTACAGGAGGAGAGGAGGAGAGAGGACCCTGCCCACGAGGGCTCACAGTCTAGAGGAGGAGAGAGGACCCTGCACACGAGGGCTCACAGTCTACAGGAGGAGAGCGGACCCTGCACACGAGGGCTCACAGTCTACAGGAGAAGAGAGGACCCTGCCCACGAGGGCTCACAGTCTACAGGAGGAGAGGAGGAGAGAGGACCCTGCCCGCAAGGGCTCACAGTCTACAGGAGGAGAGAGGACCCTGCACACGAGGGCTCACAGTCTACAGGAGGAGAGAGGACCATCCCCCCGAGGGCTCACAGTCTACAGGAGGGGAGGAGGAGAGAGGACCCTGCCCACGAGGGCTCACAGTCTACAGGAGGAGAGAGGACCCTGCCCGCGAGGGCTCACAGTCTACAGGAGGAGAGAGGACCCTGGCCGCAAGGGCTCACAGTCTACAGGAGGACAGAGGACCCTGCCCGTGAGGGCTCACAGTCTACAGGAGGAGAGCGGACCCTGCACACGAGGGCTCACAGTCTACAGGAGGAGAGAGGACCCTGCCCACGAGGGCTCACAGTCTACAGGAGGAGAGGAGGAGAGAGGACCCTGCCCACGAGGGCTCACAGTCTACAGGAGGAGAGAGGACCTTGCCCGCGAGAGCTCACAGTCTACAGGAGGAGAGAGGACCCTCCCCGCGAGGGCTCACAGTCTACAGGAGGAGAGAGGACCCTGCCCACGAGGGCTCACAGTCTACAGGAGGAGAGAGGACCCTCCCCGCGAGGACTCACAGTCTACAGGAGGAGAGAGGACCCTCCCCGCGAGGACTCACAGTCTACAGGAGGAGAGAGGACCCTGCCCACGAGGGCTCACAGTCTACAGGAGGAGAGAGGACCCTGCCCACGAGGGCTCACAGTCTACGGTAGGAGAGAGGACCCTCCCCGCGAGGACTCACAGTCTACAGGAGGAGAGAGGACCCTGCCCACGAGGGCTAACAGTCTACAGGAGGAGAGAGGACCCTCCCCGCGAGGACTCACAGTCTACAGGAGGAGAGAGGACCCTGCCCGCAAGGGCTCACAGTCTACAGGAGGAGAGAGAACCCTCCCCGTGAGGGCTCATAGACTACAGGAGGAGAGAGGACCCTGCCCACGAGGGCTCACAGTCTACAGGGGGAGAGAGGACCATCCCCGTGAGGGCTCACAGTCTACAGGAGGAGAGAGGACCCTCCCCGCGAGGGCTCACAATCTACAGGAGGAGATGGAACCCTGCCCGCAAGGGCTCACAGTCTATGGGGGAGAGAGGACCCTCCCCGTGAGGGCTCACAGTCTTCAGGAGGAGAGAGAACCCTCCCCGCGAGGGCTCACAATCTACAGGAGGAGATGGAACCCTGCCCGCAAGGGCTCACAGTCTACAGGAGGAGAGAGGACCCTCTCCGCGAGGGCTCACAGTCTACAGGTTGAAAGAGGACCTTGCCCGCGAGGGCTCACAGTCTATAGGAGAAGAGAGGACCCTGCCTGCGAGGGCTCACAGTCTACAGGAGGAGAGAGGACCCTGCCCGCGAGGGCTCACAGTCTACAGGAGGAGAGAGGACCCTGCCCACGAGGGCTCACAGTCTACAGGAGGAGAGAGGACCCTGTCTGCAAGGCTCACAATCTACAGGGGATGGGTGAGGATACAGGAGGACAGAGGACCCTGCCTGTGAGAGCTGACAGTCTACAAAGATGTATCCATTATGAAATGACTCCATTGGGGGAGGGTTGTGCGCATGGTCTGCACTATGTGCAGAGGTCATTCTACAGAGAGGAGGAAGAAGGTGCTGGACTGTATCCATCACTGAAACACTTATATGGAGGAGGGTGTTGGAGCATACTTGTCACGCTCCCCGGGTCCCCTGTGCTGCCCTCCGGCTCACCTGTCACGCTCCCCCGCTCCCCTGCCTCGCTTCCCGGTTCCTTGGTCTGGTCACCGCCGCTCCCCGCTCTCCAGCATCCATTGCCGGCGCGTCCCCGGCGTCCTGGCCCCCGCTCCCGGCGCCCGTCGGCTTCTCAGCCCCAGCCCGTCCCTGCTGCTTCCTCCTCGCAGCTTCCTGCTCTGGCTTCTGGCACTCGGGCCGCGCGCATGCGCATTAGGGCGCGCGCGCGGTCATTGACCCTTTCTTAAAGGGCCAGCGTCCATTAACAGGAAATGATGCAAACAGGTACTGGGTATAAAGGGGTTTAATGTCCAAGGGGGCGGGGCCTGATCTTCGTGTTTCTTAAGCTAGGAGTCAGGTCTCCTGGTGTCTCTATGATATACTCACCTATCTCTCTTGTAGAGCCGTGCCTGCCTCGCCATCCGGTCCTGCCGAATCCCGAACCCCGAACGCTGTCCATCTGCCATCCTGACAGTCCGTACCATCTCGGATCCCTGCGGTGACCCGTCATCTCGCTCCAAAGGTTCCGGACCCCACCTGACATCTTCTCGGCTTCCGAACCTGAGCTGCGTCACCCGGACTACCATCAGTGACTCCGTGGTCCCAGGGACTTCTCCGTTATACTCGTATGCACGGACTGTTCTGCTGCCTATAGTGCTTCAGCTACCGGACCCCTCACCACCATCTAGGAGTTCGGCCCAGTGGATCCACCTCCTGGGTCTGCCCGTCCACCTGGCCCTGACAGTAAGATCAGGCCATGGATCCCGCTGCAGCACTAGCAGCCGTACAGGAGTAACTCACACGCCAGCGTGAGACTCAGACCCGCATGCTGCAATTTATGTCTTCTGTGGACGCCCGCCTGAACACGCTACAAGCAGCAGTTACGTCTTCAACATCCCGGGCTTCCACTAGTCAAGCCACGGCTCCAGCTCCTGTGGCGACTTCTTCAGATACTTCCAGACTTCGTTTGGCCTCACCACCCCGGTACGCCGGAGACCCCAAGACCTGCAGGGGATTCTTAAACCAATGCTCCCTCCATTTCACGCAGCTACCGCATTTGTTTGCCTCCGACCAAGCCAAGGTCGCCTTCATCATGTCCCATCTAGAGGGTGAGGCACTGGCGTGGATGAACCCCTTGTGGGAGAAGGGGGATCCTGTGACCATGAACATCCAGGAGTTCCTGCAGGCATTCCGTGGCACCTTTGATGAGCCCGGACGCGCCTCCGCGTCTGCTTCGTCTCTTCTCCGGTTACGGCAGGGGACTCTGACGGTGGGCCAATACGCAATCCGGTTTCGCACCCTGGCTGCGGAACTCGGCTGGAACAACGAGGCCCTAACCGCCGCCTTCTGGGAAGGACTCTCGGGGCGAATTAAAGATGAGCTGGCGGGTCGTGACGTACCGACCACCCTGGATGCCCTGATTGCCCTAGCGACTCGAGTAGACATTCGCTTTCAGGAGCGATCCAAGGAAGTGTCCCGTGAGAGACGTCCGGTACGACATTCCTCTCCTCCGCAGAAGCCCTCCGTACTTCAGTCATCGACAGCTGGGGCCCCCGTCCACGAGCCCATGCAGATCGACCGAGTGCAGCAGTCTGAACAACGTCGAGCAGAGCGGCTCGCCAAGGGTCTCTGCTTTTACTGCGGAGAGGGCACACACCTGCTACGCTCCTGTCCAGAAAGGCCGGGAAACTCCAAAGCCTAGGGTTGTATTGAAACAGCAGAAAAAAAGTCTTTAAATTTGCCTTATATTACATCATATCCCATGGCCCAAGAACCACCAACACCAAAGTAAGTTGCACATAGAAAAACTTTAATTGGTTGGGTCAAGCATATAAATATTACATGGGATATAAAAATTGTGACAAGTAAGAAGGTTAAATGACATATAAGAGCGAATAAAGAACCCCATGTGGGGCTGCATGGATCAAATTAGGTGCACACAAAAGGGTGTACTCCCAGCAGGGCCAGTGTAAGTGCCTTTTACAAAACGCAGGTTCACCTAATCAAGAACTCTAGGCACATTACAAATAAATGAACAGGAATATATTCCCAGCAGAGCCAGTGTAAGTGCCTATACAAAAGATAAATTCACAGTCAGTGACAGAATAACACTTTAGTAAATGACAATAGGCATGTTACCCACACACATCATCCGGTGAACAGGGATGTGTTCCCAGCAAGGTCAGTGTAAATGCCATTGCAATAAACAGGTTCACAGTGAGTGATAGAGTAACATTTAAGTATATGAACATAGGCACATTGCCCAGGCATCTAGTCCAATGGACAGGGATATATTCCCAGCAGGGCCAATGTACGTGCCTCTATCATAAACAGGTTCACAACAAATGACAGGGTAACACTTTAGTGAATGACAATAGGCACATTACACAAACACATGGTCCAACGGACAGGGAAGT
The DNA here is from genome assembly GCF_048569485.1 of Anomaloglossus baeobatrachus. Lineage (NCBI taxonomy): Eukaryota > Metazoa > Chordata > Amphibia > Anura > Aromobatidae > Anomaloglossus > Anomaloglossus baeobatrachus. Next base: position 11,315,522 of record NC_134355.1, on the reverse strand, counting down.
ATTCCCAGCAAAACCAATGTAAGTGCCTTTCCAAGTTCCCAGTAATGACAGGATAACACTTAGTACATAATCATCGGCACATTACCCAAACACATAGCCCGGCGGAGATTCCACCAATTATAGCACTCACATGCAGTCACACAAGGGGAAAAAAGTCCCAATACGTATTTCGTGATGACTTCCTTATGTGTCATTTAACCTTCTTACTTGTCACAATTTTTATATCCCATGTAATATTTATATGCTTGACCCAACCAATTAAAGTTTTTCTATGTGCAACTTACTTTGGTGTTGGTGGTTCTTGGGCCATGGGATATGATGTAATATAAGGCAAATTTAAAGACTTTTTTTCTGCTGTTTCAATATGTCCCTGAAGTTGTTGCCTTTTACCTTATATAAGTCTGCTTTAACTGTCCTGGTTGTTGCTTAAAGCCTAGGGTTGGTAGGAGAGGCCACCCTAGGTGCTGGGACTCTCTCAGACCCGGTTACGTGGACTGTGCAAGTGACAACGGGAGAGACGCGGTTCACGGCTGAGGCATACCTCGATTCCGGGGCAGCAGGCAATTTCATCCAGCAGGCCACGGTGGACAAGTACCAGGTGCCTGTTACTCCACTCGACAAGCCCCTAGTGATTGCCTCTGTGGATGGGAGACCCCTCTCTGACACCATCTCCTGGATCACCAGGCCGGTCGAACTGCGTATCGGTGCCCTGCACACCGAGAACATCGCTCTCTACGTCCTTCCACACATGTCCCATCAAATCCTGCTGGGACTTCCCTGGTTGCGGACACACGAACCATCAGTCAGCTGGGGCACTGGCGAAATCACCCGATGGGGCTCTTCGTGCCATGAGAAGTGTCTGAAGACCATACAACCCATCCGACGACCTCCGGTTCCAGAGAACCTACCGGGACTACCCTCAGCCTATTGGTCCTTTGCAGACGTCTTTGATAAAAAGGAATCTGAGGTACTTCCGCCACATCGTCCTTACGATTGTGCCATCGACCTGCTCCCAGGAACAACACCACCTCGAGGACGGATATATCCATTGTCTCCAGCCGAAACAAGGGCCATGTCTACTTACATCACAGAGAGCCTGGCAAGGGGATTCATTCGGAGATCCTCCTCTCCTGCGGGAGCAGGTTTTTTCTTCGTCAAGAAGAAAGAGGGCAACTTACGCCCATGCATAGATTACCGGGGATTGAATCAAATCACCGTAAAAAACAAGTACCCTCTGCCGCTCATCCCCGAATTGTTTGACCGGCTTAGAGGAGCTCGTGTGTTCACCAAGCTGGATCTTCGGGGTGCTTACAATCTGGTTCGCATCCGCTCTGGGGACGAATGGAAGACCGCGTTCAATACTCGCGATGGGCACTATGAATACTGCGTGATGCCCTTCGGCCTGTGTAACGCCCCAGCCGTCTTTCAAGAACTGGTGAACGACGTTTTCCGGGACCTTCTCTACGTCTGTGTGGTAGTGTATCTGGATGACATCCTTGTCTTCTCTCCGGACCTCCAGACCCACAGAGAGAACGTACAGCTGGTTCTACAAAGACTGAGAGAGAATCGTCTGTACGCCAAGTACGAGAAGTGTGTCTTTGAGCAGTCTTCTCTCCCCTTCCTGGGGTACATCATCTCTGATACCGGACTGCAGATGGATCCAAAGAAGGTCTCCTCCATTCTCAACTGGCCTCCTCCTTCTGGACTGAAGGCAATCCAACGTTTCCTGGGATTCGCCAACTACTACCGCCAGTTTATCCCTCACTTCTCTGCTCCGACTGCTCCTCTCTCCGCTTTGACCAAGAAGGAGGCTAATCCAAAGGACTGGTCACCTGCGGCCGACGCCGTGTTTGGCTTTGGCTCTCTGAAGCGGGCATTTGCCTCCTCTCCTGTACTCCACCGTCCGGAGTTAAACCGCCAGTTCACCTTGGAGGTGGATGCCTCCTCCTCGGGAGCCGGAGCAGTGCTCATGCAGAAGTCCTCCTCCGGGAAGATGGTGACTTGCGGTTTCTTCTCCAAGAGCTTCTCAGCGCCTGAACGCAACTACACCATCGGTGACCGAGAGCTATTGGCAGTCAAACTGGCTCTGGAGGAATGGCGCTACCTTCTGGAAGGAGCAGTGTACCCCGTGATTATTTACACGGACCACAAGAACCTGGAATACCTGCGGTCCGCTCAGCGACTGAACCCACGGCAAGCCAGGTGGTCCTTATTCTTTGCCAGGTTTGATTTCCAGCTCCATTTCCGACCCGCGGACAAGAATGTACGCGCTGATGCCTTGTCTAGGTCTTTCATGCCCATGGAGCAGGAGGAGGAGACTACCCAACCCATCATCTGTCCTAGCAAAATCATTCCGGTGGCTCCTGTCACCCTGGCCCAGATACCGCCCGGGAAGACCTATGTCTCTGATACTGACAGGCAAAAAGTGTTACACTGGGGTCATGCCTCGAAAACAGCCGGTCATGCTGGCCAGAAGAGAACATGGGGTGCGATTGTACGTCATTACTGGTGGCCATCCCTTCGCACGGACGTCGCTGCTTTTGTCTCAGCCTGCTCCTCTTGTGCCAGGAACAAGACGCCCAAACACCTGCCATATGGCCGTCTTCTGCCTCTGCCGATACCCTCAGTTCCGTGGCAACACATAGCGATGGACTTTATTACGGACTTGCCATTGTCCTCCGGACACACAGTCATATGGGTCGTGGTGGATCGGTTCTCTAAAATGGCTCATTTCGTCCCTATGGCTGGTCTGCCCTCTGCTCAGGAACTCGCGGACGCCTATATACATCACATCTTCCGCTTGCACGGCTTTCCATCACACATCGTATCCGACAGAGGAACTCAGTTCACCTCCCGCTTCTGGAGGGCGCTCTGCAAACATCTGGGAGTGACTCTGGACTTTTCTTCTGCCTACCATCCTCAGTCTAATGGCCAAGTGGAGAGGGTCAATCAAATCTTGACCTCCTTCTTACGTCACTATGTCAACGCCCATCACGACGACTGGTCCACGCTTCTTCCTTGGGCTGAATTCTCCCACAACCACCACATCAGTGAGTCGTCCTCCAGCTCTCCCTTCCATGTCGTTTACGGACTTCAGCCTTCCGTCCCATTGCCTGTATCCCCTTCTTCGGATGTCCCTGCGGCTGATACTGTAGCCCGTGACTTCGCTACCATTTGGGACTCAGTTAAGGCGTCCCTTGCACGTGCATCCCTGCGGATGAAGAGACACGCAGACAAGAGACGTCTGGACCCTCCGTGTTTCTTTCCTGGAGATCTAGTCTGGCTTGCTTCCAAGTACGTCCGATTGAAGATACCATCCTACAAGCTTGGTCCTCGCTACATCGGGCCGTTTTAAAGTCCTCAACAAGATCAATGAGGTCTCCTACAAGCTACAGCTCCCGGCACGATGAGGATACCCAACTCCTTCCACGTCTCCCTGCTCAAGCCGGTTGTCCTTGGCCCCTTCTCCGCTGCTGCCAGTTCGGCTCCTCCTCCTATTGCCGATGACGACATCTATGCGGTAAGGGATATCGTGGCCATGAAGACCGTACGGGGTCGACAGTTCTTCCTGGTGGACTGGGCAGGGTATGGTCCTGAGGGATAGGTCCTGGGAGCCCCGGGAGAATGTGGGTACTCCGCTGATCCGTGCCTTCCTGTCCCGGTTGCGGGGAGGGGGGCGTGGGGGGGGGGGGGGTACTGTCACGCTCCCCGGGTCCCCTGCGCTGCCCTCCGGCTCACCTGTCACGCTCCCCGGCTCCCCTGCCTCGCTCTCCCGGTTCCTTGGTCCGGTCACCGCCGCTCCCCGCTCTCCAGCATCCATTGCCGGCGCGTCCCCGGCGTCCTGGCCCCCCGCTCCCGGCGCCCGTCCGGCTTCTCAGCCCCAGCCCGTCCCTGCTGCTTCCTCCTCGCAGCTTCCTGCTCTGGCTTCTGGCACTTGGGCTGCGCGCATGCGCATTAGGGCGCGCGGTCATTGACCCTTTCTTAAAGGGCCAGCGTCCATTAACAGGAAATGATGCAAACAGGTACTGGGTATAAAGGGGTTTAATGTCCAAGGGGGCGGGGCCTGATCTTCGTGTTTCTTAAGCTAGGAGTCAGGTCTCCTGGTGTCTCTATGATATACTCACCTATCTCTCTTGTAGAGCCGTGCCTGCCTCGCCATCCGGTCCTGCCGAATCCCGAACCCCGAACGCTGTCCATCTGCCATCCTGACAGTCCGTACCATCTCGGATCCCTGCGGTGACCCGTCATCTCGCTCCAAAGGTTCCGGACCCCACCTGACATCTTCTCGGCTTCCGAACCTGAGCTGCGTCACCCGGACTACCATCAGTGACTCCGTGGTCCCAGGGACTTCTCCGTTATACTCGTATGCACGGACTGTTCTGCTGCCTATAGTGCTTCAGCTACCGGACCCCTCACCACCATCTAGGAGTTCGGCCCAGTGGATCCACCTCCTGGGTCTGCCCGTCCACCTGGCCCTGACAATACTTTATGTGGAGAGGTCATTTTGCAGGGAGGGGGATGGTCAAGCTGGACTATGTCAATACTGCTCATCTTATATGAGAGTGATCTGATCATGCTCTGTAACATGTGCAGAGGTCACTGTGCAGGGAGGGGTGGACTATGTCAATACTATTCATCTTATACAGTATGAGAGTGATGTGAGCATGCTCTGTCACATGTGCAGAGGTCACTGTGCAGGGAGGGGGATGGACAAGCTGGACTGATTGACTCCTATGAGGGAGGGCTGGGTGCATAAACATCTATCTACTGATCCAGCCATCCGAGTATATATATATATATATACATCCGAGCGCCTCTGTCATATTCTCCAGGACTTAGAAGCAGCTTATTATGGGGAAGGGAACAATCCTCGTGTCTGTTACTGGGTGGGCTGCAGCTAATCAGGGGTGCAGGGTCTATGGCGTCCTCCATTCTGTCCTTTCACCATGGTGGGTGAATATGCGGCCCGCAGAGCAGAGAAGACCTCAGCAGGACATTGCAGGCGCCATTATTTACTGGGGCTCTGCTGATGTTATTTATGATGGTTATATTAGAAATTTGCCTCATGGGAGTTTCCAAAGAGAAAACACCCTTCAACAGCTGAGCGAGGCTGCAGGGTGTGCTGGGATCTGTAGTGCTGTGTTATACGCTGGGTAATGATAGCGGTGATTCCGTGTTGTATATGGCGCTGCGGACCGGCCGCTCATAGAAACGCTGGAGGAGCCGAATTCTAATTATCATCACTGCGGTATAAAGTCATTTTTGCATCAAATTTACATGAATTTTCCAGTTATTCTTTCATGGAATATTTTGATGCCAGACTCATATCCCACTGATCTGCAGGGATGATTGAGAAGGTCCATATAAGATGTAACAGTGTGCGGTCACATCCATATATCATAATTACAGCCTATGGGAAGGGGAGGACGGCGCATAAAAGCAGCAATATAACGAGGATTAATAACGAGACATTTACATCGTACAGTAAACCAAGCGACTCCCGAGCCCCGGACTGCCAACACCAGTGCATAAAACCAAAGGGGGTAATTACAGGTCACTGCAGAGAACTGTGCATTGTACGTCTTCAAGCAACTGAAACTGACAACTCTCAGCTCTGACTTCTTCAGTCTCCTCCTGTGCAGTCACTGTGTGCAGTCTCCTCCTTCTGTGCAGTCACTGTGTGCAGTCTCCTCCTCCTGTGCAGTCAGTGTGTGCAGTCTCCTCCTCCTGTGCAGTCACTGTGTGCAGTCTCCTCCTCCTGTGCAGTCACTGTGTGCAGTCTCCTCCTCCTGTGCAGTCAGTGTGTGCAGTCTCCTCCTCCTCCTGTGCAGTCACTGTGTGCAGTCTCCTCCTCCTGTGCAGTCAGTGTGTGCAGTCTCCTCCTCCTGTGCAGTCACTGTGTGCAGTCTCCTCCTCCTCTGCAGTCAGTGTGTGCAGTCTCCTCCTCCTCCTGTGCAGTCACTGTGTGCAGTCTCCTCCTCCTGTGCAGTCACTGTGTGCAGTCTCCTCCTCCTCCTGTCCAGTCAGTGTGTGCAGTCTCCTCCTCCTGTGCAGTCAGTGTGTGCAGTCACTGTGTGCAGTCTCCTCCTCCTGTGCAGTCACTGTGTGCAGTCTCTTCCTCCTCCTGTCCAGTCGGTGTGTGCAGCCTCTTCCTCCTGTGCAGTCAGTGTGTGCAGGCTCCTCCTCCTGTGCAGTCACTGTGTGCAGTCTCCTCCTCCTGTGCAGTCACTGTGTGCAGTCTCCTCCTCCTGTGCAGTCACTGTGTAGTCTCCTCCTCCTGTGCAGTCACTGTGTGCAGTCTCCTCCTCCTGTGCAGTCACTTTGTGCAGTCTCCTTCTCCTGTGCAGTCCCTGTGTGCAGCCTCTTCCTCCTGTGCAGTCCCTGTGTGCAGTCGTCTCCTCCTGTGCAGTCAGTGTGTGCAGTCTCCTCCTCCTCTGCAGTCACTGTGTGCAGTCGTCTCCTCCTGTGCAGTCAGTGTGTGCAGTCTCCTCCTCCTCTGCAGTCACTGTGTGAAGTCTTCTCCTCCTGTGCAGTCAGTGTGTGCAGTTTCCTCCTCCTCTGCAGTCACTGTGTGCAGTCTCCTCCTCCTGTGCAGTCACTGTGTGCAGTCTCCTCCTCCTGTGCAGTCACTGTGTGCAGTCTCCTCCTCCTGTGCAGTCTCCTCCTCCTGTGCAGTCACTGTGTGCAGTCTCCTCCTCCTGTGCAGTCACTGTGTGCAGTCTCCTCCTCCTGTGCAGTCACTTTGTGCAGTCTCCTTCTCCTGTGCAGTCCCTGTGTGCAGCCTCTTCCTCCTGTGCAGTCACTGTGTGCAGTCGTCTCCTCCTGTGCAGTCAGTGTGTGCAGTCTCCTCCTCCTCTGCAGTCACTGTGTGCAGTCGTCTCCTCCTGTGCAGTCAGTGTGTGCAGTCTCCTCCTCCTCTGCAGTCACTGTGTGAAGTCTTCTCCTCCTGTGCAGTCAGTGTGTGCAGTCTCCTCCTCCTCTGCAGTCACTGTGTGCAGTCTCCTACTCCTGTGCAGTCACTGTGTGCAGTCTCCTCCTCCTGTGCAGTCACTGTGTGCAGTCTCCTCCTCCTGTGCAGTCACTGTGTGCAGTCTCCTCCTCCTGTGCAGTCCCTGTGTGCAGTCCCTGTGTGCAGCCTCTTCCTCCTGTGCAGTCACTGTGTGCAGTCGTCTCCTCCTGTGCAGTCACTGTGTGCAGTCTCCTCCTCCTCTGCAGTCACTGTGTGCAGTCTCCTCCTCCTGTGCAGTCACTGTGTGCAGTCGTCTCCTCCTGTGCAGTCAGTGTGTGCAGTCTCCTCCTCCTCTGCAGTCACTGTGTGCAGTCGTCTCCTCATGTGCAGTCAGTGTGTGCAGTCTCCTCCTCTGCAGTCACTGTGTGCAGTCTCCTCCTCCTGTGCAGTCACTGTGTGCAGTCTCCTCCCCCTGTGCAGTCACTGTGTGCAGTCTCCTCCTCCTGTGCAGTCACTGTGTGCAGTCTCCTCCTCCTGTGCAGTCACTGTGTGCAGTCGTCTCCTCCTGTGCAGTCACTGTGTGCAGTCGTCTCCTCCTGTGCAGTCACTGTGTGCAGTCGTCTCCTCCTGTGCAGTCACTGTGTGCAGTCTCCTCCTCCTGTGCACTCACTGTGTGCAGTCGTCTCCTCCTGTGCAGTCAGTGTGTGCAGTCTCCTCCTCCTGAGCAGTCACTGTGTGCAGTCTCCTCCTCCTCTGCAGTCACTGTGTGCAGTTGTCTCCTCCTGTGCAGTCAGTGTGTGCAGTCGTCTCCTCCTGTGCAGTCAGTGTGTGCAGTCGTCTCCTCCTGTGCAGTCACTGTGTGCAGTCTCCTCCTCCTGTGCAGTCGCTGTGCGCAGTCTCCTCCTCCTGTGCAGTCGCTGTGTGCAGTCTCCTCCTCCTGTGCAGTCACTGTGTTCAGCCTCTTCCTCCTGTGCAGTCAGTGTGTGCAGTCTCCTCCTCCTGTGCAGTCACTGTGTGCAGTCTCCTCCTCCTGTGCAGTCAGTGTGTGCAGTCTCCTCCTCCTGTGCAGTCGCTGTGCGCAGTCTTCTCCTCCTGTGCAGTCACTGTGTGCAGTCTCCTCTTCCTGTGCAGTCACTGTGTGCAGTCTCCTCCTCCTGTGCAGTCACTGTGTGCAGTCTCCTCCTCCTGTGCAGTCACTGTGTGTGCAGTCTCCTCCTCCTCTGTAGTCACTGTGTGCAGTCTCCTCCTCCTGTGCAGTCACTGTGTGCAGTCTCCTCCTCCTGTGCAGTCACTGTGTGCAGTCTCCTCCTCCTATGCAGTCACTGTGTGCAGTCTCCTCCTCCTGTGCAGTCACTGTGTGCAGTCTCCTCCTCCTGTGCAGTCACTGTGTGCAGTCTATTCCTCCTGTACAGTCACTGTTTGCAGTCTCCTCCTCCTATGCAGTCACTGTTTGCAGTCTCCTCCTCCTGTGCAGTCACTATTTGCAGTCTCCTCCTCCTGTGCAGTCACTGTGTGCAGTCTCCTCCTCCTGTGCAGTCACTGTGTGCAGTCTATTCCTCCTGTGCAGTCACTGTGTGCAGTCACTGTGTGCAGTCTCCTCCTCCTATGCAGTCACTGTTTGCAGTCTCCTCCTCCTGTGCAGTCACTGTGTGCAGTCTCCTCCTCCTGTGCAGTCACTGTGTGTAGTCTCCTCCTCCTGTGCAGTCACTGTGTGCAGTCTCCTCCTCCTGTGCAGTCACTGTGCTTAGTCTCTACTCCTCTGCAGTCACTGTGTGCAGTCTATTCCTCCTGTGCAGTCACTGTGTGCAGTCTCCTCCTCCTGTGCAGTCACTGTGTGCAGTCTCCTCCTCCTGTGTAGTCACTGTGTGCAGTCTCCTCCTCCTGTGCAGTCACTGTGTGCAGTCTCCTCCTCCTATGCAGTCACTGTGTGCAGTCTCCTCCTCCTGTGCAGTCACTGTGCTTAGTCTCTACTCCTCTGCAGTCACTGTGTGCAGTCTCCTCCTCCTCTGCAGTCAGTGTGTGCAGTCGTCTCCTCCTGTGCAGTCACTGTGTGCAGTCTCCTCCTCCTGTGCAGTCGCTGTGCGCAGTCTCCTCCTCCTGTGCAGTCGCTGTGTGCAGTCTCCTCCTCCTGTGCAGTCACTGTGTGCAGCCTCTTCCTCCTGTGCAGTCACTGTGTTCAGCCTCTTCCTCCTGTGCAGTCATTGTGTGCAGTCTCCTCCTCTGGTGCAGTCATTGTGTGCAGTCTCCTCCTCCTGTGCAGTCGCTGTGCGCAGTCTTCTCCTCCTGTGCAGTCACTGTGTGCAGTCTCCTTCTCCTGTGCAGTCACTGTGTGCAGTCTCCTCCTCCTGTGCAGTCACTGTGTGTGCAGTCTCCTCCTCCTCTGTAGTCACTGTGTGCAGTCTCCTCCTCCTGTGCAGTCACTGTGTGCAGTCTCCTCCTCCTGTGCAGTCACTGTGTGCAGTCTCCTCCTCCTATGCAGTCACTGTGTGCAGTCTCCTCCTCCTGTGCAGTCACTGTGTGCAGTCTCCTCCTCCTGTGCAGTCACTGTGTGCAGTCTATTCCTTCTGTGCAGTCACTGTTTGCAGTCTCCTCCTCCTATGCAGTCACTGTTTGCAGTCTCCTCCTCCTGTGCAGTCACTGTTTGCAGTCTCCTCCTCCTGTGCAGTCATTGTGTGCAGTCTCCTCCTCCTGTGCAGTCACTGTGTGCAGTCTATTCCTCCTGTGCAGTCACTGTGTGCAGTCACTGTGTGCAGTCTCCTCCTCCTATGCAGTTACTGTTTGCAGTCTCCTCCTCCTGTGCAGTCACTGTGTGCAGTCTCCTCCTCCTGTGCAGTCACTGTGTGTAGTCTCCTCCTCCTGTGCAGTCACTGTGTGCAGTCTATTCCTCCTGTGCAGTCACTGTGTGCAGTCTCCTCCTCCTGTGCAGTCACTGTGTGCAGTCTCCTCCTCCTGTGCAGTCACTGTGTGCAGTCTCCTCCTCCTATGCAGTCACTGTGTGCAGTCTCCTCCTCCTGTGCAGTCACTGTGCTTAGTCTCTACTCCTCTGCAGTCACTGTGTGCAGTCTCCTCCTCCTCTGCAGTCAGTGTGTGCAGTCGTCTCCTCCTGTGCAGTCACTGTGTGCAGTCTTCTCCTCCTGTGCAGTCGCTGTGCGCAGTCTCCTCCTCCTGTGCAGTCGCTGTGTGCAGTCTCCTCCTCCTGTGCAGTCACTGTGTGCAGCCTCCTCCTCCTGTGCAGTCACTGTGTGCAGCCTCTTCCTCCTGTGCAGTCATTGTGTGCAGTCTCCTCCTCTGGTGCAGTCATTGTGTGCAGTCTCCTCCTCCTGTGCAGTCGCTGTGCGCAGTCTTCTCCTCCTGTGCAGTCACTGTGTGCAGTCTCCTTCTCCTGTGCAGTCACTGTGTGCAGTCTCCTCCTCCTGTGCAGTCGCTGTGCGCAGTCTTCTCCTCCTGTGCAGTCACTGTGTGCAGTCTCCTCCTCCTGTGCAGTCACTGTGTGCAGTCTCCTCCTCCTGTGCAGTCACTGTGTGCAGTCTCCTCCTCCTGTGCAGTCACTGTGTGCAGTCTCCTTCTCCTGTGCAGTCACTGTGTGCAGTCTCCTCCTCCTGTGCAGTCGCTGTGCGCAGTCTTCTCCTCCTGTGCAGTCACTGTGTGCAGTCTCCTCCTCCTGTGCAGTCACTGTGTGCAGTCTCCTCCTCCTGTGCAGTCACTGTGTGTGCAGTCTCCTCCTCCTCTGTAGTCACTGTGTGCAGTCTCCTCCTCCTGTGCAGTCACTGTGTGCAGTCTCCTCCTCCTGTGCAGTCACTGTGTGCAGTCTCCTCCTCCTATGCAGTCACTGTGTGCAGTCTCCTCCTCCTGTGCAGTCACTGTGTGCAGTCTCCTCCTCCTGTGCAGTCACTGTGTGCAGTCTATTCCTCCTGTGCAGTCACTGTTTGCAGTCTCCTCCTCCTGTGCAGTCACTGTTTGCAGTCTCCTCCTCCTATGCAGTCACTGTGTGCGGTCTCCTCCTCCTGTGCAGTCACTGTTTGCAGTCTCCTCCTCCTATGCAGTCACTGTGTGCGGTCTCCTCCTCCTGTGCAGTCACTGTTTGCAGTCTCCTCCTCCTGTGCAGTCACTGTGTGCAGTCTCCTCCTCCTGTGCAGTCACTGTGTGCAGTTTATTCCTCCTGTGTAGTCACTGTGTCTGTTAGGCCTCTTTCACACATCCGTGTGAGACACGGGCACACGTAGACCCATTAAAATCAATAGGTCTGCGCTCACGTGCGTGTTCTGCCATGGACTGTGTGTACGTGTGGAGCATACGTGTGCCCGTGTGCTCCACACGTAGACAAGTCCGTTTTTCTCTGGAATTACGGGTGTCACACGGAACGCAAACAGACCACACGGAGGTGTTCTGTGTGACAAACGCCGGAGAAAACACACATGTTTGAGAAAATAATAAAAAAACTTTACTCCCCTTCTCCAGCGCTGCTGTCTCTGCCGCTGCTGTCACTTGCTTCCGACCCCCGCTCATTATGCTCATTGCATATTCACTTCACTGCGCACGGAAGCAGCAGCAGCAGCGGGGAGTCGGCAGGACCGGAGACTGAAGATCAGCACCACGCACAGCGACGCCAGGGACAGGCGAGTAGAAAGTTCCCGTTCTCCGTGTGTTATCACAGATAACACACGGGTAACACACGTGTGCCATAAACGCGGCTCACGGAGGGCAAAACGCACCTTTGACACGTCCGTGAAAAACGTGCGTGGTTTTTCACGGACGTGTGAAAGAGGCCTTACCTTGTCTCATGGATGCTTCTTCCAGTCCCTCTCTTAGCTCTTCCTGGCAGTAAACCACAGTAATGTAACTGCTCCTCTCACTGCTCAGAGATTTGCTGGACTGACTCTTTCCTGTATAATGTGAAGCTTCATTCAATATTAGTGACCAAATGTTTATTTAATGATCAGAGCTGAGTCAGACTTGTAACTATCCGTTATTTCACCTCAAATTCTTGCACAGGATATAACAGGGGGGACGATGATTTCTCAGGCTGCTTTCACACATCAGTTTTTTGCCATCAGGCACAATCCGGCAAAAACATGAAAAAACGCATCCGGCGTCTGTTGACGCCGGATGTGTTTTTTCCCCCATAGACTTCTATTAGCACCGGATTGGCCGGATGGTCTTGCGTTCCATCCGGCTTTCGCTTTTTTGCTTGTCCGGCGGCCGGATGGAATGTTGAGGTGAACGTTTTTTGTCTCCGGCGAAAAAAGGTATCTTGCGCCGTAAGGCGTTTTATAATGGAAGCCTATGGACGCCGGATCCGGCGTAATACGGCAAAAAACGGATTACGGCCACCAGATCCGTTTTTGTTAACTGAGCATGCTCAGTATCAAAACGGATCCGTCAAAAAAACTGAAGAAACGGATGAAAAAAACTGATGCAACTGCTCCGTTTTTTCTCCGGATCATGCCTGATGGTAAAAAACTGATGTGTGAAAGCAGTCTTAGTTATTCTGAGTTTTCCTGGTGTTATATTCATACAACAGCTCACAAGGGGTAAAGATAACACACTAAAAACTGTTACTGACCCTGCCGGTTCCTGGACAGACTAGAGATCCCAACCCACCAGTCCCTACTAGTCCCTTCAGGAGTTGGAATAGACCTGACCACAGATATATGATGGCAACTCCGGCCTATGCTACCTGATCGGCCATCGAGCGCTTCATGTTCATCCTAAGGAACCGGGGGGCAGAGCAGAGGGCAAATAGTCTTCAGAAGTGAAGGTGCTGAAGTACAAAGCGATCCCAGAGTAAGACAAACAACAACATACTAGAGAGTGTGCATATTGCTAAAGAATAAGCCGCCCACCTACTGACAACACACATGATAGGTGCAGAGTGGAGAATGAACAGCAGAGAGGTATCCTAGCCGGGCGTCCGCTGACTGCAGAAACCAACAGCAACATGGCTGGACTTCAAATGAGAATATCACCGGCAGGAAATACCAACAGGAGGAACGTACCTAAAGCCGCACCCGAAAGGTGATTGGGCAGACAAATGAGTAAATGATTACACATGTTACCCTAATGGAACTAAAGCACAGATAACCGAAACTAAACACCCGAAGAAAAGGTGAATCTACTGTGCTCCGAAGGACAGAAAAGTCAACTACAGACCCAAGGGTTTGAATCCAGACGCATGGCACCAGGTCTCAGACTGGAATCTTAAAGAAAAGTTGTTTGGAGAGATTTCTTTAATTTGGTTTCTAAAGGCCACGTCTCACTAAGCGACATTGCTGCTGAGTCACGCAACAGCGATCTTGTTAGCGATGTCGCTGTGTGTGACATCCAGCAACGACCTGGCCCCTGCTGTGAGGTCGCCGGTCGTTGCTGAATGTCCTGGACCATTTTCTTCAAAGGCAATGTCCTGCTGGGCATAACGCATCGCTATGTTTGACGCTGTGTGACAGGGTCCCAATGACTGCTGAGATGGTTATACAGGTCGCTACTGCCACCTGTATCGTTACGGAGTCGTTGGTAAGGTCTGACTGTGTGACATCTCACCTGCGACCTCCCAGCGACTTACCAGTGATCTCTATCAGGTCACATCGTTTTCGGGATCGCTGGTAGGTCGCTAAATGTGATGGGGGCTTTAGTTATATAAAAGTAGACTAGTAATAATTACCCATTAAATAATCACACAGAGAGTTCACATTCCAACACAATGTGGTATATGGCATGACGTGTCCTCTACTGTGAGACCATAGAAGCGCATGACATGTCTACATTGTGGTGTCAGGAGTCTGGTTATGTAAAAAGATCCAACCTTGTTGGATTTTTTGGCATTTTCACAAACCACCAGGGTTTCCCTCCACAAGTTAACATTTACATATCACATTCAATTTAGTATTTTCATCTTGTCTGATGTAGGAAGAAGATGAAGGACAGAAGAGATTGAAGGACAACAAGGGAGTCAGGTGGAGGAGGACAGGGGAGCGAGTCTAGTAAAGGACAAAGGAGTCTGGAAGAAGTGGAGGACAGAGGAGACTGAAGGAGGACAGTGTAATGCCTGCCTGGATCCACAGACTCAGAAGGGCTGTAATGGACAGGCTAGAGGGAAGCCACTCACCAAGCAGGACCCCCAGAACCCTGAAACCCTTTAACCCCTATACAGGGATTTGGAATTACACAGGGCCCTGGAGATCACTACCTGTGGAAGGCTGCAGTCCGATGAGAGTAGTCGTCAGGCAGGGTCAAACCAGGAATAGCAGAACAGGGAGAGAATCGGCAGGCAATGACGTAATCAGAAAACGTAACAGAGGTCAAATCCAGATCAGAAAGCGAGGTATAAAAACAGCAGGCAGGAGATGTAGTCAGAAAACACGCAGAAGTCAGCACACAGGAATCACTAAACAGAGCAGGGCGGGACAGGAACCAGAATATCAGAACTATCTCTGGCAGTGGTCAGCAGACAGAAGGGAAATAAGAAGGGTGTGGTGACTTCCCATTGGCTGTAGCTGAATGATGGGAACTTCAGCTGGAAGACACACGCCACCTATAGTCAGCCAGTGGTAGTGCACATCCCAAGGAAACCCAGCCCAGTGATGAGCAGAGCCTGTGCCCACCGGCGCCGCTGGCATCGACTCCTCTCCCATCACCAGCACCATCCACTGCAGGAACACGGCGTCGCCTGGCGATCGAAGTAGACGTCGCTGTAGCGGAAAGTTTTATCAGGGGTCACAATCTCCCTATTCCCTAGACACAATGGTTTCCCTATTCCCCCCTTTCTCTTCACGGTTTGGTCGGTATTTCCCCATACTGGTCAGGGAGAAAAGGATGCTGTGGCCATTTAAGTCACAAGCAGTCACGTGTTTTATTTATGGGTACATGGATGGTATAGGATGGGTTGTCGGGGTGAAGATATAAGGAAATGACCGGATCCCTCTTCGCGTGTCAGGGCAAATGACTTCTTATGACGCAGTTTTCCCACACAATGAAATCTTCCACTTTACTGGAATCTCTCATTCAGGACTCCCTATAATTAGGCTTCTGCCATCTAATTACTGTTGCTATATAGCATTGGATGGATGAAGCGCTTTCTCCCACTGACAGCGATTCGCAGCTCTACAAATTGTAATCCACTCTAATTACATTGTATCCAGATCTTATCAATGGAAGAAGCAGCTTTCTGGTATAATCCAATAATGATATTCACAGTCCGGAGCCAAGCGAATAAGACGAGCCCTCAGATGACCATCAATATCCACAGGTACAAGATATTACACTTATGTACTCACAGTCTATCCATACAGAGGATGTGATATAGGAGGCTTATCAGCGAAACGGTAGAAACCTTCATGTCACTATCACCAGGAGCTCTGCAGAAAAGCCATGAAATACAAGCTACAGACACCATGAGGTTGTATACGGAATTTCAGTTCCCAGTGTCAGTCAGCAGCTGGCAAAGCACATAATATAAAGGGAAATACAGTGGAACCTTGGATTAAGAGTAACTTGGTTTGAGAGTGTTTAGCAAGACAAGCAAAGCTTTCCAAAAATTTGTAATTTGGTTTAAGAGCAATGCTTTGCAATAAGAGCAAATTCCCACCGTGTAAACTTCCGATTCTGTCCTTTCACCACTCTCTGACCCGCTCTGGAGATAACTTTCTTTCTATCCATATGCACTGTTTACTGTATACAGTATACTATTGCACAGTACAGTATATACTATATAGCATTTCTATCAATTTGCATTTGTGGATACAGTATTGTACTCTCTTTGAAGTAACCAGTGCAGCACACTACTTACAGTTAGGTCCAGAAATATTTGGACAGTGACACAATTTTGGCGAGTTGGGCTCTGCATGCCACCACATTGGATTTGAAATGAAACCTCTACAACAGAATTCAAGTGCAGATTGTAACGTTTAATTTGAAGGTTTGAACAAAAATATCTGATAGAAATTGTAGGAATTGTCACATTTCTTTACAAACACTCCACATTTTAGGAGGTCAAAAGTAATTGGACAAAGAAACCAAACCCAAACAAAATATTTTTCTTTTCAATATTTTGTTGCGAATCCTTTGGAGGCAATCACTGCCTTAAGTCTGGAACCCATGGACATCACCAAACGCTGGGTTTCCTCCTTCTTAATGCTTTGCCAGGCCTTTACAGCCGCAGCCTTCAGGTCTTGCTTGTTTGTGGGTCTTTCCGTCTTAGGTCTGGATTTGAGCAAGTGAAATGCATGCTCAATTGGGTTAAGATCTGGTGATTGACTTGGCCATTGCAGAATGTTCCACTTTTTTGCACTCATGAACTCCTGGGTAGCTTTGGCTGTATGCTTGGGGTCATTGTCCATCTGTACTATGAAGCGCCGTCCGATCAACTTTGCGGCATTTGGCTGAATCTGGGCTGAAAGTATATCCCGGTACACTTCAGAATTCATCCGGCTACTCTTGTCTGCTGTTATGTCATCAATAAACACAAGTGACCCAGTGCCATTGAAAGCCATGCATGCCTATGCCATCACGTTGCCTCCACCATGTTTTACAGAGGATGTGGTGTGCCTTGGATCATGTGCCGTTCCCTTTCTTCTCCACACTTTTTTCTTCCCATCATTCTGGTACAGGTTGATCTTGGTCTCATCTGTCCAAAGAATACTTTTCCAGAACTGAGCTGGCTTCATGAATGGAATTGATGAATGGTTTGCATCTAGATGTGAACCCTTTGTATTTACTTTCATGGAGTCTTCTCTTTACTGGTGACTTAGAGACAGATACACCTACTTCACTGAGAGTGTTCTGGACTTCAGTTGATGTTGTGAACGGGTTCTTCTTCACCAAAGAAAGTATGCGGCGATCATCCACCACTGTTGTCATCCGTGGACGCCCAGGCCTTTTTGAGTTCCCAAGCTCACCAGTCAATTCCTTTTTTCTCAGAATTTACCCGACTGTTGATTTTGCTACTCCAAGCATGTCTGCTATCTCTCTGATGGATTTTTTCTTTTTTTTCAGCCTCAGGATGTTCTGCTTCACCTCAATTGAGAGTTCCTTAGACCGCATGTTGTCTGGTCACAGCAACAACTTCCAAATGCAAAACCACACACCTGTAATCAACCCCAGACCTTTTAACTACTTCATTGATTACAGGTTAACGAGGGAGACGCCTTCAGAGTTAATTGCAGCCCTTAGAGTCCCTTGGCCAATTACTTTTGGTCCCTTGAAAAAGAGGAGGCTATGCATTACAGAGCTAAGATTCCTAAACCCTTTCTCCGATTTGGATGTGAAAACTCTCATATTGCAGCTGGGAGTGTGCACTTTCAGCCCATATTATATATAGAATTGTATTTCTGAACATGTTTTTGTAAACAGCTAAAATAACAAAACTTGTGTCACTGTCCAAATATTTCTGGCCCTGACTGTATACTG
Source organism: Anomaloglossus baeobatrachus (assembly GCF_048569485.1). Taxonomy (NCBI): domain Eukaryota; kingdom Metazoa; phylum Chordata; class Amphibia; order Anura; family Aromobatidae; genus Anomaloglossus; species Anomaloglossus baeobatrachus. The sequence continues at coordinate 11,298,172 of NC_134355.1, read as the reverse complement.
TACCTCTCGCACACCAACAATTCTATTGTAAGCTAAAGAGCAGTTTAACTTGTTTTAAATGTTTTTACTGTACAGTATTTGTATTTGTGTACTGTAATAATTTTATATGAATACAGTACATTATAGTGTATTACTGTAATAAGTTTGTATAAATACAGTACTTTTGAGTTGTGGAACGTATTGTCTGCGTTTCAATTATTTCTATGAGAAAATTCACTTTGATATAAGAGTAACTTGGTTTAAGAGCGCACTCCTGGAACCAATTATTTTCCTAATCCAAGGTTCCACTGTACTGTAAAGGCAGCACATCTATGGGGCCTCTGCAGAGTGAGAGGCTTAGTTCAGGTTGGTAACATTTTAAATGTTTAATCTAAACTATATATATATATATATATATATATATATATATATATATATATATATATTGTAACTCGTCAATCAGGCAGATAATATGATGATATATGATTAGTTAATCCTGTCAAACCCTCACTGTTTCCTACACACAGTATGGGCGGCTTTGCACGTTGCAACATCGCACGTACAATGTCGGTGGGGTCAAATCGAAAGTGACGCACATCCGGCGTCACTTTCGACATCGTTGTGTGTAAAGCCTAGATGATACGATTAACGAGCGCAAAAGCGTCGTTATCGTATCATCGCTGCAGGCTCCGACTTTTTCATAATTGCGATGCCGCGACAGGTACGATGTTGTTCCTCGCTCCTGCGGCAGCACACATCGCTGTGTGAGAAGCCGCAGGAGCGAGGAACATCTCCCTAGCTGCCGCCGGCGGCTATGTGGAAGGAAGGAGGTGGGCGGGATGTTTACATCCTGCTCATCTGCGCCCCTCTGCGGCTATTGGCCGCCTGCAGTGTGACGTCGCTATGACGCCGCACGACCCACCCCCTTAGGAAGGAGGCGGGTCGCCGGCCAGAGCGACGGTCGCAGGGCAGGTGAGTGCATGTGAAGCTGGCGTAGCGATAATTTTCACTACGCCAGCTATCACAAGATATCGTACCTGCGACGGGTGCGGGGACTATCGCGTGCGACATCGCAGCATCGGCTTGCGATGTCGCAACTTGCAAAGCCCGCCTAAAGCTATGTGCGCACGTTGCGTACTTCACTGCAGAAATTTCTGCAGCGATCTGAAGAGCACACGTGCGCTTCAAATCGCTGCCGAAAATTTCCGTAGTTTAAAAAAAAAAAACAGCCGATTCCATGCGCTCTGCCTGCAGCTCCTGCCGTAGACAGAGCAGGAGCTGCCGGCAAAGCGCACGGAAGAAGTGACATGTCACTTCTTAGAACGCGCGCTTTGGGCAGCAGCCGAAGCGCTGCGCTCTAAGACGCCACGTGCGCACGGCCCCTGCATAATCTCCATAGATTATGCAGGGGACGCAGGATGCATGCAGTTACGATGCGCTACAAAGCGCAGCGTAACTGCATGTAATTACGCAACGTGCGCACATAGCCAATAGGTGATAAGTCTGTTTGCGGGGTTCACCCCAGGGACCTCTGATGAGAAGTGTTCTGTCCCCACTTAAAGGCGATGGAAGGCGTGTAGTTGTGAGAGGTTGTGAGAGTCTTACCTTCGTTTTTCCTATAGGTGGGGCAGACAGGACCAGAGCGCTCCAAAGTGAAACATGCACATGCTGAGATGAAACAATGGTGGTTTATTTTCTCCAAAGGTTAGGACATGCAGAGTGCAGTAATCCAAGTACTTGGCATTGTAATTCTCAGTGATGTTTGTCTCTGAAGCTACTATGTGGTCAGAAGACTTTGCTCCTAGTAGCTCCAATCCAATATGGGAAGTTGTTCTCACAAACTCTGCTTTGGAAATGAACATCCCAGGATGTGATGCAAGAGGGTCATCAGACACTCCCATGGGCTGGACAAAAGAAACAGAGGAGCCGAAAGGTCTGACCAGTAGATGGCAGCAGAGACAAGCATGAAAAACATTAAATAACAGTTTTAACTAAGACAAATAGAAACAGCACACTCCCCATCTGAAATTCACTTTGGGGATTTCACTATTCAGTCCATAATACAACCTGAAAGGAAAGGCATGTTAAATGCAAAAACAAGCTCAATTGAGTCCAAAACAAGAAGGATGACTCAAAGTTCAGGTCCGGTAGCATTCATCCTGTAGGGACGCTCTCTATGGGCAAAAGCAGAACAAGTTCGTGGATTGGCCTTGTAAAGGTCTTCGTCTCACCTTTCCTGATGACCTTTAGCTTCACCTTCCGAACATTGCCGTCCTGACTAGGCAGTATCCTAGTAATTAGTCCCATAGGCCAGTCAGTCCTTTCTGTGGTCTGATCTTTCATGAGGACTAGGTCTCCTTCCTTGAGGTTCGGCTTGGGATGTCGCCACTTCTTTCTTCCTTGAAGAATGGTGAGGTATTCCTTCCTCCATCAGTTCCAGAAGTAGTCAGCCAAGTATTGAACCCGTTTCCAGTGTTTTTCATAAGTGTTCGCGTGGGTGAACTCTCCGCTGGGCATTACCGCGTTGTCAGTTTTTTGGGTAATGAGAATAGTAGGAGTTAATATGGTTGGTGTTTCTGGATCCATGGTCACCGGCACAAGGGGTCTTGAATTGATAATGGCTGAGACTTCAGCTAAAAGAGGGACTAGAGTCTCATGTGTGAGTCTTGAGGAGTTGACGTCCATTAGCATGGAGTTCAAGATGTTGCGTGAAATCCCGATCATCCTCTCCCAGGAGCCTCCCATGTGAGAACTGTGAGGGGGATTGAAGATCCAGGTGCAACCTTTCTCTGCCAGCTGATCTTGGATAGGTTTGGTGTCGATGTTCAGTTCTCTACATGCACCGACGAAGTTGCTTCCACGGTCAGACCTCAGCTGTTTCACTGGTCCTCTGATGGCAAGGAACCTTCTCAAGGCGTTGAATAGGCAGGAGGTATCCATGGACTCTAACACCTCAATGTGAACGGCTCGAACACTCATGCAGGTGAATAACACAGCCCACCGCTTGCTGTTTGCTTGGCCTCCGCGAGTTCTGCGTGTGGACACCATCCATGGTCCGAAAACGTCTAGGCTCACGTAGGTGAAAGGTGGCTCTGGGGAAAGTCTGTCTGTAGGCAAGTCAGCCATTTGCTGGTACAGTTGTTTTCCTCTCGCTTTACGACAGTGCACACAATCGTGCAGTATTTGTGCTACACGTCTCTTCATTCCAATAATCCAGAGGCCTGCTGGTGTTCAGTCTTTTCATGGTGGTGTCGGATCAGCAAGACTGTAACATGGTGTTTGTTGGGAATGATGAGAGGATTTTGTTCTGCAACTCCAAGATGAGCCTGATTTAAACGACCACCAACTCTCAGTAAGCCGAAACTGTCCATAACTGGGTTTAAATTGGCGAGAGGACTTCTTAATGGAATCTGCTGTTTGTTGTATAAACACTTCCATTCTATGGCGAATTCACTCTGTTGGATGTGTCGTATTATGAGGGACTCGCTATGGGAGATGTCCTCAGCAGAAAGGGCTTTGTGGCAGACATGCCAGCGATGACAGTCTTTGGTTTTAAGGTCAGTACGACAGCATCTGGTGATATGCACTAACCCAGCAACAGTCCTGACGAGCCTCATCCAGCTGGAGAAACGTTCAAAACGTTGGCAACCGAGGTTGGAAGTTTTTTCTGCACTGGTGGCCAGGGTATTGACTTCAGCTCGGACATCTGGATCGTTGTCTGGATCTAGGATGCTGAAGGCTTCCTGGACACCTTCTTCTGACTGTCTCAGCAGGAACTCTGGACCTGTAAGCCAAGAAGAGTTAGCAAAAGAACTTATAGACGTAGGTCTAGTTGCGTGATCTGCTGGATTCAGTTCGGTTGGTACAGGTTCTGCTAGGTTGTTGCAGACTTCCTTGTCCATAAAGGCGACGCTATGTTCTCTCATTTCAGGCTTGCTGTTCATGGAACGCTGAAGAGAGTTAAATCTGGTCTGAGCTTGAGCTCGGTTGTTTGGGAGTCTTACTCTGGTAGATCGGAAGGGTAATGGAGAGACCCAATGGTTGGTTTTGTCTTTAGAAAACTCACAGTCCATTATTCCGATGAATTCTCTGTCCTCTACTGACAAGGCTACTTTATCGTCGTCCTTGGTTGTGAGAAAGACTGATCTTCCCAAGTTGTCGATATGCAGAGAAGAAGCGATGTCAGGTAGCTGTATTGTGTCTGGAGACTTCTCTTTCACTTCATAGTGATGAGGACATGGCTTTAAGCAGGTTGTGCGCCCATCTCCATGCACATAAGTCTTGAAGGAATCAATTTCTGATCGATCAACGCACACATTTCCTATGACTACCCATCCCAAGTCCAGTCTCTGGGCGTATGGTGCATAGTCAGGCCCATTACACTGTTGTCGCACCTTGTGTACCCTTAGATTGTCTCTGCCGAGCAGGAGTAGAATCTGTGCGTTATTGTCCAGAGGTGGGATAACACTAGCGAGGTGTCTTAGGTGTGGTTGATGAAATGCAGCTTCTGGGGTAGGAATTTCATTCCTGTGGCTGGGTATTTGGTCACATTCAACGAGCGTTGGTAGAGGTATTTCAGTCTTCCCATTGATAGGAGAAGCAATGAATCCCTGGGCTCTTCTGCCGCTAGTCTCTATGCGACCCGAGCAGGTGTTCAAGGTGTAGGGTTCTGATGGTCCATTAATTCCGAAGGCTTCAAAGAATTTGGTTCCTGCTAGGGACCGGTTGCTTTGGTCGTCTATGATGGCATACACCTTCATTGCCTTTTCTGGATGTCCCTCGGGATAAACCTTGATAAGGTATATTCGGGCACAACATTTCTCCATTTAGCCCTCTCCACATACCTCTGAGCATGAGCATGAGCAGGAGACGGCTGTGGTGGTGTCAGTCTGATTCTTGGGCTCCCCGCCATGACTTGGAGAGGGAGTGGTGGTGACTGCAGCTGGGGTGTCTCTAGCTAGCTGGGTTGGGTGCATGGCTGAAACGTGTTTTTCACTATGACACTCCTCACACTTGACGATGGATTTACAGTCCTTGGCATGTGCTCAAGTGATGCGCAGCATTTGAAACAGATCCCAAGCTCTGTGAGGACTTTCTTGCGCTCCTGTAGGGTTTTGGATCTAAACCATCTGCACTTGTTCAGTGAATGCGGTTTTTTATGGATGGGACATTCTTGATTGAAAGACTTATCTCGTGATGAGATGGTGTTCTGTTTATCTGTGCGTGCTGCAGGTGATGGTAGCTCAGTCTTCCTGACACTCACAGTGTTCTTAATGTCTCTGCGTTTGTGTATGGCACCTTCATACCTTGATGATGATGATGTTGCAGCTGCCGAAGTGTTGAACTCTAGGAAGTCGAGGCTGGGGTCGTTCCTCATCTGGGCCTGCTCGTCAATGAACTTGCAGAACTGAATAAATGGGGGAAAGGTCACGTCATTCATTCTTTTGTACCTTGAGACTGACGTTGCCCATTTCTCCTGCAGACTGTATGGCAGCTTCACCACGATTGGGTTCACTCCATGGGCTGTATGCAGGTAGCACAGCCCAGACAGACGAGGGTCTCTTTTGGCGAGCTCCAGCTCCATGAGCAGATCACTTAGGTCTTGAAGCTTGTGGACTTCTTTAAGGTTGATCTTTGGGATGTCCTGCAGTCTCTTGAATAGGGCTTTCTCTATTGCTTCTGCGCTGCCAAAGGTGCGTTCCAGTCTCTGCCATGCAGCAGCGAGACCTGCTTCTGCTTGTCCCACATAGACGGTTCTGAGGCTCTTGATACGGTTTGTAGAGCCTGGGCCCAACCACTTGATCAGGAGATCGAGCTCCTGTTCTGCAGTGAAGTTGAGATTGGCGATGGCTGCCTTGAAAGTTGCTTTCCAGGCCCTGTAGCTCTCTGCACGATCATCAAATTTCGTGAGACTAGTGTTGATTAGCTCTCTGCTCACCATGAACCTGGCAAACTCAGACATATCTGATTTCTCACCACTTGTTGCCACGACGACTCGTGATGCCCCTGGGGCGTATGGGCTGCCTGGCGTGAATGGATGAGATGTTCCCGGGTAAAATGACGTTGCTGCAGGGTTGAGCTGTGGTTTAGCCTCTGTAGATTCTGATGACCGCTGCTTGAGCTGTGGAAGTGGGTCAGGAAACACTTGGTTGCCATCTTGCCGTGGTGGCTGTGTTTGAGAGGGCACCTCTTGGTGACTGTTATTAATTTGCTCGGGTGCTTTAGGTGGCACTGGCACTGGTAGAGGTAAGTTGGAGGTTTCGGTGTTGTCGGCTTGGACGGTACTGCAAACCGGGGTTGCTACAGGTAACTGATTCAGTACATAGTCTCTTGTGCGATCAACTGGATTGTCTGCTTCCAGTGGTGGCGAGTCAGCTGGATCAGGACCTTGGATCAATGCTTGCTCAAGTAGTCTCACTTTAGCTAGCGCAACTTCCTCTTCCATCTGTGACCGAAGAATCTTTATCCGAGCTTCCGCTTCTGCCCTTTTGGCTTCCACTTTAGCAGCTTCTGCTTTTGCAAGGGCTTCTGCTTTAGCAGCTTCTGCTTTTGCAAGGGCTTCTGCTTCTGTCCTTTTGGCTTCTTCCTCTATTTCTCTTTCTGTGAAGGAACGTCTCACCTTGGATTCCTCTGCTCTTATGTGGGCCTCTAGTATCCTGTCGCTCAGGGCTGAGCTTCTTGAGGATGATGACCCGGATGACCGAGAGGAACGTCTAGATGAGGTTGATCGGTGTGATCTGGTTTCTTGCTGGTGAGAGATACGGTGTTCGGCCTTGTCTATGGCATCTTGCACCTTGGCATCTCTTTCCTTGTTTACCTCTTCTGCCTTGCTCAGGTCTGAAAGCGCTTCATCAATTTTAGAGTCTTTTAGAAAGGTAATGTACCTTGTTGACAGTCTCTTGTATCTTTCATGAGCTGTGTTCAGCCGTTCCATAGTGGCTTGTAAGCATGTGGCATCGCCTGATGAGGATTCAAGTCTTGACATGTAATAGGTGACTCGTTCCCACTGTTCTTCCAGGTGTTCACATAGCTCGTCTTTCATAGTGTGATAGTTTTCAGCGGCCTTTATCGTGGTTTTGGAAGAGCGCTTCGGTCGGACAACTTGGTCTGCTGAAAGCGTGGGCTCTGCCTCCTGGGCTTCATAATGGACAGTATCAGATTGTATTTGCTCTGTTTCAGCAGTGGGGAACTGTCCAAGGTCTTTTTCAGCCATTTTGATTTAAGGTGTACTGTCTCTTTAAGAAACTTGACTTTTGAATAGGGGTCCAAAAATCGTTGTGCAGCTCTGCAAGGACTCCCTGATGAGATTCCCAAGGTGTCTTTAGTAAAACTTGGGGTTCGCAGTGCAGCGATGTGCAGTAATGGGGTATAATGTACTGCAAGTCTATAGAAGGCGTATAGCAGGAGAGAAACAGCAGGTGCATAAACTGTCCCTTTACAATGCAGCAGAGGTGACACAGGACGTGGCAGATGTGAGAGCTTCCCCTTAGGCTTGTCCAGGCATGCACTGTGCAGGCAGACTAGTGCACAAGGCTTGTTGCTAGGCAGATTACATGGTAAGTTACATGGTTCTTAGGGATCTGTAGCCGGGGTATTGAGCTCTTAAGCAGTCTTCTGACTGTTCTGTCCCCACTTAAAGGCGATGGAAGGTGCGTAGTTGTGAGAGGTTGTGAGAGTCTTACCTTCGTTTTTCCTATAGGTGGGGCAGACAGGACCAGAGAGCTCCAGAGTGAAACATGCACATGCTGAGATGAAACAATGGTGGTTTATTTTCTCCAAAGGTTAGGACATGCAGAGTGCAGTAATCCAAGTACTTGGCATTGAAATCTTCCAGTGATGCTTGCCTCTGAAGCTACTACGTGGTCAGAAGACTTTGCTCCTAGTAGCTCCAATCCAATAAGGGATGTTGTTCTCACAAACTCTGCTTTGGAAATGAACATCCCAGGAAGTGATGCAAGAGGGTCATCAGACACTCCCATGGGCTGGACAAAAGAAACAGAGGAGCCGAAAGGTCTGACCAGTAGATGGCAGCAGAGACAAGCATGAAAAACATTAAATAACAGTTTTAACTAAGACAAATAGAAACAGCACAAGAAGAAAGAAGGTCCTTTTACATCTGTTCAAATGGAGCAACAGAAGAGCATGAAAATATATTTTATATACACACATGGTCAAAATTGTTGGTACTCCTATCTATGAAAATGAACAAATGAAAGTCAGACATTGCTGCTTTTCTGCTGCTACTCATGAAATAGGCCTGGATAGAAATGATGGCACCCTCCTCCTCCTTAACTTAATATTTCTTTGCACACCCTTTTGAGGCAATCACTGCAATCAAACGATTCCTGTAACTGTCAATGAGACTTCTGGTATTTTGGCCGCTCCTCAAGAGCAAACTTCTCCTTGTATCTGGTGTGTGAAGATTGCATTTTCCAGACATTTCAGCTCTTTTCAAAGATGCTCAATAGGATTTAGGTCTGGGCTCATAGAAGCCACTTTAGATTAGTCTAATATTTTCCTCTTAGCCATTCTTGGGTATTTTTAGCTGTGTGTTTTTGGTCATTATCCTGTTGCAAGACCCTGACCTGCGACTGAGACCAAGCTTTCTGACACTGGGCAGCACATTTCTTTCTAGAATCCCTTGATAGTCTTGAGATTTCATTGTACCCTGCACAAATTCCAGACACCCTGTGCCAGATGCAGCAAAGCAGCCCCAGAACATAGAGCCTCCTCCATGTTGCACAGTAGGGACTGTGTTCTTTTCTTGATATGCTTCATTCTTCCATCTGTGAACATAGAGCAGATGAGCCTTGCCAAAAAGTTCCATTTTTGTCTCATCTGTCCATAGGACATTCTCCCAGAAGCTTTGTGGCTTGTCAACATGAAGTTTGGCAAATTGCAGTCTGGCTTTTTTATGATTTTTTTTATCCAAAAATGGCGTTCTCCTTGGTTGTCTCCCATGAAGTCTACTTTGGCTCAAACAACGATGGATGGTGCGATCTGACACTGATGTTCCTTGAGCTTGAAGTTCACCTTTAATCTCTTTAGAAGTTTTTCTGGGCTCTTTTGTTACCATTCGTATTATCTGTCTCTTTGATTTGTCATCATTATCCTCCTGCGGCCACTTCAATGGAGGTTGGCTACAGTCCCATGGATCTTATATTTCTGAATAATATGTGCAATTGTAGTTAGTTACATTAAGCTGCTTGGACATGGTCTTATAACCTTTACCTTTAACATGCTTATCTATAATTTTCTTTCTAATCTCCTGAGACAACTCTTTCCTTCACTTCCTCTGGTCCATGTTGAGTGTGGTGCACACCATGTCACCAAACAGCACAGTGAGTATCTAGAGCCCTATATACAGGTCCACTGACTGATTACAAGATTGTAGTCACCTATGATGCTAATTAGTGGACACACCTTGATGTAACATGTCCCTTTTGTCTCATTATTTTCAGGGTCGCCATCATTTCTGTCCAGGCCTGTTACATAACTTTTATTTTTTAAAAATATCTGTGGAAACAGAAAAGCAGCAATGTCTGACTTTCATTTGCTTATTTTCCTAGATTTTTTTAAATTTATTATTACTTATGTCAGATTCAAGTTATTTCTATGACCATTGAGTTTTTCTTTCATTAAATGAGGGGTACCTACAATTTTGACCGTGTGTGTGTGTGTATATATATATATATATATGTGTGTATATATATATATATATATATACAGTAAAATTGTAGATTCACATTGAAGGCATCAAAACTATGAATTAACACATGTGGAATGAAATACTTAAAAAAGTGTGAAACAACTGAAAATATGTCTTATATTCTAGGTTCTTCAAAGTAGCCATCTTTTTCATTGATTCCTGCTTTGCACACTCTTGGCATTCTCTTGATAAGCTTCAGGAGGTAGTCACCGGAAATGGTCTTCACTTCACAGGTGCGCCCTGTCAGGTTTAATAAGTGGGATTTCTTGCCTTATAAATGTGGTTGGGACCATCAGTTGTGTTCTGCAGAAGTCTGGTGGATACACAGCTGATAGTCCTACTGAATAGACTGTTAGGATTTGTATTATGGCAAGAAAAAAGCAGCTAAGTAAAGAAAAACGAGTGGCCATCATTACTTTAAGAAATGAAGGTCAGTCGGTCCGAAAAATTGGGAAAACTTTGAAAGTGTCCCCAAGTGCAGTGGCAAAATCCATCAAATGCTACAAAGAAACTGGCTCACATGAGGACCACCCCAGGAAAGGAAGACCAAGAGTCACCTCTGCTGCAGAGGATAAGTTTATCCAAGTCACCAGCCTCAGAAATTGCAGGTTAACAGCAGCCCAGGTTAGAGACCAGGTCAATGCCACACAGAGTTCTAGCAGCAGACACATCTCTAGAACAACTGTTAAAAGGAGACTTTGTCCAGCAGGCCTTCATGGTAAAATAGCTGCTAGGAAACCACTGCTAAGGACAGGCAACAAGCAGAAAAGACTTGTTTGGGCTACACAAGGAATGGACATTAGACCAGTGGAAATCTGTGCTTTGGTCTGATGAGTCCAAATTTGAGATCTTTGGATCCAACCATCGTGTCTTTTTGCGACGCAGAAAAGGTGAACGAATGGACTCTACATGGCTGGTTCCCACCGTGAGGCACGGAGGAGGAGGTGTGATGGTGTGGGGGTGCTTTGCTGGTGACACTGTTGGGGATTTATTCAAAATTGAAGGCATACTGAACCAGCATGGCTACCACAGCATCTTGCAGTGGCATGCTATTCCATAGTTGGACCATCATTTGTTTTTCAACAGGACAATGACCCCAAACACACCTCCAGACTGTGTAAGAGCTATTTGACTAAGAAGGAGAGTGATGGGGTGCTACGCCAGATGACCTGGTCTCCACAGTCACCAGACCTGAACCCAATCGAGATGGTTTGGGGTGAGCTGGACCGCCGAGCGAAGGCAAAAGGGCCAACAATGCTAAGTATCTCTGGGAACTCCTTCAAGACTGTTGGAAGACCATTTCCGGTGACTACCTCTTGAAACTCATCAAGAGAATGCCAAGAGTGTGCAAAGCAGTAATCAAAGCAAAAGGCGGCTACTGTGAAGAACCTAGAATATAAGACATATTATCAGTTGTGTCACACTTTTTTGTTAAGTATTTCATTCCACATGTGATAATTCATAGTTTTGATGCCTTCAATGTGAATCTACAATTTTCAGAGTCATGAAAATAAAGAAAACTCTTTGAATGAGGTGTGTCCAAACTTTTGGTCTGTACTGTGTATATATACAGACAAAAGGAAGAAAAAAATTCTGTACAACGACTTAATGATAGAAAATGTATATTTTATTGATAGAAAATAGCTAAAAAGCAGACAAACAATATTGGATTAAAATTAGCAGAGACAAAAAATGGTGAGTACCAATAGATGGCGCCCTCACCCCACAGTAGGTATATGGTAGCACATGTTAGAGTTTAACACACAGCACATAAAGGGCTAAAAAGCCAATATTACATACAGACTAAAGCGTGCTGCTGCTTATTAGGTGCCCGTTACTGATACATCAATTACATAGTGTCAGAAAGATTCTTGTAACAACGCACTATAATACCTTGCAACCAACATACCTAAATGGTGGATGAGAGCCCAATTCCCCGACCCATAGGTTTCGGTATGACTCCTTCTTCCGGAAGAAGGAGTCATACCGAAACCTATGGGTCGGGGAATTGGGCTCTCATCCACCATTTAGGTATGTTGGTTGCAAGGTATTATAGTGCGTTGTTACAAGAATCTTTCTGACACTATGTAATTGATGTATCAGTAACGGGCACCTAATAAGCAGCAGCACGCTTTAGTCTGTATGTAATATTGGCTTTTTAGCCCTTTATGTGCTGTGTGTTAAACTCTAACATGTGCTACCATATACCTACTGTGGGGTGAGGGCGCCATCTATTGGTACTCACCATTTTTTGTCTCTGCTAATTTTAATCCAATATTGTTTGTCTGCTTTTTAGCTATTTTCTATCAATAAAATATACATTTTCTATCATTAAGTCGTTGTACAGAATTTTTTTCTTCCTTTTGTCTATAATAATCTGTATATGGCTTTGTCCATATTGTGAATATGGCACGGGATTGTCCGTGCCTTTTGGTATTGTTTATTTATGTGTATATATACAGTATAAATATATCAGCATTTTTTTCCCAATTTCACTCCATTTTTCTTGTAAAGTGAATGGTGTCTACCAAAACTACAACTCGTTCTGTAAAAGCCAAGCTGGGACTGCGGTTTCCATAATGAACAAATACTATATAATAACATCGGCTTTTATGAAGTGTTCAGATCAATAACCTACAAAATAATAAATATTATAATCAATGCAGGGACAGATCTTTTCACTGATTCTATATCTACAAATCACACCACCTGGATTAATGCTTTTCAGAGTTTTACATTTACCAGTCCCATAAAGGTCACATACGGTGGGATATAACTGCATAAACGACATAGAAATGGCTGATCATCCAGGGGCGATTTATATGGGGACAGGAATATTTGCACTTTAATTTACAGAAATTTCAGAACGATGTGTTCGATGTGTGCACACGACCGCACTGAGCACCGACAACGCAGCTCTATTACCAAAGGTCAGAATCCCGGGCAGTTTGTAACCATATTGTGTAATAAAAGTTCTGAAAGAAGGAACAGCCTCAAAAAGCCGATGACACAGTCTGTATTTATACGGCTATTTATTTGTTACATCATTTCACCCATACACCGAAAAATCATCTAGAAGAATCTGTATTAAATAGTGTCAGAATACTCAGTTATAGGGAGATGATATATGGTGACTATATAGATGATAGCTATGAGATAAAAAGCTACAAAGATGGATAGGAGAAAACTAAATAGAAATTAGATACTATTTGTCATTTGAGACGCTAAGTTGTAATCACAATAATCGCCCATTGAAAATTAGGCTTTTTGCTGTTTGCAATAAATCAAAATGTTTTCTCCAAATTCAGCAGAAAAATGCCACTTATACTGATCACTACAGTATCAGGATTATTCAGCCCCTGAATAGAGTCCTCCAATAAGAGCACATTGGTCTCCAGCCCCCGATGTAATAATTAAGGACTTCATTAGTTACATCAGGTTTGCTGGAGATAAAAATGTATCAAATACCCGGACTAGCTTGGGGGTTTATCACCTGTAATGTCAGACTGATTGTGAGAAATGTGTCAAAGTCAAGAGAGTGATGCAAAAAATTAGGAGAATGGATTATTGTTTTGCTCAAACAGGGAAAAGGATACAGAGACAAAAGAGTTGAATGTTCCTAGAGACACAACCGGAAGTGGAGTTCTCATAGGAACATTGCAAACAACAGAAAATGACAGCAGCCTCTGCCCCTGATGACGCTTCATTTTGTATGGGAGGGATTTCTCAAATGAAGTGTCATCAGACAGTAAATGGGGGGAAAATAGTAGTAAGATAGTGCAGTCAGGGAAGGCTAGGATATTTTAAATACAGCCATATTAGAAATTAGTTTAGATTGTGGCAATAAATAGATAGGGATTTATATTGAAATTTCTTCAATTTTCAGACCACCATTGATAAAAATATAGTGACTGAACCTATGAAAAATGTGAATCAATATTTGGTGATCACCCGTCGCCTTTATCACTTCTTCTTGTCACTTGTGCAATTTTTTAAGAAACTTGGTAGGAGATTGTTCCAAACATCTTGGTGACCTGACCCTGAATCTTCTGTGTATGAGGCTTATGCGGATCCTTCTGTCTCCTCATGTGATCCCAGGCAGATGGTATGATGTAAGATCAGGGTTCTGTGCAGCCAGATCATCTCCTCCAGGACGCCTCATTCTTAATTACATCGGTTGGATGTTTTCTGTCATTGTCGGGCTGCAGAATAAATCCGGAGCCAATCAGATGCCTTCCTGATGGAGAAGGATTTACCTGGATCCTTCAGCATTTAGAAGTCCAGGCTATGGACAACATTGAGGAACATAGATGCCAAGGTCAGCCAAAGTTACAGTGCAGCAAATGAAAGACACATGATGTTACTTCCCAACAAAAATTAAAAGATGTCCAGCAGTGCCATCAAGTCAGAACTACTGGCTGCAACCTGTGGGACCAGCTACACCAATCTAATGTTCGGAGAAGTCTGGCCAGAACTCATTTTCATGGAAGAATTGCAGCAAAAATCCCCAAACCTTCCACAGAGAAACAAAGCTAAGTGACGCAACTATGCAAAAACAGAGGAACTAGGGTGCAGAAAAATGGTAGCAAGTACTCGAGACTAAGGAGAAGAATGTGAAACATTTTCTGTAACAGAAGCAGATTGTTCCAAAGGGCTGGAGAGCAACACAACAATGAGGGTCTGCAGCAACAGTGACGCAGGTGAAGCGAGGACCCGGCAGGTTTGCGGCTGCATTTCAGCAAATAGGGTAGGGGATTCGGTTAAGATTAATGGTTTCCTCTACGAGACTGTCGAGTTAAATCTTAGATTTCTCCCTTTACCGCCGCTTGGAACCACGCTGACACTCACATGCTTTACAAGGGGTTGTGACTGGCACAACCTCATCAGGTGAGTGTTTTTTTCTTTACTTTCTAAACGGTTATTGCCGGGTAAGACCCTATTTGCGCCTTTTGTTTCCTTATCTCTAGCATCCCTTTATCGATAACACTTTTCACACTGGAGATGAAAATTAGAGAACAATGTATGATCAGTTGCTTTTTTGAGAAATAACGTAATCTCCATTGATGACCATGTGATTGTTTCCTGTAAGGGGTGCACCATGCCACTAGAACAGTGTTTTACAAAAGATCCAAAGTTTATTAACATAAACCCTTTATTTTGCCAAAACGTGATGATGAAATTAGAGAGCAGCAATGACTGTAGCACAGAGAGATGATCAGTTAATGTTCTGCAGGTAACAACAAATAAGGAATAACGTTTGGAACTCCATTCTAAAGGCCCAGTCACACACAACGACTTAGCAGCGATCCCGAAAACGATGCGACCTGATAGGGATCGCTGGTAAGTCGCTGGGAGGTCGCAGGTGAGATGTCACACAGTCAGATCTTACCAGCGATGCAGGAGCAATAGAGGTCGCAGTAGCGACCTGTATAACGATCTCAGCAGTCACTGTGACCCTGTCACACAGTGTCAAACACAGCGATGTGTTCTGCACAGCAGGACATCGCCTTTAAAGAAAATGACCTGGACCATTCAGTAACGACTAGAGATCTCACAGCAGGGGCCTGATCACTGGTAAGTGTCACACATAACGAGATCGCTAACGGGATCGCTACTGCGTCACCAAACCGGTGCCTCAGCTGCGATCTCGCTAGCGATCTCGTTATGTGTGACAGTACCTTGGCACATACCCTTAGTCTGAACTGGGTGCAAAAAACCTAAATAAACATCACTATGGGGAGATAAGGTATGCACACCAGTGACTATGTAAGGGGAATACATGAAATAGCAGAAACTGCTGTGTGAATACTGACATGAAAAATTCAATAGTTATATGTAAGAATGAAATGTGGAAAATGGAACCTGCATTACTGCCATGAACATATGAAGAAAGAGAAATTTAGCTACTGAATTGATCAATGCAATAGAGCCCCAACACTACGCCAAAGTATTTCTCTACGTTGGGGTCCCTAGCTTGTGTGTGTCCTCTCATGCAGTTAAAAAACTTACCGTGTATGGGAAGCTGAGACCCAGGCTATTTATGCGTATGATATGGATTGGCAATAGGTGTGGTTGGGGAGGGATCACAAACGAATAACTACTAACAAATAGGAATAACGTTTGGAACACCATTCTAAGGCAGGCTTTGCACACTACGACATCGCAGGCCGATGCTGCGATGCCGAGTGCGATAGTGCCCGCCCCCGTCGCAGCAGCGATATTTGGTGATAGCTGGCGTAGCGAAAGTTATCGCTACGCCAGCTTCACACACACACTCACCTGCCGTGCGACGTCCCTGTGGCCGGCGACCCGCCTCCTTGTTAAGGGGGCGGGTCGTGCGGCGTCACTGCGACGTCACACGGCAGGCGGCCAATCAGAGCGGAGGGGCGGAGATGAGCAGGATGTAAACATCCTGCCCACCTCCTTCCTTCCGCATATCCTACGGAAGCCGCAGTGAGGCCGGTAGGAGACGTTCCTCGCTCCTGCGACTTCACACACAGCGATGTGTGCTGCCGCAGGAGCGAGGAACAACATCGGACCATTGCGTCAGCGTAATTATGGATTACGCCGACGCTGTACCGATGATACGATTACGACGCTTTTGCGCTCGTTAATCGTATCATCCAGCCTTTACACACTGCGATGTCGCATGCGATGCCGGAAGTGCGTCATTTTCAATTTGACCCCACCGACATCGCACCTGCGATGTCGCAGTGTGCAAAGTGCCCCTAAGTCTCTTTATTCATATGTTCATGGCAGTAATGCAGATTCCATTTTCCACATTTCATTCTTACATATAACTATTGAATTTTTCATGTCAGTATTCACACAGCACTTTCTGCTATTACATGTATCCCCCTTGCATAGTCACTGGTGTGCATACCTTATCTCCATATACTGCAGGTAACAACAGTCACAATCAGTAGGACGTGTACTGCCTTAAATGACTTCAGCACATCTGCAGCCACAGGACATCACTAGTCTCTCACACTGCTCTGGGGGGATTTTGGCCCACTCTTCTTCCAGTCTCTTCCACAGGACATCACTAGTCTCTCACACTGCTCTGGGGGGATTTTGGCCCACTCTTCTTCCAGTCTCTTCCACAGGACATCACTAGTCTCTCACACTGCTCTGGGGGGATTTTGGCCACTCTCCTTCCAGTCTCTTCCGCAGGACATCACTAGTCCCTCACACTGCTCTGGGGGGATTTTGGCCCACTCTTCTTCCAGTCTCTACCACAGGACATCACTAGTCCCTCACACTGCTCTGGGGGGATTTTGGCCCACTCTTCTTCAGGTCTCTTCCACAGGACATCACTAGTCTCTCACACTGCTCTGGGGGGATTTTGCCCCACTCTTCTTCCAGTCTCTTCCACAGGACATCACTAGTCCCTCACACTGCTCTGGGGGGATTTTGGCCCACTCTTCTTCACGTCTCTTCCACAGGACATCACTAGTCTCTCACACTGCTCTGGGGGGATTTTGGCCCACTCTTCTTCCAGTCTCTCCACAGGACATCACTAGTCTCTCACACTGCTCTGGGGGGATTTTGGCCCACTCTTCTTCCAGTCTCTCCACAGGACATCACTAGTCTCTCACACTGCTCTGGGGGGATTTTGGCCCACTCTTCTTCCAGTCTCTCCCACAGGACATCACTAGTCTCTCACACTGCTCTGGGGGGATTTTGGCCACTCTCCTTCCAGTCTCTTCCGCAGGACATCACTAGTCCCTCACACTGCTCTGGGGGGATTTTGGCCCACTCTTCTTCAGGTCTCTTCCACAGGACATCACTAGTCTCTCACACTGCTCTGGGGGGATTTTGCCCCACTCTTCTTCCAGTCTCTCCACAGGACATCACTAGTCCCTCACACTGCTCTGGGGGGATTTTGGCCCACTATTCTTCCAGTCTCTTCCACAGGACATCACTAGTCCCTCACACTGCTCTGGGGGGATTTTGGCCCACTCTTCTTCAGGTCTCTTCCACAGGACATCACTAGTCTCTCACACTGCTCTGGGGGGATTTTACCCCACTCTTCTTCCAGTCTCTCCACAGGACATCACTAGTCTCTCACACTGCTCTGGGGGGATTTTGGTCCACTCTTCTTCCAGTCTCTCCACAGGACATCACTAGTCTCTCACACTGCTCTGGTGGGATTTTGGTCTACTCTTCTTCCAGTCTCTTCCACAGGACATCACTAGTCTCTCACACTGCTCTGGGGGGATTTTGCCCCACTCTTCTTCCAGTCTCTCCACAGGACATCACTAGTCTCTCACACTGCTCTGGGGGGATTTTGGCCCACTCTTCTTCCAGTCTCTCCACAGGACATCACTGGTCTCTCACACTGCTCTGGGGGGATTTTGGTCCACTCTTCTTCCAGTCTCTTCCACAGGACATCACTAGTCTCTCACACTGCTCTGGGGGGATTTTGGCCCACTCTTCTTCCAGTCTCTTCCACAGGACATCACTAGTCTCTCACACTGCTCTGGGGGGATTTTGGTCCACTCTTCTTCCAGTCTCTTCCACAGGACATCACTAGTCTCTCACACTGCTCTGGGGGGATTTTGCCCCACTCTTCTTCCAGTCTCTCCACAGGACATCACTAGTCTCTCACACTGCTCTGGGGGGATTTTGGCCCACTCTTCTTCCAGTCTCTCCACAGGACATCACTAGCCTCTCACACTGCTCTGGGGGGATTTTGGCCCACTCTTCTTCACGTCTCTTCCACAGGACATCACTAGTCTCTCACACTGCTCTGGGGGGATTTTGCCCCACTCTTCTTCCAGTCTCTCCACAGGACATCACTAGTCTCTCACACTGCTCTGGGGGGATTTTGGCCACTCTCCTTCCAGTCTCTTCCGCAGGACATCACTAGTCCCTCACACTGCTCTGGGGGGATTTTGGCCCACTCTTCTTCAGGTCTCTTCCACAGGACATCACTAGTCTCTCACACTGCTCTGGGGGGATTTTGCCCCACTCTTCTTCCAGTCTCTCCACAGGACATCACTAGTCCCTCACACTGCTCTGGGGGGATTTTGGCCAACTCTTCTTCCAGTCTCTTCCACAGGACATCACTAGTCCCTCACACTGCTCTGGGGGGATTTTGGCCCACTCTTCTTCAGGTCTCTTCCACAGGACATCACTAGTCTCTCACACTGCTCTGGGGGGATTTTACCCCACTCTTCTTCCAGTCTCTCCACAGGACATCACTAGTCTCTCACACTGCTCTGGGGGGATTTTGGTCCACTCTTCTTCCAGTCTCTCCACAGGACATCACTAGTCTCTCACACTGCTCTGGGGGGATTTTGGTCTACTCTTCTTCCAGTCTCTTCCACAGGACATTACTAGTCTCTCACACTGCTCTGGGGGGATTTTGCCCCACTCTTCTTCCAGTCTCTCCACAGGACATCACTAGTCTCTCACACTGCTCTGGGGGGATTTTGGCCCACTCTTCTTCCAGTCTCTCCACAGGACATCACTGGTCTCTCACACTGATCTGGGGGGATTTTGGTCCACTCTTCTTCCAGTCTCTCCACAGGACATCACTGGTCTCTCACACTGCTCTGGGGGGATTTTGGTCCACTCTTCTTCCAGTCTCTTCCACAGGACATCACTAGTCTCTCACACTGCTCTGGGGGGATTTTGGTCCACTCTTCTTCCAGTCTCTTCCACAGGACATCACTAGTCTCTCACACTGCTCTGGGGGGATTTTGGTCCACTCTTCTTCCAGTCTCTTCCACAGGACATCACTAGTCTCTCACACTGCTCTGGGGGGATTTTGGCCACTCTTCTTCCAGTCTCTTCCACAGGACATCACTAGTCTCTCACACTGCTCTGGGGGGATTTTGCCCCACTCTTCTTCCAGTCTCTCCACAGGACATCACTAGTCTCTCACACTGCTCTGGGGGGATTTTGGCCCACTCTTCTTCCAGTCTCTCCACAGGACATCACTAGCCTCTCACACTGCTCTGGGGGGATTTTGGCCCACTCTTCTTCCAGTCTCTCCACAGGACATCACTAGTCTCTCACACTGCTCTGGGGGGATTTTAGCCCACTCTTCTTCCAGTCTCTCCACAGGACATCACTGGTCTCTCACACTGCTCTGGGGGGATTTTGGTCCACTCTTCTTTCAGTCTCTTCCACAGGACATCACTAGTCTCTCACACTGCTCTGGGGGGATTTTGGTCCACTCTTCTTTCAGTCTCTTCCACAGGACATCACTAGTCTCTCACACTGCTCTGGGGGGATTTTGGTCCACTCTTCTTTCAGTCTCTTCCACAGGACATCACTAGTCTCTCGCACTGCTCTGGGGGGATTTTGGCCCACTCTTCTTCCAGTCTCTTCCACAGGACATCACTAGCCTCTCACACTGCTCTGGGGGGATTTTGGCCCACTCTTCTTCCAGTCTCTTCCACAGGACATCACTAGTCTCTCACACTGCTCTGGGGGGATTTTGGTCCACTCTTCTTCCAGTCTCTTCCACAGGACATCACTAGTCTCTCACACTGCTCTGGGGGGATTTTGGCCCACTCTTCTTCCAGTCTCTTCCACAGGACATCACTAGCCTCTCACACTACTCTGGGGGGATTTTAGCCCACTCTTCTTCCAGTCTCTTCCACAGGACATCACTGGTCTCTCACACTGCTCTGGGGGGATTTTGGTCCACTCTTCTTCCAGTCTTTTCCACAGGACATCACTAGTCTCTCACACTGCTCTGGGGGGATTTTGGTCCACTCTTCTTCCAGTCTCTTCCACAGGACATCACTGGTCTCTCACACTGCTCTGGGGGGATTTTGGTCCACTCTTCTTCCAGTCTTTTCCACAGGACATCACTAGTCTCTCACACTGCTCTGGGGGGATTTTGGTCTACTCTTCTTCCAGTCTCTTCCACAGGACATCACTAGTCTCTCACACTGCTCTGGTGGGATTTTGGTCCACTCTTTTTCCAGTCTCTTCCACAGGACATCACTAGTCTCTCACACTGCTCTGGGGGGATTTTGGCCCACTCTTCTTCCAGTCTCTTCCACAGGACATCACTAGTCTCTCACACTGCTCTGGGGGGATTTTGGCCCACTCTTCTTCCAGTCTCTTCCACAGGACATCACTAGTCTCTCACACTACTCTGGGGGGATTTTGGTCCACTCTTCTTCCAGTCTTTTCCACAGGACATCACTAGTCTCTCACACTGCTCTGGGGGGATTTTGGTCCACTCTTCTTCCAGTCTCTTTCACAGGACATCACTAGCCTCTCACACTACTCTGGGGGGATTTTAGCCCACTCTTCTTCCAGTCTCTCCACAGGACATCACTGGTCTCTCACGCTGCTCTGGGGGGATTTTGGTCCACTCTTCTTCCAGTCTTTTCCATAGGACATCACTAGTCTCTCACACTGCTCTGGGGGGGATTTTGGTCCACTCTTCTTCCAGTCTCTTCCACAGGACATCACTAGTCTCTCACACTGCTCTGGGGGGATTTTGGCCCACTCTTCTTCCAGTCTCTTCCACAGGACATCACTAGCCTCTCACACTGCTCTGGTGGGATTTTGGCCCACTCTTCTTCCAGTCTCTTCCACAGGACATCACTAGTCTCTCACACTGCTCTGGGGGGATTTTGGCCCACTCTTCTTCCAGTCTCTTCCACAGGACATCACTAGTCTCTCACACTACTCTGGGGGGATTTTAGCCCACTCTTCTTCCAGTCTCTCCACAGGACATCACTGGTCTCTCACACTGCTCTGGGGGGATTTTGGTCCACTCTTCTTCCAGTCTCTCCACAGGACATCACTAGTCTCTCACACTGCTCTGGGGGGATTTTGGTCCACTCTTTTTCCAGTCTCTTCCACAGGACATCACTAGCCTCTCACACTGCTCTGGGGGGATTTTGGCCCACTCTTCTTCCAGTCTCTTCCACAGGATATCACTAGTCTCTCACACTGCTCTGAGGGGATTTTGGCCACTCTTCTTCCAGTCTCTTCCACAGGACACATCACTAGTCTCTCACACTGCTCTGGGGGGATTTTGGCCACTCTTCTTCCAGTCTCTTCCACAGGACATCACTAGTCTCTCACACTGCTCTGGGGGGATTTTGGTCCACTCTTCTTCCAGTCTCTTCCACAGGACACATCACTAGTCTCTCACACTGCTCTGGGGGGATTTTGGCCCACTCTTCTTCCAGTCTCTCCACAGGACACATTTCCAGTCTCTCACACTGCTCTAGGCAGATTTTGGCCCACTCTTCTTCCAGTCTCTTCCACAAGACATCACTAGCCTCTCACACTGCTCTGGAGGGATTTTGGCCCACTCTTCTTCCAGTGTCTTCCACAGGACATCACTAGTCTCTCACACTGCTCTGGAGGGATTTTGATCCACTCTTCCTCCAGTCTCTTCCACAGGACATCACTAGCCTCTCACACTGCTCTGGTGGGATTTTGGTCCACTCTTTTTCCAGTCTCTTCCACAGTTCTTTGACTGTTTGTGGGTTTCTTGGTCATAACTTTGTCACCAAGGATTTTCCAGAGGTTTTCCATTGGGTTTAGATCAGGACTCTGGGCTGTGGCCATTTCATTGTTTCCAGGAACTGCTTTCACCGTTTTGCTGTGGGACAGGAGGCATTGTCCTTCATGAAACTTGTTGGCTGATTGAGTGATGGACACAAGTAAAGGAACCATGTGTTGTGAAGAAGGTTCTGATCCACATTGCATTCACTCTGCCATGTAGCTGTATGAGAGGTCTAACTCCTACTGCTGAAAACATTGCCCAAACCATGACACTTTCTTCACCGCCTCTCACTGACTTCTTGACACACTTTGGGTTCAGTCTTTCCCCAGTTTGTCAACGAACATAATGTTTCCCATGAGACCCAAATAAATTAAACTTGCTTTCATCAGTAAAATGAACTGTGGACCCTTCTACTCTGTCCACACAACATGCCAAAGGTGAGTCTAGCCTTGTGATTCTTTCTGCTAATGAGATGTTTGGTCACTGCAAAATGGGCTCAGTCCAATTGTTCTTACACATCGTGATACTGTATGACGAGACAGATCCTTACCGTGTTCAGTGCTGAACTGGCAAGCAATTCCAGCTGCAGTGTGGAAACGATTACCAATGGAGATTCTCCGCATTATCCTGTCCTCTCTTACGTTTGTCTTTCAAGGGCGACCAGCCTTCTTGGGGAACTTGAGTTTGTGATGTTGTAAAGTTGCAATATTCTTGAAATCGCAGACTTGGAATGACTAACTTCTATTGCTATGGCTGATGGGGTCACATCTTTGGCCTTCATCTGGACAACCTGCTGCTGGAGGGTTTCAGTCACTTTGAATCGTCAAATTAAGTACAAACTGTAAAGTCAGGCTGCCAGTTACATAGGGTTTGTCAGATAATGAAGGAAATTAGCACCAGGTGCAGATTAACACCAATAATTTGCAGGGATCTGAAAATGTGCTCTAATTTTGATCAGTTGATCAGTTTTCTTTTTCATTTATCTCAGTTACATTTTTATTATGTGCTTTTGTAAAATTTCAGTTAATGAAATAAGCTTAAACTACTGTGAGTTTCCTCATCATGTATATAATATACATATATATACACATACATATATATATATACACATATACACATATATATACATATACACATATATACACATACATATATAATATGATATAATCACATAGGATGACACATTGACCGCAACATTTAGGAAATTGCGGGTTGTTCTCTAATTTTGATCTCCAGTTTATATTAATCTTTACTTTCTTTCAGATAACAATGACATAACAGCCAATACAGCAAAGCAGAAAATTCTTAAGTTGCAATTGCAATAATTAATTAATAATGTGGAAACTTTAGACCATGTTAATAAAGGCCGAGGCAGGTGGTCGCTGGTAAATAGTAAAACATTTAAGTTGCCATAACTTTTGCACATTGATAAATGTTTCCTGTTGCGGCTCGAGCGGACGCATGTGACTCAATCATTTACATAATAGGATTTATTTCTTTAGTGTAACATAACTTTTTATGGATGGCAACAGCTCGTGTTGTGGGTAACAGATTTGAAGGTTTTGTTTTGCAGTTTGATGAGCAGATGTCTGGAGTAAAATACGAGCAGGAAATGGGAAAAAGTCTTTTATAGTCTCAAGATAATTATTTTCACAGGAAAATAAAAAAGTTATTTAAAATTAAATTACAAAAGATAGAAAATTACCAAATAAACTGCAGCGTTCTGCGTCTACCAGAAATAATCGACGTTTTCTTTTCCAGTAGAAAGGAGAGGAAAGTGTAGAGCGGCATCATTCTATCTATAAAATATCTTATCTATCAAGTTCACAGAAGCTTTATTGGCAGAACTAAATAAACATTAGCAAAGCAAGTGGGAAATAACGGAGGGGTGGGTACAGTGGGAATTAGTGATGGTCGAGACTCTTAAGGGCTACACGTTGAGATATATCGCTAGCGATCGTCCCCGCTCCCGTCGTTTGTGCGTCACGGGCAAATCGCTGCCCGTGGCACACAAAATTGTTTGGAGTTGTCACACGCACTTACCTGCCTAGTGACGTCGCAGTTGCCTTTCTAAGGGGGCGGTTCGTACGGCGTCACATCGGCATCACTAAGCGGCTGCCCAATAGAAGCGGAAGGCGGAGAGGAGCGGGACGTAACAGCCAGCCCGCCCACCTCCTTCCTTCCGCATTGCCGGCGGCCGCAGGTAAGCTGTAGTTCGTCGTTCCCGAGGTGTCACACGTGTGCTGCCTCCGGAACGACGAACAACCTGCGTGCTCAACAATCAACGATTTTTTAAAAAGGAACAACGTGTCAACGATGGACTATAAGGTGAGTATTTTCTATCGTTAACGGTCGTTCCTTGCTGTCACACGCGATGTCGCTAACGATGCCGGATGTGCGTCACGGAATCCGTGACCCCGGTGATATATCGTTAAATCCGTCGTTGCGTGTAACGGGGCCTTTACTTTCCCAGATTGCTGCCCAAGCGAGACTCTGCATTTTTTACAACCATAGAGACTGATGTGTCCTTGTGTCTGTCCGCATTCCTCGATAGTTGGCATCAAAGAGGTCTGATGCCTTATTTTCCTTTCTAGAGACATTGGCCTTCTAATGGTCCACCCGTCCTTCTGACGACCCACAGGTTTCATGTCTCTTTAGTCTACAACCTTACCTATGTCTATTAAAGATCAGCATAGATAAGAAAACTGACAATCTCTCTAAAGAGGTGATGCTAGTGTCAGGCTCTCATTGCGTTCATCATTCCCACGGTCAATCTTGTCTAGACAACTACACGCAGGAGACAATACATGGATCTTTATTTTCAGCTACTGCATGTTTCTAAATTCTTATGCAAGGCTTCTTAGTTAGTATTTCTGGCCACCAGGGCAACAAACAATTCTGTAGCTGCTTGCGGTCCATGTCTTAGATTGGCCAATCCAGGATCTAAGAAGCTCTTGCTGACCTTCCTTTAGTTGTTGGTAGACTCTTTGGAGTTGATCTTGTCAAGATGCTTGCCAATGTTACTAGGTGAAAGATTTCCCTCCTCCCTTAGAACCATAGACATTCTCAGTCATTTCAATTCCCTGAAAGGTTTTGCTCCTTTTGAGACTCCTTGTTCCAAGATGTCAACAGGAAGACCACCATTCTTCTGACTCCAGAACACTGACCTTCCAACGCAACGCTTCCTGGCACTCCCCATCAGAGACTGTCCAACCTCTTACTCAGTATAAAGATGATCAACTACTTGAACCCCTTACTTAAAGCGTAACCATCATCTTAATTTTTGTTTCATAAACCAATAGTCAATCTGAAATAAGCAACTTTGTAATATTTCTTAGACAAATTAGCTTCTTTCTCTGCCAGAATTGATCAGTCATTAACAAAGAAGGGAATTTTGTTTACTTACCGTAAATTCCTTTTCTTCTAGCTCCAATTGGGAGACCCAGACAATTGGGTGTATAGCTTATGCCTCCGGAGGCCACACAAAGTATTACACTAAAAGTGTAAAGCCCCTCCCCTTCAGCCTATACACCCCCCGTACTGCTACGGGCTCATCAGTTTTGGTGCAAAAGCCCGAAGGAGGAAAAAATTATAAACTGGTTTAAAGTAAATTCAATCCGAAGGAATATCGGAGAACTGAAACCATTTAACATGAACAACATGTGTTATACAAAAACAGGGGCGGGTGCTGGGTCTCCCAATTGGAGCTAGAAGAAAAGGAATTTACGGTAAGTAAACAAAATTCCCTTCTTCTTTGTCGCTCCTTATTGGGAGACCCAGACAATTGGGACGTCCAAAAGCAGTCCCTGGGTGGGTAAATAATACCTCATAATAGACCCGTAACGGCTCCGTCCTACAGGTGGGCAACTGCCGCCTGAAGGACTCGCCTACCTAGGCTGGCATCTGCCGAAGCATAGGTATGCACCTGATAGTGCTTCGTGAAAGTGTGCAGGCTCGCCCAGGTAGCTGCCTGACACACCTGCTGAGCCGTAGCCTGGTGTCGCAAGGCCCAGGACGCTCCCACGGCCCTGGTAGAATGGGCCTTCAGTCCTGAGGGAACCGGAAGCCCCGAGGAACGGTAAGCTTCGAGAATTGGTTCCTTGATCCACCGAGCCAGGGTTGACTTGGAAGCTTGTGTCCCTTTACGCTGACCAGCGACAAGGACAAAGAGTGCATCCGAGCGGCGCAGGGGCGCCGTTCGAGAAATGTAGATCTTGGCGGACGTAGGTTTCCTAGCCTGTCTCATAGTGGCAATGACCTCTTGAGATAATCCTGAAGACGCTAGGATCCAGGACTCAATGGCCACACAGTCAGGTTGAGGGCCGCAGAATTCAGATGGAAAAACGGCCCTTGAGACAGCAAATCTGGTCGGTCTGGCAGTGCCCACGGTTGGCCGACCGTGAGATGCCACAGATCCGGGTACCACGACCTCCTCCTTGGCCAGTCTGGCGCGACGAGGATGACGCGGCGGCAGTCGGCCCTGATCTTGCGTAACACTCTGGGCAACAGTGCCAGAGGAGGAAACACATAAGGAAGCCGAAACTGCGACCAATCCTGAACTAAGGCGTCTGCCGCCAGAGCTCTGTGATCTTGAGATCGAGCCATGAATGTTGGGACCTTGTTGTTGTGCCGTGACGCCATTAGGTCGACGTCCGGCATCCCCCAGCGGCAACAGATCTCCTGAAACACGTCCGGGAGAGGGACCATTCCCCTGCGTCCATGCCCTGGCGACTGAGAAAGTCTGCTTCCCAGTTTTCTACGCCCGGGATGTGAACTGCGGATATGGTGGATGCTGTGGCTTCCACCCACAGCAGAATCCGCCGGACTTCCTGGAAGGCTTGCCGACTGCGTGTCCCACCTTGGTGGTTGATGTAAGCCACCGCTGTGGAGTTGTCCGACTGAATTCGGATCTGCTTGCCTTCCAGCCACTGCTGGAACGCTTTTAGGGCAAGATACACTGCCCTGATCTCCAGAACATTGATCTGAAGTGAGGACTCTTGCTGAGTCCACGTACCCTGAGCCCTGTGGTGGAGAAAAACTGCTCCCCACCCTGACAGACTCGCGTCCGTCGTGACCACCGCCCAGGATGGGGGTAGGAAGGATTTCCCCTTCGATAATGAAGTGGGAAGAAGCCACCACCGAAGGGAAGCTTTGGTTGCCTGAGAGAGGGAAACGTTCCTGTCTAGGGACGTCGGCATCCTGTCCCACTTGCGTAGGATGTCCCATTGAAGTGGACGCAGGTGAAACTGCGCGAAAGGGACTGCTTCCATTGCTGCCACCATCTTCCCCAGGAAGTGCATGAGGCGCCTCAAGGTGTGTGACTGGCCTTGAAGGAGAGATTGCACCCCTGTCTGTAGTGAACGCTGTTTGTCCAGCGGAAGCTTCACTATCGCTGGAAGAGTATGAAACTCCATGCCAAGATATGTCAGCGATTGGACCGGTGTCAGATTTGACTTTGGAAAATTGATGATCCACCCGAAACTCTGGAGAATCTCCAGAGTAACGTTGAGGCTGTGTTGGCATGCCTCTTGAGAGGGTGCCTTGACCAGCAGATCGTCTAAGTAAGGTATCACTGAGTGACCTTGAGAGTGGTGAGAGTGGAGGACCGCAACTACTGTAGCCATGACCTTGGTGAAAACCCTTGGGGCTGTCGCCAGGCCGAACGGCAGTGCCGCGAACTGAAGGTGTTCGTCTCCTATGGCGAAGCGCAAGAAGCGCTGATGCTCTGGAGCAATTGGTACGTGGAGATAAGCATCCTTGATATCGATCGATGCTAGGAAATCTCCTTGGGACATTGAGGCGATGACGGAGCGGAGGGATTCCATCCGGAACCGCCTGGTCCTTACGTGTGTGTTGAGCAGTTTTAGGTCCAAAACAGGACGGAAGGACCCGTCCTTCTTTGGAACCACAAACAGGCTGGAGTAGAAACCGTGGCCCTGTTGCTGAAGAGGAACCGGGACCACCACTCCTTCTGCCTTCAGAATGCCCACCGCCTGCAGAAGAGCCTCGGCTCGCTCGGGAGGCGGAGATGTTCTGAAGAATCGAGTCGGAGGACGAGAGCTGAACTCTATCCTGTAACCGTGAGACAAAATGTCTTTCACCCAACGGTCTTTTACTTGTGGCAGCCAGGTGTCGCAAAAGCGGGAGAGCCTGCCACCGACCGAGGATGCGGTGTGAGGAGGCCGTAAGTCATGAGGAAGCCGCCTTAGTAGCGGCACCTCCGGCGGTCTTTTTAGGGCGTGATTTAGACCGCCATGCGTCGGAGTTCCTCTGATCCTTCTGAGGCCTTTTGGACGAGGAGAATTGGGACCTGCCCGCACCCCGAAAGGACCGAAACCTCGACTGTCCCCTCCTCTGTTGGGGTGTTTTTGGTTTGGCCTGGGGTAAGGATGTTTCCTTTCCCTTGGATTGTTTGATGATTTCATCCAATCTCTCACCAAACAAACGGTCGCCAGAAAATGGCAATCCAGTTAAGCACTTTTTGGAAGCCGAATCTGCCTTCCATTCCCGCAGCCACAAGGCCCTGCGTATTGCCACCGAATTGTCGGCTGCAACCGCCGTACGGCTCGCAGAGTCCAGGACAGCATTAATAGCGTAGGACGCAAATGCCGACGTTTGAGAGGTTATAGACGCCACCTGCGGCGCAGACGTACGTGTGAGTGCGTCAATTTGCGCCTGACCAGCTGAGATAGCTTGGAGTGCCCATACGGCTGCGAATGCTGGAGCAAAAGACGCGCCGATAGCTTCATAGATGGATTTCAACCAGAGCTCCATCTGTCTGTCAGTGGCATCCTTGAGTGAAGCTCCATCTTCCACTGCAACTATGGATCTAGCCGCAAGTCTGGAGATTGGAGGATCCACCTTGGGACACTGAGTCCAGCCCTTGACCACGTCAGGGGGGAAAGGGTAACGTGTATCCTTAAGGCGCTTGTAAAAACGCTTATCTGGACAAGCTCGGTGTTTCTGGACTGCCTCTCTGAAGTCAGAGTGGTCCAGAAACATACTCTTTGTACGCTTGGGAAACCTGAAACGGAATTTCTCCTGCTGAGAAGCTGACTCCTCCACTGGAGGGGCTGAGGGAGAAATATCCAACATTTCATTGATGGACGCAATAAGATCATTCACTATGGCGTCCCCATCAGGAGTATCAAGGTTGAGAGCGGCTTCAGGATCAGAATCCTGATCAGCTACCTCCGCTTCATCATACAGAGAGTCCGCTCGCTGAGACCCTGAACATTGTGATGATGTCGAGGGGATATCATAGCGAGCTCGCTTAATCGGTCTGGGGCTGCGGTCCGTGTCAGAGACCTCACCCTGGGATCCATGAGACACCCCGGGAGGACATTGCTGTTCCAACTGAGGGGGACCAGGGGGCAATGATTCCACAGTGCCCCTGGCTTGAGATGCCGGCCTGGACTGCAAGGCTTCTAATATCTTAGCCATAGTCTCAGAAAGTCTTTCAGTAAAAACTGCAAACTCCGTCCCTGTCACCTGGACAGTGTTAACAGGTGGTTCTCCCTGGGCCACCCTTAGCAGAGGCTCCGGCTGAGAAAGTGCCACAAGGGCCGAGCATTGCACACAATGAGGGTCAGTGGAACCTGCCGGCAGTATAGCCGTACATGCTGCACAGGCAGCATAGTAAGTCTGTGCTTTGGCACCCTTGCTATTTGTGGACGACATGCTGTTGTCTCCTCTGAGCAATACAGGAGGGTATATATACAAAAATCAACAGTGCACCATACAGTGTATATAGTCTATAATCATGTAATCTATAAGTACACTTCTGCACTAGTGGGGCCAGCACCACAGGTGCTGCTTACCGCCTTCGCAAAGCGGTTGTGCGGGCACCAGAATCCTGCCTGGGTCTCCCTGAGCTTGTCTCTCCTCTCCAGCGTTAGCAGAGCTGACAGGAATGGCTGCCGGCGTCCTGAGGAGAGGAGGGAGCCGTGGGCGTGACCCAGAAAAGTGCGGGAACTGGTGCCCCACTGTGCAGAGTGAGGGGGGTGGAGTATGCAAAGCATGCTCCAGCCCTCAGTGCTGCCGTCCTGTACAGCGTCCCGCCCTTCCCCTGACTGGCAGGGCTGGGGGCGGGAAGAAAACGAGACTAGGCCGCAAAAGCCGGGGACTCGAGTTATAAGCGCGGCCGCCGTATAAGCGCAGTCGGCGCGGAAGTCCCCGGCGCACTAACAGTCCCAGCCGCGCCGCAGTGATAACCATGGCAGCGGCGGTCAGCGCGGCAGTCCCCCTACACGAACACACTCAGCGACGCTGAAGTGTGTAATGGCACAAACGCAGTCAGCGCTGCTGTCCCCGGTGCACTAGCACACCCAGCAATGCTGGAGTGTTGCTGTGCGCGGTCCCCACGGGGACACAGAGTACCTCAAAGTAGTAGGGCCATGTCCCTGAACGATACTCGGCTCCTATCCAGCATGGTCCTCAGGAGCTGTGGATGGAGCATGGTCTCCTGTGCCTGGAGACCGAAAGGATCCCACTTCACCCAGAGCCCTAATTGAGGGATGGGGAAGGAAAGCAGCATGTGGGCTCCAGCCTCCGTACCCGCAATGGATACCTCAACCTTAACAACACCGCCGACAAGAGTGGGGTGAGAAGGGAGCATGCTGGGGGCCCTGTTATGGGCCCTCTTTTCTTCCATCCGACATAGTCAGCAGCTGCTGCTGACTAAGCTGTGGAGCTATGCGTGCATGTCTGACCTCCTTCGCACAAAGCATAAAAACTGATGAGCCCGTAGCAGTACGGGGGGTGTATAGGCTGAAGGGGAGGGGCTTTACACTTTTAGTGTAATACTTTGTGTGGCCTCCGGAGGCATAAGCTATACACCCAATTGTCTGGGTCTCCCAATAAGGAGCGACAAAGAAATTCTCAATTTTGAGGCACAATCTGTGTCCAGTGAGGACTTTCCAATTACTGAGTCAGGAGATGGTGGTTGTTATTGATTTCTCTCCTTCAGAGACTTGTCTATTTAGACAACGCCTGGGTCAGAAAGGTGGTATTGGTGGATTACAGAATATAGTTCTCCAACCTACCTGCAAGTAGCTTTCTCTAACTTCTCCACAATCTGCCCGAGATGTCAACCCTACATATCTGCCTTTTTCTAAGCCATTCACGTCCTCAAGAATGGTTCCTGTTCAAGAACCTCATCTAAGGATACATCACTAATATTTTCATAGCTTATATAAAAGATGGGACAGTCAAAATCCAGGTCACAGATGGATCTGAAGCTCAACAGCTTTGTCTCGGGTCACAGATTTGAGATGGTGTCTTTACAATCAGTAGTAGTGTCCATGAAAGAGGGGGAATTTGTGGCATCAGTGGACATTCATGACTTGTAGCTTGTAATGCCGATTGACAGGTCATCCTAGTAATTTCTACACTTACCTGCACGCTTTTCAATCTCAGTTGGTTTCACCAGGCAGCTTTCCCCCCTCATAGTGTGAAGGTAGCCTAGGCTATAGGTTGTTTGTTCAAATGTAATAAGATTATCTGTGTATGTAAATAATCAAAATATAGATGTTGTTGCATAATTATCTGTGTGTCTATATGACAATTGCACAGACGCCATAATATGATTCTAAGCTGTATGTTCAAGAAAGAGTTAACCAAGGATGAGTGAACAGATGTATAAACAATTAACAGTGAAGCCCTTCTTAGTGAAAGTCTTATCAGTGATTTCACACAAAGAAGGAATGTGTTAACTAGATAATCAAGCCAGAATGAATAATGAACAGAGAGGTATTCATAATATACTGAGAGAATTTTATAATTATGATTTTCTCACAGCTGAAATAAGGGATGTAATATGTGGGATGATCACTCCCTGTTCTTGCTTCAAGTTCGAAGTCGAATGTTGTATGGTATAATCACGAGTCTTTAATACATGAGTCAGTCACCTATACTGGCTCAAACGGTGAACACAGTTTTTGTGATCATTGCTTCTGAGTTATTTATAATATCTGCGCAGATAGCTAATTTGGACCAGTCCTTTGCATTTGCCCTGAACAAAGACTCCATTAGCAGTCTTACCTAAATTTCTGCCTTGACAATAGCCATGGCACATCTTCTCACCAAGGTGAAGCATCCCTTAATTGGACGACCTCCTGATGATATTTATCCCGGTCCCAGTTCATGGACTTCGGAGAAATTAACCTCTACTCAATTCAGATTGTCTCAAATTTAAAGAGATGCCATTTTTCCATCTGCAATTGCATGACGCTTTTGGACAGGGTCATCATAGTTGTAAGGCAAAGAACTTATCACTTTGCAGACTCTTCATCTTCATTATGACTTTTTTTTTCTCAAGGTTCATTATTATACCCAACTTTCAGCTGTTTAATGGTGTGTCTGAGGTAATAAATCCAAGGGCCTCTCTGTTATCCAAACCACTTCTGTTGGCCAAGGTCTACTATCGCACCTGAAGGTTCTAATTTCATTGGTGTGTGGAACATAACCAGCATCACTTGCAGTGTTTCATTTTAACAATTCTCTTCCTTCTCCACTAGGATCTGGCTTTAGGGCTTACAATTGTTCTCCTTAAGTGGAAAATGTCTGCTATTTCCAATTTTTGGTTGAGGGGAATTTGCATTTGCCTATTACACGCAAATTTCTTAACTCCAGGACCAAGTTACCTTCCCCTATGGTCGCTGCCCTTTGCTGTGCTTTTTGTTGGGTTTCATAAATTGCTTGAGGAACTCCTGTGACATCATCACCCAAGGCCTTTTAAGGCGCATATGTATGTTTATGTATTAAGTAACCTTCTGCTCATTTACCTTCTGCTTTTTAGTTTGCTTTCCCAGTTCTCTGAGCTAGCAATGATCTCTATAAACTCTTGTTTGTTTGTACTATCTGCATTTACTTCCTGGCCCAGACCAGCAATAACCCTTCATCTGCTGTAAGCATAACATACTGATCCCTGCACTTGTTCAAGCTACTAACAAGAGCAGCGGTCCTGAATCAACCAGAAGTTGTCAGTTCCTCTGTGTCACTCCTGAAGCTGCATCTTTTGGTGTTCCCGTCTCCAAGTGTCCTCCTGAGGTCCAGCTTACCCTCCTCTCCTGATTCTTGCTCTTCCATGTGCCATTGGTGAAGTCCTGCTAGAAGTGCTATAACCTTTATATTATCAAAATGCTTACTAATGCATATTTTCCCCCATCCCTACACATGCAGAGAATCACATTTACTATCTGATAGTTACTGTATACATTAGATTTTGCATCCTGACATCTTGGGAAAAACTAGTAATTTGTCTTTTCCACTTGTTCTCCGCTGGCTGTGATCTGATATCCATCATCCCGACCTCCTGCAATGCCTCATTGCCCAAGGGAATCATTTCTATGTTCATGCTGCTTGTTTAACATCCCAATTTACTTGAAAAATATGCCCCAAACTTATTTCCTGTGAATGAAGAGAAATTGCTCTCTGGAGAAAGATTTTTATGAGCAAAGACATTAAAGTGACAACTCTTTCTCTATAAATGTAAATACTACAATCTGTTACTTTAAAATAAGTTTAGTACATAGAATTAAAAATAGTGACGCAAAAAAAAAAATCCACTTTACATTTACTGATCTTACAATTAAATTTTGCATCTATTTACAGTGACGAGCAAAAGAGTAACAATGTTTTGATCTTGCGACTTTCAGGCTCCATATCTCTCCATCCTCTACTGCTCTGAGCGTGAGACGACCTTCATTTTATAGACAATCATCTTGGCTTCTCATACATAAATGTGACTTTTAGAGTAAAATTAGTTATGAAGATTCTTGTCATGTCGCTGCATTGTTACTGTTTTGATCCTAAAAAAATAATTTTCAATTTTTATTATTTTGTTAGTATTTTGTAAATCCACCTATGTCTTTCACCTCTGCCTGATTCCTTCTGGGCTCCATCAGATTCAAGCATGTGTACACCAATATCTGATCCCAGATCTCTTCTCCATGTTCCCAGTGTTGGTGTATACTGGTCAGGTCTCTTCTCCACATTCCCAGTGTTGGTGTATACTGGTCAGGTCTCTTCTCCACGTTCCCAGTGTTGGTGTATACTGGTCAGGTCTCTTCTCCACGTTCCCAGTGTTGGTGTATACTGGTCAGGTCTCTTCTCCATGTTCCCAGTGTTGGTGTATACTGGTCAGGTCTCTTCTCCATGTTCCCAGTGTTGGTGTATACTGGTCAGGTCTCTTCTCCATGTTCCCAGTGTTGGTGTATACTGGTCAGGTCTCTTCTCCACGTTCCCAGTGTTGGTGTATACTGGTCAGGTCTCTTCTCCACGTCCCCAGTGTTGGTGTATACTGGTCAGGTCTCTTCTCCACATTCCCAGTGTTGGTGTATACTGGTCAGGTCTCTTCTCCACATTCCCAGTGTTGGTGTATACTGGTCAGGTCTCTTCTCCACATTCCCAGTGTTGGTGTATACCGGTCAGGTCTCTTCTCCATGTTCCCAGTGTTGGTGTATACTGGTCAGGTCTCTTCTACACATTCCCAGTGTTGGTGTATACTGGTCAGGTCTCTTCTCCGCGTTCCCAGTGTTGGAGCATACTGGTCAGGTCTCTTCTCCACGTTCCCAGTGTTGGTGTATACTGGTCAGGTCTCTTCTCCACGTCCCCAGTGTTGGTGTATACTGGTCAGGTCTCTTCTCCACATTCCCAGTGTTGGTGTATACCGGTCAGGTCTCTTCTCCATGTTCCCAGTGTTGGTGTATACTGGTCAGGTCTCTTCTCCACATTCCCAGTGTTGGTGTATACTGGTCAGGTCTCTTCTACACGTTCCCAGTGTTGGTGTATACTGGTCAGGTCTCTTCTCCATGTTCCCAGTGTTGATGTATACTGGTCAGGTCTCTTCTCCACATTCCCAGTGTTGGTGTATACTGGTCAGGTCTCTTCTCCACATTCCCAGTGTTGGTGTATACTGGGGTCAGGTCTCTTCTACACATTCCCAGTGTTGGTGTATACTGGGGTCAGGTCTCTTCTCCATGTTCCCAGTGTTGGTGTATACTGGTCAGGTCTCTTCTCCGCGTTCCCAGTGTTGGAGCATACTGGTCAGGTCTCTTCTCCACGTTCCCAGTGTTGGTGTATACTAGTCAGGTCTCTTCTCCACGTCCCCAGTGTTGGTGTATACTGGTCAGGTCTCTTCTCCACATTCCCAGTGTTGGTGTATACCGGTCAGGTCTCTTCTCCATGTTCCCAGTGTTGGTGTATACTGGTCAGGTCTCTTCTCCACATTCCCAGTGTTGGTGTATACTGGTCAGGTCTCTTCTCCACGTTCCCAGTGTTGGTGTATACTGGTCAGGTCTCTTCTCCACGTCCCCAGTGTTGGTGTATACTGGTCAGGTCTCTTCTCCACATTCCCAGTGTTGGTGTATACTGGTCAGGTCTCTTCTCCACATTCCCAGTGTTGGTGTATACTGGTCAGGTCTCTTCTCCACATTCCCAGTGTTGGTGTATACCGGTCAGGTCTCTTCTCCATGTTCCCAGTGTTGGTGTATACTGGTCAGGTCTCTTCTACACATTCCCAGTGTTGGTGTATACTGGTCAGGTCTCTTCTCCGCGTTCCCAGTGTTGGAGCATACTGGTCAGGTCTCTTCTCCGCGTTCCCAGTGTTGGAGCATACTGGTCAGGTCTCTTCTCCACGTTCCCAGTGTTGGTGTATACTGGTCAGGTCTCTTCTCCACGTCCCCAGTGTTGGTGTATACTGGTCAGGTCTCTTCTCCACATTCCCAGTGTTGGTGTATACCGGTCAGGTCTCTTCTCCATGTTCCCAGTGTTGGTGTATACTGGTCAGGTCTCTTCTCCACATTCCCAGTGTTGGTGTATACTGGTCAGGTCTCTTCTACACGTTCCCAGTGTTGGTGTATACTGGTCAGGTCTCTTCTCCATGTTCCCAGTGTTGATGTATACTGGTCAGGTCTCTTCTCCACATTCCCAGTGTTGGTGTATACTGGTCAGGTCTCTTCTCCACATTCCCAGTGTTGGTGTATACTGGTCAGGTCTCTTCTCCATGTTCCCAGTGTTGGTGTATACTGGTCAGGTCTCTTCTCCACATTCCCAGTGTTGGTGTATACTGGTCAGGTCTCTTCTACACGTTCCCAGTGTTGGTGTATACTGGTCAGGTCTCTTCTCCATGTTCCCAGTGTTGATGTATACTGGTCAGGTCTCTTCTCCACATTCCCAGTGTTGGTGTATACTGGTCAGGTCTCTTCTCCACATTCCCAGTGTTGGTGTATACTGGGGTCAGGTCTCTTCTACACATTCCCAGTGTTGGTGTATACTGGGGTCAGGTCTCTTCTCCATGTTCCCAGTGTTGGTGTATACTGGTCAGGTCTCTTCTCCGCGTTCCCAGTGTTGGAGCATACTGGTCAGGTCTCTTCTCCACGTTCCCAGTGTTGGTGTATACTGGTCAGGTCTCTTCTCCACGTCCCCAGTGTTGGTGTATACTGGTCAGGTCTCTTCTCCACATTCCCAGTGTTGGTGTATACCGGTCAGGTCTCTTCTCCATGTTCCCAGTGTTGGTGTATACTGGTCAGGTCTCTTCTCCATGTTCCCAGTGTTGATGTATACTGGTCGGGTCTCTTCTCCACATTCCCAGTGTTGGTGTATACTGGTCAGGTCTCTTCTCCAGGTCCCAGTGTTGGTGTATACTGGTCAGGTCTGTTCTCCACGTTCCCAGTGTTGGTGTATACTGGTCAGGTCTCTTCTCTATGTTCCCAGTGTTGGTGTATACTGGTTAGGTCTCTTCTCCATGTTCCCAGTGTTGGTGTATACTGGTCGGGTCTCTTCTCCACATTCCCAGTGTTGGTGTATACTGGTCAGGTCTCTTCTCCATGTTCCCAGTGTTGATGTATACTGATCGGGTCTCTTCTCCACATTCCCAGTGTTGGTGTATACTGGTCAGGTCTCTTCTCCAGGTCCCAGTGTTGGTGTATTCTTGTCAGGTCTCTTCTCCATGTTCCCAGTGTTGATGTATACTGGTCGGGTCTCTTTTCCACGTTCCCAGTGTTGGTGTATACTGGTCAGGTCTCTTCTCCAGGTCCCAGTGTTGGTGTATACTGGTCAGGTCTCTTCTCCACGTTCCCAGTGTTGGTGTATACTGGTCAGGTCTCTTCTCTATGTTCCCAGTGTTGGTGTATACTGGTTAGGTCTCTTCTCCATGTTCCCAGTGTTGGTGTATACTGGTCGGGTCTCTTCTCCACATTCCCAGTGTTGGTGTATACTGGTCAGGTCTCTTCTCCATGTTCCCAGTGTTGATGTATACTGATCGGGTCTCTTCTCCACATTCCCAGTGTTGGTGTATACTGGTCAGGTCTCTTCTCCAGGTCCCAGTGTTGGTGTATTCTTGTCAGGTCTCTTCTCCATGTTTCCAGTGTTGGTGTATACTGGTCAGGTCTCTTCTCCATGTTCCCAGTGTTGGTGTATACTGGTCGGGTCTCTTCTCCATGTTCCCAGTGTTGGTGTATACTGGTCAGGTCTCTTCTCCAGGTCCCAGTGTTGGTATATACTGGTCAGGTCTCTTCTCCAGGTCCCAGTATTGGTGTATACTGGTTAGGTCTCTTCCCCATGTTCCCAGTGTTGGTGTATATTTTTCAGGTCTCTTCCCCACGTTCCCAGTGTTGATGTATACTGGGGAGGTGTACAGCTTTTTCTTCACCCACAAGTGTTGGATTGGGTTGAGGTCTGGGGACTGTGGGGACAATCGAGCTCCTCTACTTCACTGTCATTGAACCATTTCTTCCCCAATCTCGCTGTATGCTTCGGGTCGTTGTCCTGCTGGAACACTATATCGTCATTTTCATACCCACAGTACTTGAGTGCATGAAGTAACTCGTCTTGTAGGAGCCTCACATATAGCTTAGCATTGAGACCACAATCCATCTTGGTCAAGTATCCAACGCCTTTGGCTGTAAACACCCCCGTATCATCAGGCTTCCTTCACTGAACTTGACAGTTCCTTCAATTTCTCGATCTGTTCGCCCCTTTTTGCCTTGTTTCTTCCAGACCCATTTGGCCCCATCAGAGCCATCTATTGACTTTTGACTCATTGCTCTAAATCACCAGTTTCTAATCCTCTACTTTCCACTTTTCGTACTTTTCTGATGACGCTTCTTATGATGATCTTGAAGTTGAGGCTTCTTCCTCTTTTTTCGGGCCACCATTCGAGTAACATGCATCGCTCGGTGCTTGCATGGCCGTCTGTGATCTCGCTGCAGGGTTTGTCACCAGAACTGATAGATCTTGTGATGAGCGACTTGTCTTTGATATTTTGCCTGGACGTCACTTCTTGGCTTTTGAATGGATGGACGGACTTCATTTCACATTCTTCCCCCTGTCATGGCCTCACATGATGCAGTTTGGCAATTTTCTTGGCCAGGAGACTGCTATCGTTGAGCTGGATGACGCTGCTTCTCTTTTCTTGGGAAATCTTCATGGCTGCTCCTCGATTCGAACCAGTGACCTTTTGGTTGGGAATCAACGTAATAACACACTGAGCTATTAGGGAATGTGAGGGCAGGTTGTAATTTGTAGTATACAGGAACCAGGAGCAAAAGAGGAACATTGCAGTGACCTGACAAGAATCTGCACAACTAATCATGTGTTAAATAGCTGCAAGTCACATTTATATATGAGATAGCCAAGATGATTATCTGTAAAATGAAGGTCTTCTCATGCTCAGAGCTTTAGAGGATGGTGAGATATGGAGCCGGAAAGTTACAAGTGCAAAACATTGTTACACTTTTGCTCATTAGTGTATTTATATGAATGATTTCTGGTAAAAAGCTTTCAAACTTTTCCCCTACTGTTTTACTAAAAAAGGATACAGTCATCAATATATTTCCCCTAGTTCTTCGTCCTTCTGGCTGATTATCGTTCTTGCGTTGCTATTCCCCATAAGTCATATATAGATGGTGTGGCCGGTGCTGGATCCACCAGGGTTCCGATAGGCGAGCATCAACTAACTTGATTTTTTACAGATTGATAACCCTGGTAAAGTTTTATTTTTCCACAGACAACTCATTAATTAGATGGAAATTGAAACTGAGCAAAGGGAAAGAAGTGCAAGGAAGGTCTGCCCTAATAAAGGAAAGGATTGCCTTAAGAAGCCATTGAATTAATTTTCTTTGATTGTTCCCGGTTGTGATGTTGCGCACAGTTCACACACTGCATCATAGGGGTAGTCACTCGCTTGCAGGTCTCCAAGGTGGCACACAGGAACACAGGTCATTTATGAGTTCAGCAGTTTATAAGCTGCTCTTCTGGAACACAACACACGGGATTCAAGTCTGTAAAGTCCACGGTACAACGCAACAGTTTGGATATCACTTTCCTCAGTAGTATCCCACTGACCCCTGTGAACACTATCCAAAAACATGTGGCACTACAAGTGCCAGAACCAACCTCCAGGTTCACACCACTTTCATGGTACATACCGCCCATTAATAATGAGGCCGGTCGCCATCTTCTACGGTCTACAACTTCCATGGCATGCTAAGCATCTCCATGATACCGGACTCCTTTACAGCCCCTGTATGGTCTGAGACCTCCATGATATTGACGTCTGTCTGTCCATTCTATGAACACTGACAGGTGGACCCCCCACCCCTGTAACCTCTGCAGTCTGCGGTGTATGGGCTGAGCACTGACAGGCAGACCCCCCACCCCTGTAACCTCTGGAGTGTGTGGTGTATGGTCTGAGCACTGACAGGCGGACCCCCCACCCCTGTAACCTCTGCAGTGTGTGGTGTATGGTCTGAGCACTGACAGGCGGACCCCCCACCCCTGTAACCTCTGCAGTGTGTGGCGTATGGTCTGAGCACTGACAGGTGGACCCCACACCCCTGTATCCTCTGCAGTGTGCGGTGTATGGTCTGAGCACTGACAGGCGGACACCCCACCCCTGTAACCTCTGCAGTGTGCGGTGTATGGCCTGAGCACTGACAGGCGGACCCCCCACCCCTGTAACCTCTGCAGTGTGCGGTGTATGGTCTGAGCACTGACAGGCGGACCCCCCACCCCTGTAACCTCTGCAGTGTGGGGTGTATGGTCTGAGCACTGACAGGCGGACCCCCCACCCCTGTAACCTCTGCAGTGTGCGGTGTATGGGCTGAGCACTGACAGGCGGACCCCCCACCCCTGTAACCTCTGGAGTGTGTGGTGTATGGTCTGAGCACTGACAGGCGGACACCCCACCCCTGTAACCTCTGCAGTGTGCGGTGTATGGTCTGAGCACTGACAGGCGGACCCCCCACCCCTGTAACCTCTGCAGTGTGCGGTGTATGGTCTGAGCACTGACAGGCGGACACCCCACCCCTGTAACCTCTGCAGTGTGCGGTGTATGGTCTGAGCACTGACAGGCGGACCCCCCACCCCTGTAACCTCTGCAGTGTGTGGTGTATGGTCTGAGCACTGACAGGCGGACCCCCCCACCCCTGTAACCTCTGCAGTGTGCGGTGTATGGTCTGAGCACTGACAGGCGGACACCCCACCCCTGTAACCTCTGCAGCAATGCTGGCTGCACTCATACGTCTATACTGAACAGATGACCTTGGGATATTATGCTGAGCTTGTGCTCGGCCATGGAGAGTTCTGATCTGAGTGGATCCTATCTTGTTATCTGCTGTATGGTTTTGGCTACCGTGCTGCAACTCCGTGTCAGGGTGGTGCCATTTTTATTATAGCTTTGGCCATCTTTATGTAGAGCAATTATTATTTTTTTCAGATCCTCAGAGATTTCTTTGCCATGAGGAGCCATGTTGAGGTGTGTGAGAGATAAC
The DNA here is from genome assembly GCF_048569485.1 of Anomaloglossus baeobatrachus. Classification (NCBI taxonomy): domain Eukaryota; kingdom Metazoa; phylum Chordata; class Amphibia; order Anura; family Aromobatidae; genus Anomaloglossus; species Anomaloglossus baeobatrachus. Next base: position 11,257,218 of record NC_134355.1, on the reverse strand, counting down.
ACTGAATGTAACACACCGGCTCCTTCAGTCACACTGGAGACCTTGTAACACTAATGAGTCACATGATACCAAGGAGGGAAAATAGCTAATTGGGCACAATGTGATCATTTTCACTCAGGGGTGTACTCACTTTTATTGCCAGCAGTTTTGACATTAATGGCTGTGTGTGGAGTTATTTGCACTGTTTCACAAGCTGGACACTGACTACTTTACGTTGTATCATAGTGTTAAATCTTCAATGTTGTCACATGAAAAGATGTAATAAAATATTTACAAAAAAGGAGGGGTATACTCACTTTTGTTATCAATTGTATATATACTACTGATCTGCCAGTGGACGAGCGAAACACTTGTTCATCAGCTAATTGCATAATTTATGTAAACCCTAATATCCCCATTGCCTGCAGCAGATCCCTCTATGTAAACAGGCAATGTGCTGCTGACAATATGCAAACTGTACGGGGACCCAACAATGGTATTAATGATCGTTGGGGCCCCATACAGTTTGCATCCGTTGAAATAAAAAGGCCCTAAACAAGTTCTTTTCAACTTTAATGGCTATTTTCTTGCTCACCTTTGAGCTCAGCAGATCCGGGCGAGATCCCTCTGGATCTTATTGTTGGAGCTCAGTAGTCAGTAATAAACGCACCTTTGTTTTATGCTGACTCCTGAGATTGCTGTAGTTCTTTCTGCTCTTATATTACCTGTATATACTGACAGTGAGCAGACGTTGTGTGACCAGTCATTGCACAGGCGACCTGCATATAATGACAGTGAGCAGACGTTGTGTGACCAGTCATTGCACAGGCGACCGCCCTCTCTGGATGGATTTACAATTCAGACATTACATGAAATTCATGAAATGAGAACTTTTTATTGAACTTTTATATTCTAACCTTTCTAAATAACAGTTTAGCATAACCAAAACATTAAACACAAAAGCCTCTGTTATCAGACGAGAAGCAATATGGCCACCTGGATGGCTCACTTGATGTCGCACAGGGTGGCTACTCCCCGTAGGATCCAGTGGCCGGGGGGCTCACTGGTCTTCAGAGACACGGTGGTCACATAGCTAAGGTCAGTGCGCTCCGGCTTCTTATACACAGGACATAAGTATGAATTAGGATCTGTGGCACCGGGTGAATTCACTGCAGACAGATGCAGCACCGGCAGCATGGTGAACAACACCTTTGGGGTGCACTCAGTCAGTTTCGCCGTCTTCCTGTCCCATCCGGCTCCCTCCAGGAAGAGACCATGTATGTACACTCCTTCCTGCAAGACACAGGATAGTATCATCATCATTACCATTCTTATAATGGTAAAACAGAGCAGAAAAGTGACCCGGCGCAAGTCCAGAGAAGAAGTTTCATGATGGAGAAGTGATTTCTGTGTCGCCTGTGTCCACGTTGCATTAACACTTTAGGCTTCCTTCTCACAATCACCTTTTTTCAATGTTGCAAAAATATGCAGAATGAAAAACTCACCAAAAATTCATGGCAGGCGCACAGCCTTACCGACTAGGAGACATTTTCCAAATCGGTGACAATAACAAATTCCAGCGATTTTTCGGCTGCTCTTTGTGACTCTTGTTAGTGGTGATATTAGATTAGGTTTTGTGTTTATTTATAAAAATATTAGACAGACATAAATGTGCAATTAATCAGCAATTTTCACACTGTGAATGTTTATATCTTTGCTCCAGATTGTCAGACCCCACAAAAAAGTTAATAAATACCATTTCCCCAGTGTAAACCTTCAATCAGCAACAAACGTCCTTTTAATTTTGTTACGGTGTTATATGGTTAAAAAATTTAGCATCAATTTTTCAATTTTTTCATTGAAATTTACATGTATTATTTTTTATGGATCTATTGAATGTTGAGGGGACTCTGTAGAGACCTTTGTATTGGAAACCCCCCAATAGTGATAGCATTTTAAAAGCAGCCCCTCAGCATATTCCCAACTGCTGTCAGGCAGTTTATTAACCCTTCAATTTCATCCCTTTTTCACCCCACACAGAGAATTGAACATTTGATCCTTTTATTGCTTATATTAGACTGCATTATCCGAGCCTGGCCGCATTATATGTTTGCACCAGCCGGGCCCCCGCCGGTGATCACACAGGTACTGCTCGATTCTGCGTCCATGCCATCACCAAGATGTGTATAATAATCATGGAGCATGGAGTTACAAGTGTTCACGACGGAGATATATATATATATATATATATATATATATATATATATATATAGTGAGGTAGCGACCACCAATGTGGTAAATGGTCGCTATATGTCGCAGTGGAGAAAGCCCCTGCAATATTAAACTGAAGAGGTTGCTATGGGACTTGTAGTTCCACAAAGGCTTTTTTCTGTATATAAGGGTCAGGTTCCCTTTAATAATGCCAGTGTGCTGTGCAGGTCTGGAGAATCAGAGACCTCCACCTGTTGGTGTGGCCATTCTGATTTAGAAAACTGTCAGAGTCTGGAATTCAGGCTGAGTTGAGACTGAGGTGAGTGCAGCCAGGCTAGGGCTGTGCCTGGAGGGAGACTGAGGGCGGCGGTCACACGCTACGATATATCGGGCGATATGTCATCGGGGTCACGTCGTTAGTGACGCACATCTGGCATCTGAATATGTACAGGGCAAAGAAGAGGTCAGGAATATGCCTGGTGGGGTCTGCACTGATAAACCTCCACAGTATTGCACTGGAGTGCACACTCTGCACGTGCACTCCATCATGGATATGCTGCAGTGAATGGGGCTCTGTTGCAATCCTGTGTGTAGCGAGTGCATACTGCAGCCGGACTCCAGTGATCATCAGAATGAAGGTCGACTAGCGAGTATGAGGAAGGTGACTGAGCTCAGTAACTACTCACCGCGGGTGGAGCACGGATTTCTTCCTTCATGTGTTTTAATACCACACTTTGCATGTACACACCGTCCAGGGTCCAGCCCTTGTGTGCCCGAGCAACTTCTTGTCTCATAGCGGTCAGGAATCCTGGAAAACAAACAGCGTGTCACCAAACAGAAAATATGACAATAAAAACAACCCACTGAAAATCCCGGTGAATTTGGTTGTGGGGTGCAATGGTGCAGGAGAGGGAGCTCCATCACTCTGTTAACCATGTAGATGCTGCTGTTGCTATTGAAAGCAGCATTTAGAGGGTTAAACAGCCATGAATGGTACTAAGACCAATCAAAGGCGATACAGCTGGGTGTAATCTATAGTATACAGCGGACAAACAGCTCTACATCTTTGCCCATCCTATATGTTTATTTCTCAGTGCCTTTAGAAGGTGCATTGGCAGTCATTACATATGCTGTATAATCTGGGTACACGCATATGTACGGTATATAATATCTGGCATTGGCGGTCATTACATATGCTGTATAATCTGGGTACACGCATATGTACGGTATATAATATCTGGCATTGGCGGTCATTACAGTGCCTACAAGTAGTCTTCAACCCCCTGCAGATTTAGCAGGTTTGATAAGATGCAAACTTCAAACAAGAGCAGGATTTATTAACAGATGCATAAATCTTACAAACCAACAAGTTATGTTGCTCAGTTAAATTTTAATAAATTTTCAACATAAAAGTGTGGGTCAATTATTATTCAACCCCTAGGTGTAATATTTTGTGGAATAACCCTTGTTTGCAATTACAGCTAATAATCGTCTTTTATAAGACCTGATCAGGCCGGCGCAGGTCTCTGGAGTTATCTTGGCCCACTCCTCCATGCAGATCTTCTCCAAGTTATCTAGGTTCTTTGGGTGTCTCATGTGGACTTTAATCTTGAGCTCCTTCCACAAGTTTTCAATTGGGTTAAGGTCAGGAGACTGACTAGGCCACTGCAACACCTTGATTTTTTCCCTCTTGAACCAGGCCTTGGTTTTCTTGGCTGTGTGCTTTAGGTCGTTGTCTTGTTGGAAGATGAAATGACAACCCATCTTAAGATCCTTGATGGAGGAGCGGAGGTTCTTGGCCAAAATCTCCAGGTAGGCCGTGCTATCCATCTTCCCATGGATGCAGACCAGATGGCCAGGCCCCTTGGCTGAGAAACAGCCCCACAGCATGATTCTGCCACCACCATGCTTGACTGTAGAGATGGTATTCTTGGGGTCGTATGCAGTGCCATCCAGTCTCCAAACGTCACGTGTGTGGTTGGCACCAAAGATCTCGATCTTGGTCTCATCAGACCAGAGAACCTTGAACCAGTCTGTCTCAGAGTCCTCCAAGTGATCATGAGCAAACTGTAGACGAGCCTTGACATGACGCTTTGAAAGTAAAGGTACCTTACGGGCTCGTCTGGAACGGAGACCATTGCGGTGGAGTACGTTACTTATGGTATTGACTGAAACCAATGTCCCCACTGCCATGAGATCTTCCCGGAGCTCCTTCCTTGTTGTCCTTGGGTTAGCCTTGACTCTTTGGACAAGCCTGGCCTCGGCACGGGAGGAAACTTTCAAAGGCTGTCCAGGCCGTGGAAGGCTAACAGTAGTTCCATAAGCCTTCCACTTCCGGATGATGCTCCCAACAGTGGAGACAGGTAGGCCCAACTCCTTGGAAAGGGTTTTGTACCCCTTGCCAGCCTTGTGACCCTACACGATCTTGTCTCTGATGGCCTTGGAATGCTCCTTTGTCTTTCCCATGTTGACCATGTATGAGTGCTGTTCACAAGTTTGGGGAGGGTCTTAATTAGTCAGAAAAGGCTGGAAAAAGAGATAATTAATCCAAAGATGTGAAGCTCATTGTTCTTTGTGCCTGAAATACTTCTTAATACTTTAGGGGAAGCAAACAGAATTCTGGTGGTTTGAGGGGTTGAATAATAAATGACCCTCTGAATAAACTTTTCACAATTTAAAAAAAAAATAAAAAAAGAAATAACATTCTTTTTTGCTGCATTTCACACTTCCAGGCTGATCTACAGTCCAAATGTCACAATGCCAAGTTATTCCGAATGTGTAAACCTGCTAAATCTGCAGGGGGTTGAATACTACTTGTAGGCACTGTACATATGCTGTATAATCTGGGTACACGCATATGTACGGTATATAATATCTGGCATTGGCAGTCATTACATATGCTGTATAATCTGGGTACACGCATATGTACGGTATATAATATCTGGCATTGGCAGTCATTACATATGCTGTATAATCTGGGTACACACATATATACGGTATATAATATCTGGCATTGGCGGTCATTACATATGCTGTATAATCTGGGTACACACATATACGGTATATAATATCTGATCCGTTACACAGGTTGGATGACACAACCTTATCGCACTGATTATTTCTTCCTATGAAGGCTCGGTGTAATAGATGAGGATCCGCCGGCACTGTGCAGAGCGGTCGCACACCTCCCCTATGCTGCCGCTAACTCATGGCCCGCACAGCATGGCCACGCCGCCCGCTCACAATGTATTTAATTATTGTTTGTGGCAATAAAACAACAATGTGTGAATGAATGTTCTTCTGCTGAAGTGATTATTGCTGCTGCAGAGAACACATCCAATAAGCTGGGGTGCAGGAGATGGGCGCAGTGTACGGCTGAGGGCGCAGTGTACGGCTGAGGGCGCAGTGAACGGCTGAGGGCGCTTCTGGAGCGAGTCGCCACCTTAAATGAAGAACTGGAGTAACTGGTGAGCGGTTTAATTGCTGATTGAGTGCGGATTCTCTGCACGTTGTAAGTACAAACCCTGAGGATTGAAAAGCCCCGTCATCCAGAAGACGTTCGGTCTTCCCTCATAAATCCATGATGTGAACTGACTGTTCCTCTTCAGCAGCTCGGTGAACCAGAATCCGAGCGTGGCAGACGCCCACGACGCCTTCCTCCAGACCCCGGGAACACGGGAGTGGTACAGATCGTCCAAGACGGCCCTGAGGCTCTGAAGAAACAGCAGAGGTCAGTCCAGTGCTCTGTGGGTACATGAAATGTTATCTAATCCTGGCCCCCTATTAGAGGTCTCTGGGACCCCTGAGTGACAACCAATATGGCTGCTATCACGGCTTCCATCAGTGTTGTTACTCCGCTGTCCGGGACCCGTGAATGTCTCCTGGATCTGCTCCATCTCCTGATCTTTCACATCCACAGAGCTGAAGCCGGGCGACAACCTGAGATGTGTAATGCAGGTGACATTGGTTGTCACCCAGATGCCCCAGAATCACTTATATTTTTTCAATATCAGAAGAGACTGACGAGTTATTTGGTGGTAGCAGAAACAGCACTGACTCCGGGGGTGAATACAAATGCATGGAAAAATGTTCAGACTAAAGGCCGCTTTACACGCTACGACATCGCTAAAGCGATATCGTTGGGGTCACGGATTTTGTGACGCACATCCAGCCGCGTTAGCGATGTCGTTGCGTGTGACACCTATGAGCGATTTTGAATCGTTGCAAAAACGTTCAAAATCACTCATCGGTGACATCCCCCTATTCCCAGTTATCGTTGCTGCTGCAGGTACGATGTTGTTCGTCGTTCCTGCAGCTCCATACATCGCTGTGTGTGACACTGCAGGAGCGAGGAACCTCTCCTTACCTGTGTCCACCGGCAATGAGGAAGGGAGAAGGTGGGCGGGATGTTACGTCCCGCTCATCTCCGCCCCTCCGCTTCTATTGGGCGGCCGCTTAGTGACGTCGCTGTGACGCCGCACGAACCGCCCCCTTAGAAAGGAGGTAGTCCGCCGGTCACAGCGAGTTCGCTAGACAGGTAAGTAGTGTCACGGGTGCGTGCGATTTTGTGCGCCACGTGCAGCGATTTGCCCATGTTGCACAAACGATGGGGGCTGGTACACATGCTAGCAAGATCGCAGCGTGTAAAGCGTCCTTTAGACTTTTAAAATAATTAGAAACAAAGTATAATTTCCTTTACACTTCACATATACGTGTGCTCTGTGCTGGTGTCACATAAAAGCCCAATAAAATATGTTTCAGCTTGTGGGTGTAGGGTGAAAAAATGTGGAAAAGTATGAATACTTTTTCAAGTCACTGTATATACTGAAGAGCTTCCTGAAACCGCTCTGATCTACTGATCCCTTATAAAACATCCCCTATTGACTGAACCACTATAACAGCCCCTACTGACCCCCTATAACAGCCCTTATTGACCCCCTATAACAGCCCCTATTAACTGACCCCCTATAACAGCCCTTATTGACGCCCTATAACAGTCCCTACTGACCCCCTCTTATAAAACATCCCCTTATTGACTGACCCCCTATAACAGCCCCTATAGACCCCCTATAACATCCCCTTATTGACTCCCTATAACAGCCACTACTGACCCCCTCTTATAAAACATCCCCTTATTGACTGACCCCCTATAACAGCCCCTATTAACTGACCCCCTATAACAGCCCCTACTGACCCCCTCTTATAAAACATCCCCTTATTGACTGACCCCCTATAACAGCCCCTATTGACTGACCCCCTATAACAGCCCTTATTGATCCCCTATAACAGCCACTATTGACCTCCTATAACAGCCCCTATTGACCCACCCCCTATAAGAGCCCCTATTGACCCACCCCCTATAACAGCCCTTATTGACTGACCCCCTATAACAGCCCCTTTTGACCTTCTATAACAGCCCCTATTGACTGACCCCCCCTATAACAGCCTCTATTGACTGACGCTATATAAAGAGCCCCTATTTACTGACCCCCTATAACAGCCCCTATTGACTGACCCCATATAACAGCCCCTTTTGACCTTCTATAATGGCCCCTATTGACTGACCCCCTATAACAGCCCCTATTGACTGATGCCCTATAAAGAGCCCCTATTGACTGACGCCCTATTGACCCCCTATAACATCCCCTGTCCCTTACCCCGAGTGTGCAGAGACCTGACCTTGTACATATCGGCAGTCTGCCCCTGAGCAGAGCTCGTCATCCTCACACTCCCCATCGGCTGTATATGGCCTCTCACCTCGCTCATTATGACCGTCCCGTCTATGGCGAGCCTCAGCTCACTCAGGCCGCTCCGTACGATGGAGATGACCTTTTGCATCCGATCTATTTCTTGCCGAAGCACGAGATTCATTGGGCTTGTGGCTCCGCTCCTCTCCAGCTGCGCCTTCACCTGAAATGGAGCAGAACATGTAATATTTCATCTTTCTTGCACATACAGACTTTTCATCTGGAGATATTAATTCTGCTCATGACCTTTTTCTGAAGATACGATTTTCCCAGCCGCCGATGGGAGAATATTTGTAGACGGTTCATGATGTAAATGTTATACCGCAGGACATGTGCGATGTATGAGTGCGGCCGTATTCTGATGGGCAGGTTATGTTATGGCGGGAGCATTGATAAAGGGCAGGCGCTGTGTAGGAATTAATGGAGACTGCTTTCTGTATGTCTGATAGCCCCCCTACACCGCTGTTTTGTGCTATCAATTCTCCTCGCGGAAACCCCCAGCAACATAACACAGAAATCTATTGTGGTTAATGGGAAAATGGCGCTGACACCGGAGCACCGAGGTCCATCAGTGAACGTCGCCGGCTCTCCTGGGATTATTAATAACTCACTTTCTCTTCTTATGTCCTGTGCTAATCATTCACATTGTTTGTGGCAAATTTTTGAAAATGGTGAAAGCGATTCATGAGTTTTATCCAAAATAAAAAATGCTCTTGATTTTTGTCTTCAACCAGTTTTGAAAAAAGTCATATATTTCACTAAATGGCACAAAAGTTAGCGCCAAAATAACTGTGCGTATGTAACGTCACTCAGGGAAGGGATTGGAGTGTATTGTGCAAGGTCCAGGAAGATCTAAAGGCTACTTTACACACTGCGATATCGGTCCCGATATCGCTAGTGTGGGTACCCGCCCCCATCTGTTGCGCGACACGGGCATATCGCTGCCCGTGCCGCACAACATCGCCCAGAGCCGTCACACATACTTACCTGCCCGGCGACGTCGCTGTGACCGGCGAACCGCCTCCTTTCTAAGGGGGTGGTCCGTGCGGCGTCACAGCGACGTCACTGAAACGTCACTGAACCGCCGCCCAATAGCAGCGGAGGGGCGGAGAGGAGCAGGACGTAACATCCCGCCCACCTCCTTCCTTCGCATAGCGGCCGGGAGGCAGGTAAGGGGAGCTTCCTCGTTCCTGCGGCGTCACACGGAGCGATGTGTGCTGCCGCAGGAATGAGGAACAACCTCGTTACTGCTGCAGTAACGATTTTTAAGAATGGACCCCCATGTCGCCGATTAGCGATTTTGCACGTTTTTGCAACGATGCAAAATCGCTTATCGGTGTCACACGCAACGGCATCGCTAATGCGGCCGGATGTGCGTCACAAATTCCGTGACCCCAGCGATGTTGCAGCGTGTAAAGCCCGCTTTATCAGTCCGGACACGCTGACAATTGGAGCGGGAAGTTGTCACTCGCGGCTTCTCTGATCTGTGGTCAGACATTTGGGGACCACTTTGCAGATCCCTTCCTCATGTCCAAATGTTCATGGATAATGACACAAACATGGTCCCGGGACATCCCCATGATGTCTGCTATTGCTTCAGCTGAAATTGGTGGATTCTCCAGTATCAGGTTGTGCGCAGCATCGACCATCTCCGCAACAAAAACCACTCTCGGGCATCCAGGACGTTCCCCATCATTGGGGCTGAAGTGGCCTGTTTTAAATTTGGCAACCCAGTTCTTACCTGTGGAATATGAAGGGCATTGATCCCCCAATGTCTGCGACATATCACCATGAATATCCGCCGCGGACTTTCCTTGCAGAAACAAGAATTTTATCCCTCCTCTGCTCTCAGTTGCTGTGAATATCGCATTAGACTCTGACATTTTGTTTTAAGCAACAAACACAAAATTTTGAAAACATACAGTACAGACCAAAAGTTTGGACACACTTTCTCATTCAAAGAGTTTTCTTTATTTTCATGACTCTGAAAATTGTAAATTCATATTAAAGGCATCAAAACTATGAATTATCACATGTGGAATGAAAGACTTAAAAAACTGTGAAACAACTGAAAGAAGGGAATTTTGTTTACTTACCGTAAATTCCTTTTCTTCTAGCTCCAATTGGGAGACCCAGACAATTGGGTGTATAGCTACTGCCTCCGGAGGCCACACAAAGTATTACACTTAAAAGTGTAAGGCCCCTCCCCTTCTGGCTATACACCCTCCCGTGGGATCACGGGCTCCTCAGTTTTAGTGCAAAAGCAAGAAGGAGGAAAGCCAATAACAGGTTTAAAGACAAATTCAATCCGAAGAAACATCGGAGAACTGAAACCATTCAACATGAACAACATGTGTACTCGAAAAAAACAAAAATCCCTAAGACAACAGGGCGGGTGCTGGGTCTCCCAATTGGAGCTAGAAGAAAAGGAATTTACGGTAAGTAAACAAAATTCCCTTCTTCTTTGTCGCTCCTAATTGGGAGACCCAGACAATTGGGACGTCCAAAAGCAGTCCCTGGGTGGGTAAAAGAATACCTCGTGATAGGGCCGTCAAACAGCCCTGTCCTACAGGTGGGCAACCGCCGCCTGAAGGACTTGTCTACCTAGGCTGGCGTCCGCCGAAGCGTAGGTATGCACCTGATAATGCTTGGTAAAGGTGTGCAGACTTGACCAGGTAGCCGCCTGGCACACCTGCTGAGCCGTAGCCTGGTGCCGAAATGCCCAGGACGCACCCACGGCTCTGGTAGAATGGGCCTTCAGCCCTGAAGGAACCGGAAGCCCCGCAGAACGGTAGGTTTCAAGAATTGGTTCCTTGATCCACCGCGCAAGGGTGGATTTGGAAGCTTGCGACCCTTTACGCTGACCAGCGACAAGGACAAAGAGTGCATCCGAGCGGCGTAAGGGCGCCGTGCGGGAAATGTAGATCCTGAGTGCTCTGACCAGATCCAACAAATGCAAACCTTTCTCAAATTGATGAACTGGATGAGGACACAAGGAAGGTAATGTGACCTCCTGATTGAGATGAAAGGGGGATACCACCTTAGGGAGAAACTCAGGAACCGGACGTAGAACCACCTTGTCCTGGTGAAACACCAGGAAGGGAGATTTGCATGAGAGCGCCGCTAGCTCGGACACTCTTCGAAGAGACGTGACCGCTACTAGAAAAGCCACTTTCTGTGAAAGACGAGAAAGGGAAACATCCTTCATAGGCTCGAAAGGCGGCTTCTGGAGAGCAATTAGAACCTTGTTCAGATCCCAGGGCTCTAACGGCCGCTTGTAAGGAGGGACGATATGACCAACTCCTTGCAGGAACGTGCGCACCTGAGTAAGTCGTGCTAGGCGTTTCTGAAAAAATACAGATAGCGCTGAGACTTGTCCTTTAAGGGAGCTGAGCGACAAACCTTTTTCCAACCCGGATTGCAGGAAGGAAAGAAAAGTAGGCAATGCAAAAGGCCAGGGAGGAACTCCCTGAGCCGCGCACCAAGATAAGAATATCTTCCACGTCCTGTGGTAGATCTTGGCGGAGGATGGTTTTCTAGCCTGTCTCATGGTGGTAATAACCTCTCGAGATAATCCTGAAGACGCTAGGATCCAGGACTCAATGGCCACACAGTCAGGTTCAGGGCCGCAGAATTCAGGTGGAAAAACGGCCCTTGAGATAGCAAGTCTGGTCGTTCTGGTAGTGCCCATGGTTGGCCTACCGTGAGGTGCCACAGATCTGGGTACCACGATCTCCTCGGCCAGTCTGGAGCGACGAGGATGGCGCAACGGCAGTCGGCCCTGATCTTGCGCAGCACTCTGGGTAACAATGCCAGAGGTGGGAACACATAAGGTAGCCGGAATTGCGACCAATCTTGAACTAAGGCGTCTGCCGCCAGAGCTCGGTGATCGTGAGACCGTGCCATGAAAGCCGGGACCTTGTTGTTGTACCGTGACGCCATCAGGTCGACGTCCGGCATCCCCCAGCGGCGACAGATCTCCTGGAACACGTCTGGATGAAGGGACCATTCCCCTGCGTCCATACCCTGGCGACTGAGGAAGTCTGCTTCCCAGTTTTCCACGCCTGGGATGTGAACTGCGGATATGGTGGAAGCCGTGTCTTCCACCCACGTTAGAATCCGTCGGACTTCCTGGAAGGCTTGCCGACTGCGTGTGCCACCTTGGTGGTTGATGTATGCTACCGCTGTGGAGTTGTCCGACTGAATTCGGATCTGCTTGCCTTCCAGCCACTGCTGGAAGGCTTGTAGGGCAAGATACACTGCTCTGATTTCCAGAACATTGATTTGAAGGGTGGACTCTTGCTGAGTCCACGTACCCTGAGCCCTGTGGTGGAGAAAAACCGCTCCCCACCCTGACAGGCTCGCGTCCGTCGTGACCACCGCCCAGGATGGGGGTAGGAAGGACTTTCCCTTTGACAATGAGGTGGGAAGAAGCCACCACTGAAGAGATTCCTTGGCCGCCTGAGAAAGGGAGACGTTCCTGTCGAGGGACGTCGACTTCCCGTCCCATTGGCGGAGAATGTCCCATTGTAATGGACACAGATGAAACTGCGCGAAAGGGACTGCCTCCATTGCTGCTACCATCTTCCCTAGGAAGTGCATGAGGCGTCTCAAGGGGTGTGACTGGCCTTGAAGGAGAGATTGCACCCCTGTCTGTAGTGAACGCTGTTTGTCCAGCGGAAGCTTCACTATCGCTGAGAGAGTATGAAACTCCATGCCAAGATATGTTAGCGACTGGGTCGGAGTTAGATTTGACTTTGAAAAGTTGATGATCCACCCGAAACTCTGGAGAGTCTCCAGCGCAACGTTCAGGCTGTGTTGGCATGCTTCTTGAGAGGGTGCCTTGACAAGTAGATCGTCCAAATACGGGATCACAGAGTGACCTTGAGAGTGCAGGACTGCTACTACTGCTGCCATGACCTTGGTGAAGACACGTGGGGCTGTCGCCAGCCCGAAAGGCAGAGCTACGAACTGAAGGTGTTCGTCTCCTATAACAAAGCGTAGAAAACGCTGGTGCTCTGGAGCAATCGGCACGTGGAGATAAGCATCCTTGATGTCTATAGATGCTAGGAAATCTCCCTGGGACATTGAGGCGATGACGGAGCGAAGGGATTCCATTCGGAACCGCCTGGTTTTTACGTGCTTGTTGAGCAGTTTTAGATCCAGAACGGGACGGAATGACCCGTCCTTTTTTGGCACCACAAACAAGTTGGAGTAAAAACCGTGACCTTGTTCCAGAAGAGGAACGGGGGTCACCACTCCTTCCGCTTTTAGAGTGGACACCGCTAGCCGCAGAGCATCGGCTCGGTCGGGAGGTGGAGAAGTTCTGAAGAAGCGAGTTGGAGGACGAGAGCTGAACTCTATCCTGTACCCGTGAGACAGAATGTCTCTCACCCAACGGTCTGTGACCTGTGGCAGCCAAATGTCGCCAAAGCGGGAGAGCCTGCCACCGACCGAGGATGCGGAGAGAGGAGGCCGAAAGTCATGAGGAAGCCGCCTTGGTAGCGGGTCTTCCGGCTGTCTTTTTTGGGCGTGACTGAGTTCGCCAAGAATCTGAGCTCCTCTGATCCTTTTGAGTCCTTTTGGACGAGGAGAATTGGGACCTGCCTGAGCCTCGAAAGGACCGAAACCCTGACTGTCCTCTCCTCTGTTGGGGTTTATTTTGCCTGGGCTGAGGTAAAGATGAATCTTTACCCTTGGAGTGTTTAATGATTTCATCTAAGCGCTCCCCAAACAGTCGGTCACGAGAAAAAGGCAAACTGGTTAAACACTTTTTGGAAGCAGAATCTGCCTTCCATTCTCTTAACCACAAGGCTCTGCGTAAAACTACGGAATTGGCGGACGCCACTGCCGTACGGCTCGTAGAGTCTAGGACAGCATTAATCGCGTAAGACGCAAATGCAGACATTTGAGAGGTTAAGGGTGCCACCTGCGGAGCAGATGTACGTGTGACCGTGTCAATCTGTGTAAGACCAGCTGAAATAGCTTGGAGTGCCCATACGGCTGCGAATGCTGGAGCAAACGACGCGCCGATAGCTTCATAGATGGATTTCAACCAGAGCTCCATCTGCCTGTCAGTGGCATCTTTAAGTGCCGCCCCATCTTCCACTGCAACTAAGGATCTAGCTGCAAGCCTGGAGATTGGAGGATCCACCTTGGGACACTGGGTCCAGCCCTTGACCACGTCTGGGGGAAAAGGATAACGTGTATCCTTAAGCCGCTTGGAAAAACGCTTATCCGGATAAGCGTGGTGTTTCTGGATTGCCTCTCTAAAGTCAGAGTGGTCCAGAAATACACTTAATTTACGCTTGGGATACCTGAAATGGAATTTCTCCTGCTGTGAAGCTGTCTCCTCCACAGGAGGAGCAGGGGTAGAAATGTCCAACATTTTATTGATGGACGCTATAAGATCATTCACTATGGCGTCACCATCTGGTGTATCCAAATTGAGAGCGGTCTCAGGATCAGAATCCTGATCAGCTATCTCCGCCTCATCATACAGAGAGTCCTGCTGGGATCCTGACCAGTGTGATGAAGTCGAGGGCCGCTCATAGCGAGCTCGTTTAGGCTGTCTGGGACTGTCGTCCGTGTCAGAGCCATCACCCTGGGATGCAAGAGACACCCCCGGATCCCGGAGCTGTTCCGACTGAGGGGGACCAGGGAGCAATGAGTTAACAGTGTCCATGGCCTGAGGTACTGGTCTAGACTGCAATGTTTCAAGAATTTTAGTCATAGTCACAGACAATCTGTCAGCAAAGACTGCAAACTCCGTCCCTGTCACCTGGACAGTATTTACAGGAGGTTCTGCCTGGGTCACCTCCAGCAGAGGCCCCGGCCGGGCAAGTGCCACAGGGGCCGAGCACTGCACACAGTGGGGGTCAGTGGAACCTGCCAGTAGAACAGCCCCACAAGCGGTACAAGCAGCATAGAAAGCCTGTGCCTTAGCACCTTTGCTTTTTGCGGTCGACATGCTGTTGTGTCCTCTGAGAATCTAGGAGGGTATATAGCAGAGGATCCCCAGCGACCGTACAGTGCAATGTAAAGCTGCAAGCATAAAATACAATATACACTTCGGCACCAGTGGGGGTCAGCCCTTGAGGGCAGCTTACCGCCCGCTGAAAAGAGGGTGTGTGGGCACCAGAATCCCGTGTCTGGGTCTCCCAGTCTCCTCTCTCCAGTTCAGACTGCACACAGGAATGGCTGCCGGCGTCCTGTGAAGAGAGGGATCGTGGGCGTGCCTCAAACAAAGTGCGGGAAACTGGCGTCCCACTGTGCCCAGTGTGAGGGCTGGAGTATGCAAAGCAGACTCCAGCCCTCTGCGCTGACTTTCTGTATAGCGTCCCGCCCTTCCCCTGACTGGCAGGCCTGGGGGCGGGAACGAAACGAAACTAGGCCGCAGAAAGCCGGGGACTCGAGTAATAAGCGCGGCCGTGATATATGCACGGCCAGCGCGGAAGTCCCCGGCGCACCACAAGTCCCAGCCACGCCGCAGCGAAAAAACTGACAACAGCGGCCGCGCGGCAGTTTCAAATACATGTCCCCTCTCAGCAAAGCTGTAGATAGGAATGGCACCAGCGCGCAGCGCTGTTGTCCCCGGCGCACTAACACACCCAGCAATGCTGCAGTGTGCGCGCGGTCTGTACGGGGACACAGAGTACCTTGGCGTAGCAGGGCCCTGTCCCTGACGATACTCCGCTCCATATCCAGCAGATTCCCCAGGGGCTGTGGACGGAGCACGGTCTCTGTGCCTGGAGACCGGTAAATCCCACTTCACCCAGAGCCCTAAGGGGGATGGGGAAGGATGCAGCATGTGGGCTCCAGCCTCTGTACCCGCAATGGGTACCTCAACCTTAACAAACACCGCCGACAAAAGTGGGGTGAGAAGGGAGCATGCTGGGGGCCCTAGTATGGGCCCTCTTTTCTTCCATCCGACATAGTCAGCAGCTGCTGCTGACTAAACAGTGGAGCTATGCGTGTATGTGTGCCTCCTTCGCACAAAGCATGAAAACTGAGGAGCCCGTGATCCCACGGGAGGGTGTATAGCCAGAAGGGGAGGGGCCTTACACTTTTAAGTGTAATACTTTGTGTGGCCTCCGGAGGCAGTAGCTATACACCCAATTGTCTGGGTCTCCCAATTAGGAGCGACAAAGAAATATGTCTTATATTCTAGGTTCTTCAGAGTAGCCTCCTTTAGCTTTGATTACTGCTTTGCACACTCTTGGCATTCTCTTGATGATCTTCAAGAGGTAGTCACCGGAAATGGTTTTACAACAGTCTTGAAGGAGTTCCCAGAGATGCTTAGCACTTGTTGACTCTTTTGCCTTCACTCTGCGGTCCAGCTCACCCCAAACCATCTCAATTAGGTTCAGGTCTGGTGACTGGAGGCCAGGTCATCTAGCATAGCACCCCATATCACTCTCCTTCTTAGTCAAATAGCCCTTACACAGCCTGGAGGTGTGTTTGGGGTCATTGTCCTATTGAAATATAAATGATGTTCCAACTAAACGCAAACCGGATGGAATAGCACGCCGCTGCAAGATGCTGTGGTAGCCATGCTGGTTCTGTATGCCTTCAATTCTGAATAAATCCCCAACAGTGTCACCAGCAGAGCACCCCCACACCATCACACCTCCTCCTCCATGCTTCACGAAGGGAACCAGCCATGTAGAGTCCATCCATTCACCTTTTCTACAAAGACACGGTGGTTGCATCCAAAGATCACAAATTTGGACTCATCAGAGCAAAGCACAGATTTCCACTGGTTTAATGTCCATTCCTTGTGTTTTTTAGCCCAAACAAGTCTCTTCTGCTTGTTGCCTGTCCTTAGCAGTGGTTTCCTAGCAGCTATTTTACCATGAAGGCTGCTGCACAAAGTCTCCTCTTAACAGTTGTTCTAGAGATATGAGGGTGTGTCCAAACTTTTGGTCTGTACTGTATATTAGACACATAAGGCTTTCATGTGATGTAACATTCGTTACCTCTCTTTATCACGGGAGAGGAATTATAAAATCCTGATGGTATAGATGCCCCTCGGCTAATCATACAATATTTCCTTGTGCCCCGGCTATTTGTTAGACCTGTCTCAATGAGACGGCTTCTTATTCTCACGTATGGTGGTCATGCCCGATTATAAGACACTTCTAGGAAGCAGTGTTGGGATTTCTTAAACTCTCTATACCCAGGTACAGCCTTCTATGGCTCCAGCCCTTGTATTTTTGAGTGACGTCCCGGCCTCGGGCTATAGAAGAGCTTTGCTTAGACACTTGTCTGTGGTCAGGAGATTGATTCTTAGGGTACCGTCACACTTTAGGGACGCTCCAGCGATCCCACCAGCAATCTGACCTGGTCAGGATCGCTGGAGCGTCACTACATGGTCGCTGGTGAGCTGTCAATCAGGCAGATCTCACCAGCGACCAGCCCGCAGCCAGCAGCGACGCGTGGAAGCAATGCTGTGCTTGGTAACTAACGTAAATATCAGGTAAACAAGCAAAGCACTTCCCTTGGTTACCCGATATTTACCTTGGTTACCAGCGCACACCGCTTAGCGCTGGCTCCCTGCACTCCTAGCCAGACTACACATCGGGTTAATAAGCAAACCGCTTTGCTTAGTTACCCGATGTGTACTCTGGCTACGTGTGCAGGGAGCCGGCACTGGCAGCCTGAGAGCGGCGGATGCTAGTAACCAAGGTAAATATCGGGTAACCAAGCAAAGAGCTTCACTTGGTTACCCGATATTTACCTTGGTTACAGCTTACCGCAGACTGCCAGACACTGGCTCCCTGCTCCCTGCACATTCAGATCGTTGCTCTCTCGCTGTCACACACAGCGATGTGTGCTTCACAGTGGGAGAGCAACGTCCAAAAAATGAACCAGGGCTGTGTGTAACGAGCAGCGATCTCACAGCAGGGGCCAGATTACTGCTCAGTGTCATACACAGCAATGTATGCTTCACAATGGGAGAGCAACGTCCAAAAAATGACCCAGCACTGTGTGTAACGAGCAGCGATCTCACAGCAGGGGCCAGATTACTGCTCAGTGTCACACAGCGAGATCGCTAATGAGGTCACTGCTGCGTCACAAAAACCGTGACTCAACAGCGATCTCGTTATGTGAGAAGTACCTCCTAGACATTGTAAACAAAAAGAACCTCCTTCAAGTGCCGAATTTGTGGCAAAGCTAAATTAAACCATCCGAATGGAAGAATCACTAGGACAAATATCTAGTTTAGCAGATAAACGTCTTAGGACGTGGATTATGCCCTGAGGTTCCCAGGAGTTCATCACCTGGTCGCCCTACGCATAAGATGTTTTTATATTTATTTGTACTTTACATGTAATACGAGTGACTTTGTGGGAAACTTTTCCTTTTCTTTCCTCTACACCAACCTTTCTTCACCCCCCCCCATCCTGCGCCTTCTTAAATCTCACTTGCTTGCTTTTTCCTATTTGCTTATCTACAAAGGATCAATAAGGATTCCTTTTTTTATAGACTAATCAAACTATTGTTGCATATGTTCGGCTACTGAAAAGACTGTGTAATTGCTTACTATATATTGCATTTCAGTTATATTACATTGCTGTATTGACCTCATTGTGGGATAATCTAATAAACTTTTCGATTTACTCTAAAAAGCATTCAAAAGTGTAAAAATGTATCTCAATAAATACTAAAACTCTCCACGCAAAAAATAAAGCTGACACGCCGCTCCACTGATAATATCACACAAAAGTTTAATCTCAATAAATGGTGACAGAGACAAAATATTTTCATAAGGATACGATTTTTTTTTTTTTTTTTTTTAAAACGTGTGAATTTTTTTGATCGTACTTGACCTGAAGAATCCTGCTGAATCAATTATCAGAAAACACCAAATCAATGTCTGCATTGTGCTTTATTTTCCCCATTTCTCCTCTCTTCAGAACATTGTGCGGTGATGAGGACGGTGCCGCACAACACGACAACTCGTCTGCACAAAACATTATACCACAATGTGAAAAGTGATAACAGAAAGGGAGGAAAATAACAAAAAAAAAAAGATAATTGACTCAGACGGGAGGGTTTAATGTGTGAATAGAAGCCATAATACAATCCGGCTGCACCTTGTCCGTGGGACAGCCACACCCCGAGGCAGCAGGTCAAACTGTAGGAATGATATGTTTGTATTTTTGGGAGCGGTGAGGGATAATATAGTAACGCACCTCATGGGGGTTGTAGTCCGGGGGCAGCTTCTCCAGCAGGTCTTCAGCTAGTCCATATACAACGGCTTCTCGAGTTTCCGCGGCTTGCTCATGGCTTCCCCAGGGCTGCACGCTGCTCATGGTGTTCAGGACGGCGACGGCTGCATTGCTCTGATATCTGTAATATACGCACTGATAATAAGGGATGATTGGCTACAATCACAGGGAATGGTCTGTGTTTACAGGGGAGCTTCTTACATAGTATCAGCATTGGGGTGCAGGCCGAACACTTGTGGGGAGTCAGTGAGCGGCAGAGACTGGATGTGGCTCAGGAACTGCTGGACTGTCTTACAGGGAGGGATCTTATATCCCGTGAAGAAACAGAAGGTCGGATCAAAGATCTTCTCACTGAACCAAGCCTAGAAGGCGATAAAGAAGGATACACATTATATTACACAGGCTATAATGAGAAAAGCTGCAATAGTGATCAGACGTCACTGCAACTGGCACAGACTCCAATGGAGAGAGTGACCGAGGGACCACCAGCCCGAGATAGGCAAGGACTAAACAAACCCAATGTGAGCGAGTCCAGTGAGAGACACAGACCCCCATATATACTGCGTACATGTCTGGTGAGTGAGATAGACCCCCGGATATATCGAGTACATAACCAAAGAGTGACACAAGACCCCCGGGTACACGACTGATGAGTGACACTGGCCCCCAGATATATTGAGTAAACGTCTGGTGAGTGACACAGACCCCCGGATATATCGAGTACACGACCAGTGAGTGACACAGACCCCGTATATATATTGAGTACACGTCTGGTGAGTGACATAGATCCCTAAATATATCGAGTACACGACCAGTGAGTGACACAGACCCCTGGATATATCGAGTATACGTCTGGTGAGTGACACAGACCCCTGGATATATCGGGTACACGACCAGTGAGTGACACAGACCCCTGGATATATCGAGTATACGTCTGGTGAGTGACACAGACCCCTGGATATATCGGGTACACGACTGGTGAGTGACACAGAGTTCCAGATATATCGGGTACATGTCCAGTGAGTGACACAGATCTCGGATATCGGGTATACGACTGCTTAGTGACATATATCCGGGGGTCTATCGGGTACACGACCAGTATGTGACACAGGCCCCCGACTATATCGGCTGCACGACCAGTGAGTGACACAGACCCCTGGATATAGTGGAACATGTCCAGTGAGTGACACAGACCCTCGGATATATCGAGTACATGACCAGTAAGTGACACAGACCCCCGGATATATCGGGTATACAACCGCTGAGTGACACAGACCACCGGATATATCGGATACATGTCCAGTGAGTGACACAGACCCCAGATTTAATAGTGTCCAGTGAGTGATGATTTCATAAAGACACAGGGATTAGTGCGTAGTTGTCTGTGAAGAAACTTTTGGTCCTTGAAGATGGTTGTAGGAAGAAACTGTAGAAAGTCTCCACATTCACAAGAATGTCTCCTGTGGGTCAGGAGTGTGAACTGCCGGGGGTGGAGGGGGCTCATGAGTTTCTATTCTGGTGGTGCTAATTGCCCCTAAATAACAAACTTGTGTTTCTATGGATACATGAATGTTATCTGTACACCCGACTATGTGCGGATACAGGAGAAATGATAACCACGAGTAAACAGTGATTATCGTCATTACAGAGGGGATAATTACCAGTTATGTATGTATCATTATATGTGTCTTATGTAGGTGCCGAAATGTCATATCCATCATCCATCTGTCTATCTCGCATCAATCAAGCTGATATCTGTGCCATAATCACTGTATCTCTCTATCCATGTATGTATCTCATGTGTAATAATCTCTACGTACCTTTGTAATACAGCTGAGGAGACATTTATCATGCTGGTCGGTGATATGTCCTCCATATTGCACCTTTCCAATCATGTACCTCATGGTGCTCCAGGACACCCCCTACACATGTGACGAGAGAGAAGGATCAGTATAGACCAGGGGTCTCAAACTCGGCTGGGTGTATGGGCCGCACAGAGGGAAAAAATTATTTGGGGGGCCGCCTTCTTTGCAGGACAAAGTGACATTTTTATTGGTACCATATATAATATAAATTTTTTTTAACACACCTTGGGATCACTGGTTTTGAACATTTTCACTTGCTTATTATAGCAAACGTGCACATTCTTTGCTTAAATATATATATAAAAAAAATATTTTTTATTTTTTTTTACATTTTATTCCCCTTTTTTGTAACTAATAGTGTCACAATTAGCACTATATATACAATTTGACCAACATCTTTTAGTAATGTTCCCCATGTTGTTGTAACGTGCCCATCCTTATCCCCTTGTAGTATCGTGCCCAATCCTAGTCCCCATCCCACAGTAATGTGCTCATCCTAGTCCCCATCCCACAGTAATGTGTTCATCCTAGTCCCCATCCCACAGTAATGTGCCCAATCCTAGTCCCCATCCCACAGTAATGTGCTCATCCTAGTCCCCATCCCACAGTAATGTGCTCATCCTAGTCCCCATCCCACAGTAATGTGCTCATCCTAGTCCCCATCCCACAGTAATCTGTTCATCCTAGTCCCCATCCCACAGTAATGTGCTCATCCTAGTCCCCATCCCACAGTAATGTGCTCATCCTAGTCCCCATCCCACAGTAATGTGTTCATCCTAGTCCCCATCCCACAGTAATGTGTTCATCCTAGTCCCCATCCCACAGTAATGTGCTCATCCTAGTCCCCATCCCACAGTAATGTGCTCATCCTAGTCCCCATCCCACAGTAATGTGTTCATCCTAGTCCCCATCCCACAGTAATGTGTTCATCCTAGTCCCCATCCCACAGTAATGTGTTCATCCTAGTCCCCATCCCACAGTAATGTGTTCATCCTAGTCCCCATCCCACAGTAATGTGCTCATCCTAGTCCCCATCCCACAGTAATGTGTTCATCCTAGTCCCCATCTCACAGTAATGTGCTCATCCTAGTCCCCATCCCACAGTAATGTGTTCATCCTAGTCCCCATCTCACAGTAATGTGCTCATCCTAGTCCCCATCCCACAGTAATGTGTTCATCCTAGTCCCCATCCCACAGTAATGTGTTCATCCTAGTCCCCATCCCACAGTAATGTGTTCATCCTAGTCCCCATCTCACAGTAATGTGTTCATCCTAGTCCCCATCCCACAGTAATGTGTTCATCCTAGTCCCCATCCCACAGTAATGTGCTCATCCTAGTCCCCATCCCACAGTAATGTGTTCATCCTAGTCCCCATCCCACAGTAATGTGTTCATCCTAGTCCCCATCCCACAGTAATGTGTTCATCCTAGTCCCCATCCCACAGTAATGTGCTCATCCTAGTCCCCATCCCACAGTAATGTGCTCATCCTAGTCCCCATCCCACAGTAATGTGCTCATCCTAGTCCCCATCCCACAGTAATGTGCTCATCCTAGTCCCCATCCCACAGTAATCTGTTCATCCTAGTCCCCATCCCACAGTAATGTGCTCATCCTAGTCCCCATCCCACAGTAATGTGTTCATCCTAGTCCCCATCCCACAGTAATGTGCTCATCCTAGTCCCCATCCCACAGTAATGTGCTCATCCCACAGTAATGTGCTCATCCCACAGCAATGTTCCCCATCCTTGTCCCCATCCCACAGTAATGTGCTCATCCTAGTCCCCATCCTACAGTAATGTGCTCATCCTAGTCCCCATCCCACAGTAATGTGTTCATCCTAGTCCCCATCCCACAGTAATGTGTTCATCCTAGTCCCCATCCCACAGTAATGTGCTCATCCTAGTCCCCATCCCACAGTAATGTGCTCATCCCACAGTAATGTGCTCATCCCACAGTAATGTGCTCATCCCACAGTAATGTGCTCATCCCACAGTAATGTGCTCATCCCACAGTAATGTGCTCATCCCACAGTAATGTGCTCATCCCACAGTAATGTGCTCATCCCACAGCAATGTTCCCCATCCTTGTCCCCATCCCAAAGTAATGTGCTCATCCTAGTCCCCATCCCACAGTAATGTGCTCATCCTAGTCCCCATCCCACAGTAATGTGTTCATCCTAGTCCCCATCCGACAGTAATGTGCTCATCCTAGTCCCCATCCCACAGTAATGTGCTCATCCTAGTCCCCATCCCACAGTAATGTGCTCATCCCACAGTAATGTGCTCATCCCACAGTAATGTGCTCATCCCACAGTAATGTGCTCATCCCACAGTAATGTTCCCCATCCTTGTCCCCATCCCACAGTAATGTGTTCATCCTAGTCCCCATCCCACAGTAATGTGCTCATCCTAGTCCCCATCCCACAGTAATGTGCTCATCCTAGTCCCCATCCCACAGTAATGTGCTCATCCCACAGTAATGTGCTCATCCCACAGTAATGTGCTCATCCCACAGTAATGTGCTCATCCCACAGTAATGTGCTCATCCCACAGTAATGTTCCCTATCCTTGTCCCCATCCCACAGTAATGTGCTCATCCCACAGTAATGTTCCCCATCCTTGTCCCCATCCCACAGTAATGTGCTCATCCCACAGTAATGTTCCCCATCCTAGTCCCCATCCCACAGTAATGTGCTCATCCTAGTCCCCATCCCACAGTAATGTGCTCATCCCACAGTAATGTGCTCATCCCACAGTAATGTGCTCATCCCACAGTAATGTGCTCATCCCACAGTAATGTGCTCATCCCACAGCAATGTTCCCCATCCTTGTCCCCATCCCACAGTAATGTGCTCATCCTAGTCCCCATCCCACAGTAATGTGCTCATCCTAGTCCCCATCCCACAGTAATGTGCTCATCCTAGTCCCCATCCCACAGTAATGTGTTCATCCTAGTCCCCATCCGACAGTAATGTGCTCATCCTAGTCCCTATCCCACAGTAATGTGCTCATCCTAGTCCCCATCCCACAGTAATGTGCTCATCCCACAGTAATGTGCTCATCCCACAGTAATGTGCTCATCCCACAGTAATGTTCCCCATCCTTGTCCCCATCCCACAGTAATGTGCTCATCCTAGTCCCCATCCCACAGTAATGTGCTCATCCTAGTCCCCATCCCACAGTAATGTGCTCATCCTAGTCCCCATCCCACAGTAATGTGTTCATCCTAGTCCCCATCCCACAGTAATGTGCTCATCCCACAGTAATGTGCTCATCCCACAGTAATGTGCTCATCCCACAGTAATGTGCTCATCCCACAGTAATGTGCTCATCCTTGTCCCCATCTTGTAGTAATGTGTCTCATCCTTGTCCCCATGTTATAGTAATGTCCCCAGCCTTGTCCCCATCTTATCGAAATGTGCCCATCCTGTACTAAGGTGTTCATCCTTGTCCCCATCCTATAGTAATGTCCCCAATCTATAGTAATGTCCCCAGCCTTGTCCCCATTCTATAGTAATATTGTACCCATCCAATAGTATTGTGCCCATCCTATAGTAATGTCCCCATCCTATAGTAATGTCCCCAGCCTTATCCCCATCCCATAGTAATGTGCGCACTTTGTCCCCATCCTGTAGTAATGGGTCGGAGGGGGCAGTGGCGGCGGAGGGGGCGGCGGCGGGTGAAAGCGGGCAGTGGCTATAACTTACCGATCGCTCTCCTCAGCTTCCAAATCCACAGACTCAGGAGTGACGCTGAGGGGGCGGTCTCTGGCCCCAGATCCACAGTGATTGGAGAGATCGGTCACAAGGCCGGTCTCTCCAATCAGAGCTGGGGGCGGGTGAAACAGAGGTCACCCAGCTCCAGCCAATGATCAGGGCTACAGCTGCACTGATCATGGCTGGATTTCAATGTTTTAGCGATTTTCAATGGCTGAAACATTACAGTGGCTGTGATTGGCTGAGTGGCGTTCGTCAGCCAATCACAGCCTCTGTAGGTCCGGGGAGGAGACACCACCCCTCCTGAGGTCAGGCAGCGGTCCCCTCCTCCCCGAATCTAAGGTATTTGCAAAACGATCGCAGCCACCGGGGCTGCGATTTTTCCATGACGTACTGGGTACGTCATGGGTCCTTAAGTACCAGGGAGCCATGACATACCCAGTACGTCATAGGTCGCTAAGGGGTTAATGTGCCGTGCTTCACATACACACACAAAAAAACCCCAACACAATTCTTTTCACCTGTCCCGCGTTCCCTCGGCTGCCTCATCTCTGCTTTATACGGCCCCCAGTGACTATCGTGGCAGGTGCAGGGGCCGCAGCCACTGTCAGCGATTTATGTCAGATGATTGTATTGCTGGCGCAAGAGCGCAGCGCCAACAAAACATTCATCTGACATAAAGCGCAGACAGTGCCTGCGGCCCCTGCACCTGCAGCAATAGTGAACAGTGCCACGGGCCTGGGGGCCGCACGAAGCAGCCTGAGGGGCTGCATGCGGCCCGCGTGTTTGAGACCTCTGGTATAGACACTGATTTGTCTGCTGCTTAAACTATACCGAATACATGTAATATATAGAAGGAGTGAGACAAGGCTCCACCAGGGATCAACTCACTAGATACCGATATACTCTAGTACTTCCCAGACTTGTCATGTCTGTATGTATGTAACATTAAGAAATAATGTTTGGAACACCATGCTAAGTATGAACTGGGTGCATAAACTGTACCATTAACAGCACAAGATTTACCATCTCACACAGACAAGACTCACACTATGATACAATGTATGGAAGGATCCGCAGCGTCAGCTGTACAGCAGTGCTGTGCACAGAGCGGGATACATTGTATCACAGGCTTTATCACATGAGCACGGACTTACTCTCCTGGCGCCGCACTCGTCCAGATGATTCTGCATAAACTGAACGCTCGCAGTGAAGTCTGTAGAGCCAAACTCATAAGGAATATTCCAGCCCAGGGCGATGTATCTGCACCTCTCCTGCCAAAGAAAAAAAGATTTTAATGGGAAATCAAGGGAAAAACGAAAAAAAAAAACACCTGAAAGACACCTTTTCGCTTCAAAAAAATTGTCAGTTTTATCAACTGCTCATTTATTAATAACTGCATAATGTCTGAAAATTACCCAAGACAAACACGAAAAAAAACATTTACAGAAAACAGCAATGAAAACCAAAAAACACGCTCCACGGTAAAAAAAAACAAAAACCTCCAGCATTCCTGAAGCTGTTACTGTCAGAAAAACGCATTGTAACAGCCTTACACCGCGGCTCTGGATTTGCAGTTTGCGCAGCGGCGGTCGGTCGCTGATCAATGCTGTTTCGCATGTAGCACGATTCTACCTTTTGCAGGAAATCGGCTCAAGAAACAACAAGTTTTCTTTTTCTGCAATGAAGTGTTCAAAGCCAAAAAAAAAAATGTCACCTTATCTACAGCGCAGGGTCCCATAGAAAACAATGAAACGCATGTTCCTGCTACTTCTGGAATAAAAACTGCACCAGAATCAGTGTGAACGTGGCCTTATTTCCACTTCCTTCTCTCAAATCTTTATTTTTTTCAAGAAATCAAATCAAATCTTTATTTCTATATAGCGCTAACATATTCCGCAGCACTTTACATACATCGGCAACACTGTCCCCATTGGGGCTGACAATCTTGAGTCCCTATCAGTATGTCTTTGGAGTGTGGGAGGAAACCGGAGAACCCGGGGGAAACCCACGCAAACACGGGGAGAACATACAAACTCCTTGCAAATGGTGTCCTTGGTGGGATTTGAACCCAGGACCCCAGCGCAGCAAGACTGCACTGCTAACCACTGAGCCACCGTGCAGTGCTAACCACTGAGCCACCATGCCGCCCACATACAACCAAATAAAACCGATTTAGACCGAGGTTCAAGAAACTGAACATCTGCATTTCTACATATAAAGCCTCTCACTGTCATACATCAGGATTATCAACGTCTTTTAATTGCTTCAGGTTTCTAAAAATGACAAGATGTTAAAAGAGGTCACCGGTCAAAGAGGTCACCGGTCAAAGAGGTCATCGGTCAAAGAGGTCACCGGTCAAAGAGGTCACCGATCAAAGAGGTCATCGGTCTATTCTTCAGGCGTTTTACGCTCTGAAATCGCTCTGTGCTTTACAATACATGTCAGTGTGAAAGCTGCAAAGATGCCGGATGGTTTTGATGTGTTTTTGCTTAAAAAACTGCTAATAGTTTCCTCATTATTTAATTAAGTAAAAAAAAGATCAGAAAAGGAGGTTATAACCGTCCAGAACTGAAGAAACAGTGGAGCCCTGACCTCGGCCGTCACCGTCCCACTGACTGATTGACTTCATTCACATGGGGGACACAGGACGCCGTTCACATGATCTGTGGGGGTCTAAGTGGTGGGACTGCTACCAATCACACACTTATTATCTTGAAATCAATGAATGAATAAATAAATAAATAAATGGAAAAACCTCAGCCACCCCCTGAGGAAGACGCAACGAAATGTGCACGCGTCCGGGTAGTCGTCGCGTTACCTGGAGGAGGCCGTGCTCTGTTACCTATTAGGTGAATATATTAATATATCATTATATCACTATTCAGTGTTGTTCTGTGCCGATTCTGACACTTTTTCAATATGTTCTCTCCTATTGGTTGACACTGTCTTGAGCCGTCTCCTCTCTGAATCTTACCTGCTTTTTTGAGGCTTTTGGTTTAGTGTTTTGTGGATTTTCACCATGATGGTCACCTTGCTGGTTATTATTATCAGCTGAATCATCAGCCGATTTTTACTTTAGCACTTGACACTATTTGTGTGTGTGTTTTTCCATTAATTTATTTATTTATTCATTCATTGAATCCTCTACACTAACCCCATTGTCCTCAATATAGATAGATATATATATATTGTACTATTTTGCATATGATCCATATATACCATGCAGGTTTTTTGACGCCCCTTTTCCAGGTCAATAGCTGTGTTTTTTATTATGTGTGTAATTTTTAATCATTTATTAATAAAGATATAATTTTCAGTTACCTTTTAGTTCGGTTTCTTCTTCTTTTGGTATGGTATACTTAATCCCGAATGGTCCTATTGATCCTATATCCCCACACTTTGAGATTATATTTATTGATTTTCATATTTAATATCTTATTTATTAGTGGCTTTGTGTGGTATGGATTTCATCCTCTAACTATTGGTGTTTTACTTATTATCTTGGAATCGTATAATAATGTGATCAGTTTCCAGTCCTGACCTTTTGTAGTTTTGGCTCAGGAATGGCCGGGCACGTAGAAGGTTATACCTGGTGTGTATGGAGGATAAGGGGTCTGGTGCTGCATTATTAGACATTACATGCAGTTTTATGTATGCTGCTGTATATGTGTATATCTGTGCAGGGAATATTTGCCCCCTCCTCCGTCCTGGTGCACCCATGTCACTACTGATGGCAGAACTATCGTGCTCCGTTAAATACAAGGCAATAATTCGGCCCCTGCAATGTCGGGAGGTTATAGACAGACCATCTGTACATGGACATCTGTGGTCAGTGTTATACTATCACCTGCACGGCCGAGTGTAGAAATGCCAGCGTGTACAGCAAAGGCTTCCACATGGGGTGCCTGCTGTCCTCCAGTAGACTCTGTGTCATCCCTCTATACGTCCTCGTCAGGCCGGCACGCATGCCTCGGGGAGGATCGTTGGTGAATTTTATACATGTCTGGAAAGAGAGAAAGTCACATTGTTACTGTATCACTTTGGCATCCAAATTTTCATTTTAGCTCCGAGGCATAAACAAAAACAACAAAAAAACAAACAAAACAACTTCGCATGTGATTCAGATTACAAAGCTTGTAAGCGCGCAATGTGTCACCAAAGTGTCTCCATGGTAACAGACCATAAACAAAGGCTGGGTAGTCAGATGTGTTATCTCCTCACAGTGACATGGAGAGAGACCAGCTGCAGCCACATCTCAGCCCCATCCATCTGATAATGGGAAAATCCAACACAGAGAGAAGGACAGACGTCTGTATTTTCCATCTGCTCACATTTAGGGGGTACTATGGGGGGGTGCTAGGTGGGGACAGTCTGTGATGTGTACCTGTAGTAGGCTTATAGGGAACTGTCTGTGCGGCTCAGTCGTCATCCACACCCTGAACGTCTCGTGAACGTCTGCCGCACTTTCTACGGTTTCCAGCAATTCATCCATAAAGTCCAGGTCCAGGTGGCAGTTTTGGAGCAGGACCCATCCTCCCTGTGTCACAGGTAAAAAGGAAATATTTTTTATTTTAACTTCGATATGAATTAGGTGGAGGTCTATGAGCTGGCTGACATCTCCAAACCTGGTACGAGGCTACAGTGAAGGAAATAAGTAATTGATCCCTTGCTGATTGTGTAAGTTTGCCCCCTGACAAAGACATGAACAGTCTCTAATGTTAAGGGTCGGTTAAATTTTAACAGGGAGAGATAGAATATCCAAAATAAAATCCAGAAAATCACATTGTATAAATTATATAAATGTATTTGCATTTTGCAGAGAGAAATAAGTATTTGATCCCTCTGGCAAACAAGACTTAATACTTGGTGGCCGTTCCCTTGTTGGCAGCCCAGCAGTCAGACGTGTTTCTAGTTGATGATGAGGTTTGCGCACTTGTCAGGAGGATTTTGCTCCTCTCCTCTTTGCAGATCATCTCTAAATCATTAAGATTTTGAGGCTGTCGCTTGGTAACTTGATGCAGTGAAGTAGTCCTGTGCCCTTAGCAGAGAAAAGTCCCCAAAACATATTGCTTCCCCCTCCATGCTTGACAGTAGGGACGGTGTTCTTTGGTCATAAGCAACATTTCTCTTCCTCTAAACATGGCGAGTTGAGTTAATGCCAAAGAACTCTATTTCTGTCTCATCTGACCCCAGCACCTTTTCCCTATCACTGCATATGGCCATTCTTCAGATGGGCCGGCTGCACATGGGCCTTCTTCAGACGGGCCGGCTGCACATGGGCCTTCTTCAGACGGGCCGGCTGCACATGGGTCTTCTTCAGACAGGCCAGCTGCACATGGGCCTCTTCAGACGGGCCGGCTGCACATAGGCCTTCTTCAGATGGGCCGGCTGCACATGGGCCTTCTTCAGATGGGCCGGCTGCACATGGGACTTCTTCAGACGGGCCGACTGCACATGGGCCTTCTTCAGACAGGCCGGCTGCACATGGGTCTTCTTCAGACGGGCCGGCTGCACATGGGCCTTCTTCAGATGGGCCGGCTGCACATGGGACTTCTTCAGACGGGCCGACTGCACATGGGTCTTCTTCAGGCTGGCCGGCTGCACATGGGCCTTCTTCAGACGAGCCTGCTGCACATCGGCCTTCTTCAGACAGGCCAGCTGCACATGGGCCTTCTTCAGATGGGCCGGCTGCACATGGGACTTCTTCAGATGGGCCGGCTGCACATAGGCCTTCTTCAGATGGGCCGGCTGCACATGGGCCTTCTTCAGATGGGCCGGCTGCACATGGGACTTCTTCAGACGGGCCGGCTGCACATGGGCCTTCTTCAGACAGGCCGGCTGCACATGGGTCTTCTTCAGACGGGCCGGCTGCACATGGGCCTTCTTCAGATGGGCCGGCTGCACATGGGACTTCTTCAGACGGGCCGACTGCACATGGGTCTTCTTCAGGCTGGCCGGCTGCACATGGGCCTTCTTCAGACGAGCCTGCTGCACATCGGCCTTCTTCAGACAGGCCAGCTGCACATGGGCCTTCTTCAGATGGGCCGGCTGCACATGGGCCTCTTCAGACGGGCCGGCTGCACATAGGCCTTCTTCAGATGGGCCGGCTGCACATGGGCCTTCTACAGATGGGCCGGCTGCACATGGGACTTCTTCAGACGGGCCAACTGCACATGGGCCTTCTTCAGACAGGTCGGCTGCACATGGGTCTTCTTCAGACAGGCCGGCTGCACATGGACCTTCTTCAGATGGGTCGGCTGCACATGGGACTTCTTCAGACGGGCCGACTGCACATGGGTCTTCTTCAGGCTGGCCGGCTGCACATGGGCCTTCTTCAGACGAGCCTGCTGCACATCGGCCTTCTTCAGACAGGCCAGCTGCACATGGGCCTTCTTCAGATGGGCCGGCTGCACATGGGACTTCTTCAGATGGGCCGGCTGCACGTAGGCCTTCTTTAGATGGGCCGGCTGCACATGGGCCTTCTTCAGATGGGCCGGCTGCACATGGGACTTCTTCAGATGGGCCCGCTGCACATGGGCCTTCTTCAGATGGGCCGGCTGCACATGGGACTTCTTCAGATGGGCCGGCTGCACATAGGCCTTCTTCAGATGGGCCGGCTGCACATGGGCCTTCTTCAGATGGGCCGGCTGCACATGGGACTTCTTCAGACGGGCCGGCTGCACATGGGCCTTCTTCAGACAGGCCGGCTGCACATGGGTCTTCTTCAGACGGGCCGGCTGCACATGGGCCTTCTTCAGACGGGCCGGCTGCACATGGGACTTCTTCAGACGGGCCGACTGCACATAGGCCTTCTTCAGACAGGCCGGCTGCACATGGGTCTTCTTCAGACGGGCCGGCTGCACATGGGACTTCTTCAGACGGGCCGGCTGCACATGGGACTTCTTCAGACGGGCCGACTGCACATGGGCCTTCTTCAGACAGGCCGGCTGCACATGGGTCTTCTTCAGACGGGCCGGCTGCACATGGACCTTCTTCAGATGGGCCGGCTGCACATGGGCCTTCTTCAGATGGGCCGGCTGCACATGGGACTTCTTCAGACGGGCCGACTGCACATGGGCCTTCTTCAGACAGGCCGGCTGCACATGGGTCTTCTTCAGACGGGCCGGCTGCACATGGACCTTCTTCAGATGGGCCGGCTGCACATGGGACTTCTTCAGACGGGCCGACTGCACATGGGTCTTCTTCAGGCTGGCCGGCTGCACATGGGCCTTCTTCAGACGAGTCTGCTGCACATCGGCCTTCTTCAGACAGGCCAGCTGCACATGGGCCTTTTTCAGAGGGGCCGGCTGCACATCGGCCTTCTTCAAACAGGCCAGCTGCACATGGGCCTCTTCAGACGGGCCGGCTGCACATAGGCCTTCTTCAGATGGGCCGGCTGCACATGGGCCTTCTTCAGATGGGCCGGCTGCACATGGGACTTCTTCAGACGGGCCAACTGCACATGGGCCTTCTTCAGACAGGTCGGCTGCACATGGGTCTTCTTCAGACAGGCCGGCTGCACATGGACCTTCTTCAGATGGGCCGGCTGCACATGGGACTTCTTCAGACGGGCCGACTGCACATGGGTCTTCTTCAGGCTGGCCGGCTGCACATGGGCCTTCTTCAGACGAGCCTGCTGCACATCGGCCTTCTTCAGACAGGCCAGCTGCACATGGGCCTTCTTCAGATGGGCCGGCTGCACATGGGACTTCTTCAGATGGGCCGGCTGCACGTAGGCCTTCTTTAGATGGGCCGGCTGCACATGGGCCTTCTTCAGATGGGCCGGCTGCACATGGGACTTCTTCAGATGGGCCGGCTGCACATGGGACTTCTTCAGACGGGCCGACTGCACATGGGCCTTCTTCAGACAGGCCGGCTGCACATGGGTCTTCTTCAGACGGGCCGGCTGCACATGGACCTTCTTCAGATGGGCCGGCTGCACATGGGACTTCTTCAGACGGGCCGACTGCACATGGGTCTTCTTCAGGCTGGCCGGCTGCACATGGGCCTTCTTCAGACGAGTCTGCTGCACATCGGCCTTCTTCAGACAGGCCAGCTGCACATGGGCCTTTTTCAGAGGGGCCGGCTGCACATCGGCCTTCTTCAGACAGGCCAGCTGCACATGGGCCTCTTCAGACGGGCCGGCTGCACATAGGCCTTCTTCAGATGGGCCGGCTGCACATGGGCCTTCTTCAGATGGGCCGGCTGCACATGGGACTTCTTCAGACGGGCCAACTGCACATGGGCCTTCTTCAGACAGGTCGGCTGCACATGGGTCTTCTTCAGACAGGCCGGCTGCACATGGACCTTCTTCAGATGGGCCGGCTGCACATGGGACTTCTTCAGACGGGCCGACTGCACATGGGTCTTCTTCAGGCTGGCCGGCTGCACATGGGCCTTCTTCAGACGAGCCTGCTGCACATCGGCCTTCTTCAGACAGGCCAGCTGCACATGGGCCTTCTTCAGATGGGCCGGCTGCACATGGGACTTCTTCAGATGGGCCGGCTGCACGTAGGCCTTCTTTAGATGGGCCGGCTGCACATGGGCCTTCTTCAGATGGGCCGGCTGCACATGGGACTTCTTCAGATGGGCCCGCTGCACATGGGCCTTCTTCAGATGGGCCGGCTGCACATGGGACTTCTTCAGATGGGCCGGCTGCACATAGGCCTTCTTCAGATGGGCCGGCTGCACATGGGCCTTCTTCAGATGGGCCGGCTGCACATGGGACTTCTTCAGACGGGCCGGCTGCACATGGGCCTTCTTCAGACAGGCCGGCTGCACATGGGTCTTCTTCAGACGGGCCGGCTGCACATGGGCCTTCTTCAGACGGGCCGGCTGCACATGGGACTTCTTCAGACGGGCCGACTGCACATAGGCCTTCTTCAGACAGGCCGGCTGCACATGGGTCTTCTTCAGACGGGCCGGCTGCACATGGGACTTCTTCAGACGGGCCGGCTGCACATGGGACTTCTTCAGACGGGCCGACTGCACATGGGCCTTCTTCAGACAGGCCGGCTGCACATGGGTCTTCTTCAGACGGGCCGGCTGCACATGGACCTTCTTCAGATGGGCCGGCTGCACATGGGCCTTCTTCAGATGGGCCGGCTGCACATGGGACTTCTTCAGACGGGCCGACTGCACATGGGCCTTCTTCAGACAGGCCGGCTGCACATGGGTCTTCTTCAGACGGGCCGGCTGCACATGGACCTTCTTCAGATGGGCCGGCTGCACATGGGACTTCTTCAGACGGGCCGACTGCACATGGGTCTTCTTCAGGCTGGCCGGCTGCACATGGGCCTTCTTCAGACGAGTCTGCTGCACATCGGCCTTCTTCAGACAGGCCAGCTGCACATGGGCCTTTTTCAGAGGGGCCGGCTGCACATCGGCCTTCTTCAGACAGGCCAGCTGCACATGGGCCTCTTCAGACGGGCCGGCTGCACATGGGCCTTCTTCAGACGAGCCTGCTGCACATCGGCCTTCTTCAGACAGGCCAGCTGCACATGGGCCTTCTTCAGATGGGCCGGCTGCACATGGGACTTCTTCAGATGGGCCGGCTGCACATAGGCCTTCTTCAGATGGGCCGGCTGCACATGGGCCTTCTTCAGATGGGCCGGCTGCACATGGGACTTCTTCAGACGGGCCGGCTGCACATGGGCCTTCTTCAGACAGGCCGGCTGCACATGGGTCTTCTTCAGACGGGCCGGCTGCACATGGGCCTTCTTCAGATGGACCGGCTGCACATGGGACTTCTTCAGACGGGCCGACTGCACATGGGTCTTCTTCAGGCTGGCCGGCTGCACATGGGCCTTCTTCAGACGAGCCTGCTGCACATCGGCCTTCTTCAGACAGGCCAGCTGCACATGGGCCTTCTTCAGATGGGCCGGCTGCACATGGGCCTCTTCAGACGGGCCGGCTGCACATAGGCCTTCTTCAGATGGGCCGGCTGCACATGGGCCTTCTTCAGATGGGCCGGCTGCACATGGGACTTCTTCAGACGGGCCAACTGCACATGGGCCTTCTTCAGACAGGTCGGCTGCACATGGGTCTTCTTCAGACAGGCCGGCTGCACATGGACCTTCTTCAGATGGGCCGGCTGCACATGGGACTTCTTCAGACGGGCCGACTGCACATGGGTCTTCTTCAGGCTGGCCGGCTGCACATGGGCCTTCTTCAGACGAGCCTGCTGCACATCGGCCTTCTTCAGACAGGCCAGCTGCACATGGGCCTTCTTCAGATGGGCCGGCTGCACATGGGACTTCTTCAGATGGGCCGGCTGCACGTAGGCCTTCTTTAGATGGGCCGGCTGCACATGGGCCTTCTTCAGATGGGCCGGCTGCACATGGGACTTCTTCAGATGGGCCCGCTGCACATGGGCCTTCTTCAGATGGGCCGGCTGCACATGGGACTTCTTCAGATGGGCCGGCTGCACATAGGCCTTCTTCAGATGGGCCGGCTGCACATGGGCCTTCTTCAGATGGGCCGGCTGCACATGGGACTTCTTCAGACGGGCCGGCTGCACATGGGCCTTCTTCAGACAGGCCGGCTGCACATGGGTCTTCTTCAGACGGGCCGGCTGCACATGGGCCTTCTTCAGACGGGCCGGCTGCACATGGGACTTCTTCAGACGGGCCGACTGCACATGGGCCTTCTTCAGACGAGCCTGCTGCACATCGGCCTTCTTCAGACAGGCCAGCTGCACATGGGCCTTCTTCAGATGGGCCGGCTGCACATGGGACTTCTTCAGATGGGCCGGCTGCACGTAGGCCTTCTTTAGATGGGCCGGCTGCACATGGGCCTTCTTCAGATGGGCCGGCTGCACATGGGACTTCTTCAGATGGGCCGGCTGCACATGGGACTTCTTCAGACGGGCCGACTGCACATGGGCCTTCTTCAGACAGGCCGGCTGCACATGGGTCTTCTTCAGACGGGCCGGCTGCACATGGACCTTCTTCAGATGGGCCGGCTGCACATGGGACTTCTTCAGACGGGCCGACTGCACATGGGTCTTCTTCAGGCTGGCCGGCTGCACATGGGCCTTCTTCAGACGAGTCTGCTGCACATCGGCCTTCTTCAGACAGGCCAGCTGCACATGGGCCTTTTTCAGAGGGGCCGGCTGCACATCGGCCTTCTTCAGACAGGCCAGCTGCACATGGGCCTCTTCAGACGGGCCGGCTGCACATAGGCCTTCTTCAGATGGGCCGGCTGCACATGGGCCTTCTTCAGATGGGCCGGCTGCACATGGGACTTCTTCAGACGGGCCAACTGCACATGGGCCTTCTTCAGACAGGTCGGCTGCACATGGGTCTTCTTCAGACAGGCCGGCTGCACATGGACCTTCTTCAGATGGGCCGGCTGCACATGGGACTTCTTCAGACGGGCCGACTGCACATGGGTCTTCTTCAGGCTGGCCGGCTGCACATGGGCCTTCTTCAGACGAGCCTGCTGCACATCGGCCTTCTTCAGACAGGCCAGCTGCACATGGGCCTTCTTCAGATGGGCCGGCTGCACATGGGACTTCTTCAGATGGGCCGGCTGCACGTAGGCCTTCTTTAGATGGGCCGGCTGCACATGGGCCTTCTTCAGATGGGCCGGCTGCACATGGGACTTCTTCAGATGGGCCCGCTGCACATGGGCCTTCTTCAGATGGGCCGGCTGCACATGGGACTTCTTCAGATGGGCCGGCTGCACATAGGCCTTCTTCAGATGGGCCGGCTGCACATGGGCCTTCTTCAGATGGGCCGGCTGCACATGGGACTTCTTCAGACGGGCCGGCTGCACATGGGCCTTCTTCAGACAGGCCGGCTGCACATGGGTCTTCTTCAGACGGGCCGGCTGCACATGGGCCTTCTTCAGACGGGCCGGCTGCACATGGGACTTCTTCAGACGGGCCGACTGCACATAGGCCTTCTTCAGACAGGCCGGCTGCACATGGGTCTTCTTCAGACGGGCCGGCTGCACATGGGACTTCTTCAGACGGGCCGGCTGCACATGGGACTTCTTCAGACGGGCCGACTGCACATGGGCCTTCTTCAGACAGGCCGGCTGCACATGGGTCTTCTTCAGACGGGCCGGCTGCACATGGACCTTCTTCAGATGGGCCGGCTGCACATGGGCCTTCTTCAGATGGGCCGGCTGCACATGGGACTTCTTCAGACGGGCCGACTGCACATGGGCCTTCTTCAGACAGGCCGGCTGCACATGGGTCTTCTTCAGACGGGCCGGCTGCACATGGACCTTCTTCAGATGGGCCGGCTGCACATGGGACTTCTTCAGACGGGCCGACTGCACATGGGTCTTCTTCAGGCTGGCCGGCTGCACATGGGCCTTCTTCAGACGAGTCTGCTGCACATCGGCCTTCTTCAGACAGGCCAGCTGCACATGGGCCTTTTTCAGAGGGGCCGGCTGCACATCGGCCTTCTTCAGACAGGCCAGCTGCACATGGGCCTCTTCAGACGGGCCGGCTGCACATGGGCCTTCTTCAGACGAGCCTGCTGCACATCGGCCTTCTTCAGACAGGCCAGCTGCACATGGGCCTTCTTCAGATGGGCCGGCTGCACATGGGACTTCTTCAGATGGGCCGGCTGCACATAGGCCTTCTTCAGATGGGCCGGCTGCACATGGGCCTTCTTCAGATGGGCCGGCTGCACATGGGACTTCTTCAGACGGGCCGGCTGCACATGGGCCTTCTTCAGACAGGCCGGCTGCACATGGGTCTTCTTCAGACGGGCCGGCTGCACATGGGCCTTCTTCAGATGGACCGGCTGCACATGGGACTTCTTCAGACGGGCCGACTGCACATGGGTCTTCTTCAGGCTGGCCGGCTGCACATGGGCCTTCTTCAGACGAGCCTGCTGCACATCGGCCTTCTTCAGACAGGCCAGCTGCACATGGGCCTTCTTCAGATGGGCCGGCTGCACATGGGCCTCTTCAGACGGGCCGGCTGCACATAGGCCTTCTTCAGATGGGCCGGCTGCACATGGGCCTTCTTCAGATGGGCCGGCTGCACATGGGACTTCTTCAGACGGGCCAACTGCACATGGGCCTTCTTCAGACAGGTCGGCTGCACATGGGTCTTCTTCAGACAGGCCGGCTGCACATGGACCTTCTTCAGATGGGCCGGCTGCACATGGGACTTCTTCAGACGGGCCGACTGCACATGGGTCTTCTTCAGGCTGGCCGGCTGCACATGGGCCTTCTTCAGACGAGCCTGCTGCACATCGGCCTTCTTCAGACAGGCCAGCTGCACATGGGCCTTCTTCAGATGGGCCGGCTGCACATGGGACTTCTTCAGATGGGCCGGCTGCACGTAGGCCTTCTTTAGATGGGCCGGCTGCACATGGGCCTTCTTCAGATGGGCCGGCTGCACATGGGACTTCTTCAGATGGGCCCGCTGCACATGGGCCTTCTTCAGATGGGCCGGCTGCACATGGGACTTCTTCAGATGGGCCGGCTGCACATAGGCCTTCTTCAGATGGGCCGGCTGCACATGGGCCTTCTTCAGATGGGCCGGCTGCACATGGGACTTCTTCAGACGGGCCGGCTGCACATGGGCCTTCTTCAGACAGGCCGGCTGCACATGGGTCTTCTTCAGACGGGCCGGCTGCACATGGGCCTTCTTCAGACGGGCCGGCTGCACATGGGACTTCTTCAGACGGGCCGACTGCACATGGGCCTTCTTCAGACAGGCCGGCTGCACATGGGTCTTCTTCAGACGGGCCGGCTGCACATGGGACTTCTTCAGACGGGCCGGCTGCACATGGGACTTCTTCAGACGGGCCGACTGCACATGGGCCTTCTTCAGACAGGCCGGCTGCACATGGGTCTTCTTCAGACGGGCCGGCTGCACATGGACCTTCTTCAGATGGGCCGGCTGCACATGGGCCTTCTTCAGATGGGCCGGCTGCACATGGGACTTCTTCAGACGGGCCGACTGCACATGGGCCTTCTTCAGACAGGCCGGCTGCACATGGGTCTTCTTCAGACGGGCCGGCTGCACATGGACCTTCTTCAGATGGGCCGGCTGCACATGGGACTTCTTCAGACGGGCCGACTGCACATGGGTCTTCTTCAGGCTGGCCGGCTGCACATGGGCCTTCTTCAGACGAGCCTGCTGCACATCGGCCTTCTTCAGACAGGCCAGCTGCACATGGGCCTTCTTCAGATGGGCCGGCTGCACATGGGACTTCTTCAGATGGGCCGGCTGCACATAGGCCTTCTTCAGATGGGCCGGCTGCACATGGGCCTTCTTCAGATGGGCCGGCTGCACATGGGACTTCTTCAGACGGGCCGGCTGCACATGGGCCTTCTTCAGACAGGCCGGCTGCACATGGGTCTTCTTCAGACGGGCCGGCTGCACATGGGCCTTCTTCAGATGGGCCGGCTGCACATGGGACTTCTTCAGACGGGCCGACTGCACATGGGTCTTCTTCAGGCTGGCCGGCTGCACATGGGCTTCTTCAGACGAGCCTGCTGCACATCGGCCTTCTTCAGACAGGCCAGCTGCACATGGGCCTTCTTCAGATGGGCCGGCTGCACATGGGACTTCTTCAGATGGGCCCGCTGCACATGGGCCTTCTTCAGATGGGCCGGCTGCACATGGGACTTCTTCAGATGGGCCGGCTGCACATAGGCCTTCTTCAGATGGGCCGGCTGCACATGGGCCTTCTTCAGATGGGCCGGCTGCACATGGGACTTCTTCAGACGGGCCGGCTGCACATGGGCCTTCTTCAGACTGGCCGGCTGCACATGGGTCTTCTTCAGACGGGCCGGCTGCACATGGGCCTTCTTCAGACGGGCCGGCTGCACATGGGACTTCTTCAGACGGGCCGACTGCACATGGGCCTTCTTCAGACAGGCCGGCTGCACATGGGTCTTCTTCAGACGGGCCGGCTGCACATGGGACTTCTTCAGACGGGCCAGCTGCACATGGGACTTCTTCAGACGGGCCGACTGCACATGGGCCTTCTTCAGACAGGCCGGCTGCACATGGGTCTTCTTCAGACGGGCCGGCTGCACATGGACCTTCTTCAGATGGGCCGGCTGCACATGGGCCTTCTTCAGATGGGCCGGCTGCACATGGGACTTCTTCAGACGGGCCGACTGCACATGGGCCTTCTTCAGACAGGCCGGCTGCACATGGGTCTTCTTCAGACGGGCCGGCTGCACATGGACCTTCTTCAGATGGGCCGGCTGCACATGGGACTTCTTCAGACGGGCCGACTGCACATGGGTCTTCTTCAGGCTGGCCGGCTGCACATGGGCCTTCTTCAGACGAGCCTGCTGCACATCGGCCTTCTTCAGACAGGCCAGCTGCACATGGGCCTTCTTCAGATGGGCCGGCTGCACATGGGACTTCTTCAGATGGGCCGGCTGCACATAGGCCTTCTTCAGATGGGCCGGCTGCACATGGGCCTTCTTCAGATGGGCCGGCTGCACATGGGACTTCTTCAGACGGGCCGGCTGCACATGGGCCTTCTTCAGACAGACCGGCTGCACATGGGTCTTCTTCAGACGGGCCGGCTGCACATGGGCCTTCTTCAGATGGGCCGGCTGCACATGGGACTTTTTCAGACGGGCCGACTGCACATGGGTCTTCTTCAGGCTGGCCGGCTGCACATGGGCCTTCTTCAGACGAGCCTGCTGCACATCGGCCTTCTTCAGACAGGCCAGCTGCACATGGGCCTTCTTCAGATGGGCCGGCTGCACATCGGCCTTCTTCAGACGGGCCGGCTGCACATGGGCCTTCTTCAGACAGGCCGGCTGCACATGGGCCTTCTTCAGACGAGCCTGCTGCACATGGGACTTCTTCAGACGGGCCGGCTGCACATGGGCCTTCTTCAGACGAGCCTGCTGCACATCGGCCTTCTTCAGACAGGCCAGCTGCACATGGGCCTTCTTCAGACGGGCCGGCTGCACATGGGCCTTTTTCAGAGGGGCCGGCTGCACATCGGCCTTCTTCAGACAGGCCAGCTGCACATGGGCCTCTTCAGACGGGCCGGCTGCACATGGACCTTTTTCAGAGGGGCCGGCTGCACATCGGCCTTCTTCAGACAGGCCAGCTGCACATGGGTCTTCTTCAGACAGGCCAGCTGCACATGGGCCTCTTCAGACGGGCCGGCTGCACATGGACCTTCTTGAGCAGTGGGACTTTGCGGGCACTGCAGGATATTAAGCCATTACGGCATAACGTATTACCAATGGTTTTCTTGGTGACAGTGGTCCCAGCTGCCTTGAGATCAGTAACAAGTTCCCCCCGTGTAGTTTTAGGCTATTCTCTCACCTTCCTCATGATCATGGAGACCCCCACGAGGTGAGATTTTGCATGGAGCGCCAGATCGATGTCTATTGACACTCATTTTGTATTTCTTCCATTTTTTTTCTATTGCACCAACAGTTGTCTCCTTCTCACCCGGTGTCTTAATTATAGTTTGCAGCCCATTCCAGCCTTGTGTAGGTCTATAGTCTCGTCCCCGACATCCTTAGAAAGCTCTCTGGGTGCCCATGTTGTAGAGGTTACAGTCTTACTGATTAATGGAGTCTGTGGACAGGAGTCTTTATACAGGTGACAATGTAAGACAGCTGTCTCCAATGCAGGTAACTAGGTGATTAGGAGCGTCTAAGTGTCTGTAGGAGCCAGAACTCTTAGGGCTCATGCGCACGTTGCGTAATAGCATGCATTTACACTGAGTATTGCACTGCAGCGTAAATGCATGTGTCCTGCGTAATCTATGTAGATTGTACATGAGACATGCGCACGTTGCTTTTATGAACGCAGCGATTTGGATGCTAAAATATAGACCCAAATCCGTGCATTCATAAAAGCAGCATGTCAATTAATTTGTGCATTCTGGATGCAGCTCCCACTCTGTCTATGGTGGGGGCAGTAGCCATAGCGCATGAAATCGGCTTTTTTCTACAAAAAAACTGCATCCATTATGCCTTGCGTGCACTAGACGGAATGTCCTGCGGATTACCCGCGGATTTGATGCATGTTTCGCTGCAGAAAATGTTCATAACATCTCTGCAGTGATTCACCAGCAAATCCTATGGGGAAAAAAAATGCTGTGTGCACTAGGCGGATTTTGACAGCTGCATGTTTTGCTGCGGGATTCCCGCAACAAAAACGATTGCATGTCACTTCTTTTCCGCAGGTAGCTGCGGGATTTCACTCCATTGACTGTAATATAATCGTGAAATCCCGCAGAGAATAACGTAGGTAGCAAATTCTGTGCGGTTCACTGCGTTTTCCTGAGTTATTCCCTGCGGTATTTACCGTTTTTCGGGAAATAATGTTCATCACTGCCTGCGTTTTGCAAACAAGTGATGTCATTATGACAGGAAGAGGAAGCGGAACAGGGAGTAAACACACACATCAGACACACACACACACAGACATATAGAATGCACATAGAAATCAAACGTGTAAAATATAAAAATAAAATAAAAAAAAAAAACAGCGGTCTCCGCCGTATTTTTACCGTCTAGCCGAGGTAAACACACAGCAGCGGCCCGGTATTCTCAGGCTGGGGAGGGTGAGGGCCATGGTTAATGCCCCCCCCCCCGCAGCCGAGAATATCAGCCGCAGCTGCCCCAGGACTGTTGCATCCATTATGCGACAGTCCTGGAGTGTCCCCAGCTCTTCCTGATTGCCGTGATGCGGTGGCAATCCAGGTAATAAGGAGTTAAATGGCAGCGGATCGCTGCCACTAAGTCCAAGCTTAATCATGGCAGCGTCTATGAGACAGCTTACATGATTAACCCGTAAGTAAAGTGAATAAACACACACCGAAAAATCCTTTATTTTAAATAAAAAAGCCCCCTCTTTCACCCCTTTATAAACCCCCCTAAACACACAGCTCCGCGTAATCCACGCAGGTCCCACGACGCTTGCATCCAGCCACGTCTGACACACTGTACTGAATGCAGCCTCATAACGAGACTGCAGAGGTAACCACAGGTCATTTCTCACGGTCGGTAATGTGAACACATTACCGCTCGTGAGAACTACAGTGTGTCCTAACAGGGACTCTATCTATTGATTGATCTGTCCTCTATCTATTGATTATCTATCCCTCTATCCATCCATCCATCCCTCTATCTATCCCTCTATCTATCCATCCATCCATCTATATATCTATCTATCTATCCCTCTATCTCAGAAGGAAATTACTTTTTTTTTTTTTTTTTCAATGTGCTTTATTGCATTGAATGCATTAAAACACATGTACCAACCCTTGGAAAAACCGCACCAAAATCGCACCAAACCGCATGCGGATTTCGGTGCGTTTTGTTTTCCGCGGGTGCGGAGATCTTTCAGAGCCTGCGGAATTTTCTTAAGAAAATTCCATTTTCTAGTGCGCACAGGGCGTTATGCAGTGTTTCTGCAGCGATTTGAAGCGCACATGTGCTGTCAAATCGCTGCAGAATATTCAGCAGTTACGTGCGCATGAGCCCTTAATGGTTGGTAGGGGATCAAATCCTTATTTGTCTCTGCAAAATGCAAATAAATTTATACTATGTGATTTTCTGGATTTTATTTTTGATATTGTATCTCTCACTATTAAAGTGAACCTACCCTTAAAATTATAGACTGTTCATGTGTTTGTCAGTGGGCAAACTTACAAAATCAGCATGGGATCAAATACTTATTTCCTTCAATGTATATGACAAGTTCAGGCTCAGGCTCAATTATATGCACATACTACAAATGCAAGTCCCGAACCAAACTGACAGCTTTAGGCTATGTGCGCACTAGTATGTTTTACCCGCGGATTTGCCGCGGAAATGTCTTGAGAAATGTCTGCAATCTTTGTGCAGACATTTCCCAGCAAATCCTATGTGGAAAAAAAATAGCTGTGCGCACACTGCGGATTTTTCTCAATAAATTTCCTTGAGAAGAATTTCTTGAGAAAATTTCTTGAGAAAATGAGCATGTCAATTCTTTTCCGCAGGTACCCTGCAAATTTCGTCAGTACAGCCTGCAAAATCCGCAGGGAACAACCTGCGGGAAAATCGCGGCAAATTCGCAGCCAATCCGCGGCAAATCCACATGCGGATTTGGTGTGGATTTTTTCCGGAGGTCCGGAAATCTTCTACTCCCAGAAGTTTCTCAAGAAATTTTCTTGGGAAACTTCACAGTTCTAGTGCGCACAAAGCCTTAGGCTATGTGCGCACTTTCAGTTTTCACCTGCGTTTCAGGTGCGTTTAGGGTCAGTTTTGAACTGCAGCGTTTTTGTGCCCAAATGTATGCGTTTTGGTTTTCCATTAAAGAAAATGAGAATTCATGATTTCTTGTCCGCACTTTGCGTTTCAAAACGCATCTCAAAATTTGCATAAGTTTGGTCAAAAACCATGCGTTCAGAAA
Organism: Anomaloglossus baeobatrachus; assembly: GCF_048569485.1. Classification (NCBI taxonomy): domain Eukaryota; kingdom Metazoa; phylum Chordata; class Amphibia; order Anura; family Aromobatidae; genus Anomaloglossus; species Anomaloglossus baeobatrachus. The sequence goes on along the minus strand of NC_134355.1, from coordinate 11,213,100 downwards.
AGGACCCTGTCAATTGTTTTTGCCATTTGTGGTGCGTTTTGTTAACATTGAAGTCAATGAGAAGTAGCAAAAAGCAAGAAATATCAAAATTCCTGCGCTTTACCTGCTTTTTCATTGCAGAAAACATGCGTTTTGGACTACCAAAACGCATGCTTTTTGGACATCAAAATAATTATTTGATATGTCCCTTTACACACACAATCCGACAATTAAATTTAAGAATAATATGCATTTATTGCTATTTTACCGATAAAATGTATATTAACGCTATAATTTTATTAAATATATCTTTTTCCATTATTTTTCCCATTAATATAGATTTGTCCCTTTTTTTTCTCTTTTTTCATTCTGTTTGACTATTTAATCTTTATTTAGCAGTGTCTTGATGTTGAAAACGCATCTGTGAAAACGCAGGTGGAAAAGCATGTAAAAAGCGCTAAAAACGCATCTAAAACGCGGTAAATATGCATGCGTTTTCTGCGCTAAATTTCTGAAAAAGGCAACTGTGGCTAAATCAATTAAGGCTAAAACGTGTGTTTACAACTGCATGTAGGACGACGGAAAGTGCGCACACAGCCTTAGGCTATGTCCGCACGTTGCTTTTTACCTGCTTTTTTGCTGCTTTTTCAACTGCAGCGTTTAATGCCAAAATGGTTGTGTTCTGCTTTTCAAGCAAAGTCTATGGGAATTTGGGTTTCTTGTCCGCACTATGCAGTTCAAACTGCAGCCTTTTGACATGTCAGTTGTTTTTGCCATTTGGGTTTTGCACTGCAAAGCTGAGTTTTTGACCAAAGTTCTGCCACAAAAAGGCTGCAGTGTGAACTGCATAGTGCGGACAAGAAACCCAAATTCCCATAGACTTTGCTTGAAAAGCAGAACACAACCATTTTGGCATTAAACAGCGCAGAAGAAAAAGCAGCAAAAAAGCAGGTAAAAAGCAAAGTGCGGACATAGCTTTCTAGAGCTATGAGTCTGGGTCCTTACACCGGGAGTGAAGCCGGGAACATCCATAATGGATGATGATAGGGGATCTGCATTCACTTACAGTCAGTTCCTCCTCAGCATGAAAATGGCAGATAACAGAGAGCAATGAATTGTATGAACCTGCACAGTGATTGCACCTGACGGGCATTTCACTATTTAGTTACATTTACACTGAAGTAATTGTGAACTAGGGCTCTTAAAAACGTTTGTTTCATGATGCTCTTGCTGTGTAAAGCGGCTGCTGGTCACCTGATGAATTGACCTTTTGTGCAGCACAGACGATCATGGTTCTCAGCACTGCATCGTCCTGTGAGAACCATGGCCGCCTATGTGCACTGCGCCATCTATGACAGATCTGTTACACATCACTTACTTTGCTCTGCCTGTGTCAACGAGCACTTAAACAACATGGCAGGGTTTAAATAGTATATAACTGTATTATCTATATGGTAGGTTTAACGTATATTGCCTTTAATGTAGTAATACCGGCTCTATTCTTATAAGTTATACTGCAGTGTGCAATGTGTGTGGATGATCACTGTATATCATGTGTCCTCATCTGTGTGATGTCTCCATACATTCGTCTCACAGAGAACACATTTTTTTTAGTTTGCAGTATGCAATCACTTCCACTGCTCCGCTAGTAATAATGTATAGTGTAATAGTTACTGTGTTACCAGAAGTAGCTGCAGATAAAATGTCATACTTGATCCTCCCGGCTCTGCTACCTCTGCACAGTGTCCTGTGCTGATTGTCAGGGCTGATGAAACGTCTCACAGACTCACCTGTTGCATGGACATCTGTAGGGCTCTGCGTGCGGGGACACATTGTCCTGGTCCCATAGATATGGCTTTGCATCCTTTATCAGAGCAGACAGTGATTAATACATGTGACAATACCAAGCACAAAGAGTAAGACAGGAAAAATAAATGCTACAGAGTATAAACGGTTAATACAGCAGATGCTGACTACAGTCGTCAGGAGAAAGTGCCTCATCGTACCCCAATTCTCCAGTCCCTGGAGCACTGCCAGAATTTGCACATTGTGTGACACTTATGGATGTGGAAAATCTGCCTAAAAATATTGCGCATTGTATCTGCTGCATATGAATAAGGTTTTACCTCCTCTATTAACTTTTTATTGAATTTGTTGCACGTTTTTAAAAAAAGATTGTTTAAAAGAACAGAAAGTCCTCAGTGGTTGACCACTGAGGACTCTCTGTTCTTTTAAACAATCTTTTTTTATCTCTACTGGCTAACACGGTACAAAGATATATTTTACTTGCACGTTTTTAACATTCTACTTCACATTGATATTACAACACCAAGGAGGAGACGTGGTGGAATTCTGGAACTCCCAGGATGGAGACATGTTTGTGATCTGCAAAGGATGGAACAATGTCTGCAGTATTAGCCACATGCAGAAATCCCGGCACTTCCAGCCTCGGCCGCTATCGCTGGGGTATTAATGGTCGTCTGATGAAGAATCTGCCGCTAAATGCACTTGTAGTAATCATGAAGATCAACTGTTCGCAGCTTGTGCGTAATCCCCGACCAATGATTTCCCCGATGTGCTCGATGGGAGACAAGTCCGAAGATGCTGCAGTCCACAGAAGACAAGTCCGGAGACACTGCAGTCCATGGGAAACAAGTCCAAGGATGCTGCAGCCACACGTGCAGGTTTAGGCCACACAGGTTGATCACAGTAATACGAGGAACATGCAGCCTGGTGTCCAGAGACACTGCAGGCACGGTAGACAAGTCCAGATAAGCTATAGTCAGGGGAGACAAGTCCAGAGATGCTGCAGCCACAGGAGATAAGTCTGGAGATAATACAGCAACAGGTGACAAGTCCAGAGATGCTGCAACCATGGAAAACAAGTCCAGATAAGCTGCAGCCATGGCACAAGTCTGGAGACACTGAAACCACGGGAGACAAGTCTAGAGATGATGCAACCATGGGAGACAAGTCCAGAGACACTGCAGCCACGATAGACAAGTCCAGATAAGCTATAGTCAGGGGAGACAAGTCCAGAGATGCTACAGCCATGGGAGACAAGTCCAGAGACACTACAGCCACGATAGACAAGTCCAGATAAGCTATAGTCAGAGGAGACAAGTCCAGAGATGCTGCAGCCAGGGGAGACAAATCCGGAGAAGCTACAGCAAGGAAATATAATCCAGAGATGCTGCAGGCATGGGAGACAAGTCTGGAGATGCTGCAGCCACAGGAGATAAGTCTGGAGATAATACAGCAAAAGGTGACAAGTCCAGAGATGCTGCAACCATGGAAAACAAGTCCAGATAAGCTGCAGCCATGGCACAAGTCTGGAGACACTGAAACCACGGGAGACAAGTCTAGAGATGATGCAACCATGGGAGACAGGTCCAAATATGCTGCAGCCATGAAAGACAAGTCTGGAGATGATGTGGTCACAGGAGACAAATCCAGAGACGCTGCAGCCACAGGATATATGACTGGAGGCGCTGCAGCCATAAGAGACAAGTCCAGATAAGCTGCAGCCATGGAAGACAAGTCCAGAGACACTGCAGCCACGGTAGACAAGTCCAGATAAGCTATAGTCAGGGGAGACAAGTCAGGGTACCATGTTCAGGCCACAGTCGAATATCGTACATTATACCCCCCACACCCTAATCCTGGGAATAGGATCAGTTTGACGTTCCCTTATTGAGGCCTCTTTGTGACCTGATGTCACCGCTCTCAATGACGATTATGTTGCAAAGCAAGATGGCAATGAAGGCTGTAATGGAGGTCTGTTTTCTGCAGCAATGAGTCTCGCTTTGTTTTGGACAGCAAGATAGCAGGAGATTGGTCTAAAGACAAAGTGGTCTTCATGATGGAACGTCACACTGGTCCTATTTCTGGGATTATGGTGAGAGCGCAATGTACAGTACCCGGATCCCTCTAGTCTTCACTACTAGTGGACTAACAACTCGGCGTAAAATTGATTTGGTAGTGGAATTGTACCGCCCCGCGGGCTCGGCTGCGACCGCCGAGCCGCTCGGATCCGTGCTCATACTGCGGGTGGTGACTCGAGCCTCTCACGGACCCGGGGGTCACGTCGCTCTGCAAGGATGTTGGCGCTACACGCGGGGACTTGGGTGAGGAGTTCCACGGCCGGGGCCGCGGTTATTTGGTTTGGATTGTAAGTTCGTGACGCCACCCACGGGTTGTGGTGAATGGATGGACACCACCGCTGCCGTTAACTAGGCCTCCCGGGGACGGTGTTGCGCAGCTTGGTGTTGACCCCTCCGTGGGTAGGGGAGCAATGGTCCCGGGGGCCCGAGGGAGGTGCTGAGGCGGGGGAGCGGGTTGGACGCTGGTGCGGTGCAGCGCGGCCCGAAGGCACTGGTGTACTCACTCTGGCACAATACACTCGAGTCTCTGTTAAACCAAACGGAGTGATGAACGGGGCCCGCAGCCGACTGCAGCTTCTCCCGGTATAGGATGGAGGTTTCCGCCTTTCTCCTGCACCTCTGTGTGTAAATGTTTGACTCCTTTGCCTAGACACCGGTAGTCCGCTCCCCGACTTGTATATGCCGTAGGAGCCCGTTTGCCTGCAGACGCTGGAACCTTTGGGTCTCTGTGCCTTGGCGGTGGCTCTACCCTGTATGGTTGGGCTGTTGTCTTCTAATGGGTCTTGTGTGGGATAGATCCTTAAGTCCAGTCCGCAATCAGTTGATTTGACTCGGCCCTGTCGGTTCGGGGCTTCATCTGGGTCTGAGTACCCCTCCTGGTGCTCCGGTTTCCAATCGGTTCCCCGGTTTGGTACCGGCGGGCCACCGCCCGACCCCGGTCCCACCGGCTGTAATCCCAGCTCCTGCAGGCGGCCACCACCGTCTGCCTCCTTGCCAAAGGTGACGGGCTCCGACCCAGCCACCGGAGTAGTCTATGGCAGGCCTGGACACAGGTCTGCCCCTGGACTCAACCTCCCTTCTTCACCGTCAAAACTACTCTGCTCTCTCAACTTGAACTTTTGTCTGTGTTTTCCCTGCCTCCAGGCCTGTGAACTCCTCGGTGTGAGGAGCCAACTGCCTGCCTCCGCCCCCCTGGTGTGGACATCAAACCTGGAGGGTGGTGACAAGGTTTTTAATATGACTGATGTCACCTAATCGGCAGGGGGTGTGGTGTTGTGTGTGACTGCCTGGGACGACCTGACTAGTCCAGGGCATCACAAAATCAGTGGTGCAGCCATTTCTTCAACATTTCCCAAAAGCAGTTTTTCAGCACAACACCAGGTTCCTCGTATTACTATGAGCAGCCTGTGTGGCCTAAACCTGTTCCCGTGGCTGCAGCGTCTCCAAACTTGTCTCCATCGAGCATCGGGGTCATCGTTTGTTGGTGATTACACAGGAGCTGCCAGCAGCGGATCCTGATGATTTGCACAAGTGCATGAAGCGGCAGAACCTTCCTCAGACGACCATGAATAAATAACCTCAGTAACAGCAGCTGAGGCCGGAAGTGCCGGGATTTCTGCACGAGGCTCAGACTCCATAATAACAAAAACTTGTCTTTAACCTGTGATTTCCAGAATTCCACCACATTATTCTGGGTGCTGCAATTGTAACTGAGTAGTTGTATATTAAATATGCATACCTGTTCTCAGCTCTCCTATATACCGTGTATGACCCATATACCTGTTCTCAGCTCTCCTATATACCGTGTATGACCCATATACCTGTTCTCAGCTCTCCTATATACCGTGTATGACCCATATGCCTGTTCTCAGCTCTCCTATATACCGTGTATGACCCATATGCCTGTTCTCAGCTCTCCTATATACCGTGTATGACCCATATGCCTGTTCTCAGCTCTCCTATATACCGTGTATGACCCATATGCCTGTTCTCAGCTCTCCTATATACCGTGTATGACCCATATGCCTGTTCTCAGCTCTCCTATATACCGTGTATGACCCATATGCCTGTTCTCTGCTCTCCTATATACGGTGTATGACCCATATGCCTGTTCTCGGCTCTCCTATATACCGTGTATGACCCATATACCTGTTCTCGGCTCTCCTATATACCGTGTATGACCCATATGCCTATTATTCGCTCTCCTATATACCGTGTATGACCCATATGCCTGTTCTCTGCTCTCCTATATACCGTATATGACCCATATGCCTGTTCTCGGCTCTCCTATATACCGTGTATGACCCATATACCTGTTCTCAGCTCTCCTATATACCGTGTATGACCCATATACCTGTTCTTGGTTCTCCTATATACCATGTATGATCCATATACAGTTAGGTCCAGAAATCTTTGGACAGTGACACAATTTTCGCGAGTTGGGCTCTGCATGCCACCACATTGGATTTGAAATGAAACCTCTACAACAGAATTCAAGTGCAGATTGTAACGTTTAATTTGAAGGTTTGAACAAAAATATCTGATAGAAATTGTAGGAATTGTCACATTTCTTTACAAACACTCCACATTTTAGGAGGTCAAAAGTAATTGGACAAATAAACCAAACCCAAACAAAATATTTTTATTTTCAATATTTTGTTGCGAATCTTTTGGAGGCAATCATTGCCTTAAGTCTGGAACCCATGGACATCACCAAACGCTGGGTTTCCTCCCTCTTAATGCTTTGCCAGGCCTTTACAGCCGCAGCCTTCAGGTCTTGCTTGTTTGTGGGTCTTTCCGTCTTAAGTCTGGATTTGAGCAAGTGAAATGCATGCTCAATTGGGTTAAGATCTGGTGATTGACTTGGCCATTGCAGAATGTTCCACTTTTTTGCACTCATGAACTCCTGGGTAGCTTTGGCTGTATGCTTGGGGTCATTGTCCATCTGTACTATGAAGCGCCGTCCGATCAACTTTGCGGCATTTGGCTGAATCTGGGCTGAAAGTATATCCCGGTACACTTCAGAATTCATCCGGCTACTCTTGTCTGCTGTTATGTCATCAATAAACACAAGTGACCCAGTGCCATTGAAAGCCATGCATGCCCATGCCATCACGTTGCCTCCACCATGTTTTACAGAGGATGTGGTGTGCCTTGGATCATGTGCCGTTCCCTTTCTTCTCCAAACTTTTTTCTTCCCATCATTCTGGTACAGGTTGATCTTTGTCTCATCTGTCCATAGAATACTTTTCCAGAACTGAGCTGGCTTCATGAGGTGTTTTTCAGCAAATTTAACTCTGGCCTGTCTATTTTTGGAATTGATGAATGGTTTGCATCTAGATGGGAACCCTTTGTATTTACTTTCATGGAGTCTTCTCTTTACTGTTGACTTAGAGACAGATACACCTACTTCACTGAGAGTGTTCTGGACTTCAGTTGATGTTGTGAACGGGTTCTTCTTCACCAAAGAAAGTATGCGGCGATCATCCACCACTGTTGTCATCCGTGGACGCCCAGGCCTTTTTGAGTTCCCAAGCTCACCAGTCAATTCCTTTTTTCTCAGAATGTACCCGACTGTTGATTTTGCTACTCCAAGCATGTCTGCTATCTCTCTGATGGATTTTTTCTTTTTTTTCAGCCTCAGGATGTTCTGCTTCACCTCAATTGAGAGTTCCTTAGACCGCATGTTGTCTGGTCACAGCAACAGCTTCCAAATGCAAAACCACACACCTGTAATCAACCCCAGACCTTTTAACTACTTCATTGATTACAGGTTGACGAGGGAGACGCCTTCAGAGTTAATTTCAGCCCTTAGAGTCCCTTGTCCAATTACTTTTGGTCCCTTGAAAAAGAGGAGGCTATGCATTACAGAGCTATGATTCCTAAACCCTTTCTCCGATTTGGATGTGAAAACTCTCATATTGAAGCTGGGAGTGTGCACTTTCAGCCCATATTATATATATAATTGTATTTCTGAACATGTTTTTGTAAACAGCTAAAATACCAAAACTTGTGTCACTGTCCAAATATTTCTGGCCCTGACTGTACCTCTTCTATATATTGTATATGACCTGTATGCCTATTCTCAACTCCCCTATATATTGTATATGATCCATATACCTCTTCTATATATTGTATATGACCTGTACAGCCATGGCCAAAAGTTTTGAGAATGCTACAAATATTAATTTTTACAAAGTCTACTGCTTAAGTTTTTCTAATGGCAATTTGCATATACTCCAGAATGTCATAAAGAGTGATCAGCTTAACAGCAATTACTTGCAAAGTCAATATTGGCAAAGAAAATGAACTTTAACCCCCAAAACACTTTGAACATCATTGCATTCCTGCCTTAAAAGGAGCAGCTAACATTGTTTTAGTGATTGTTCCAGTAACACAGGTGTGGGTGTTGATGAGGACAGGGCTGGCAATCAATCAGTCATGATTAAGTAAGAATGACACCACTGGACACTTTAAAAGGAGGCTGGTGCTTGGTATCATTGTTTCTCTTCAGTTAACCATGGTTATCGCTAAAGAAACACGTGCAGCCATCATTGCTCTGCACAAAAATGGCCTAACAGGGAAGAGTATCGCAGCTACAAAGATTGCACCTCAGTCAACAATCTATCGCATCATCAAGAACTTCAAGGAGAGAGCTTCCATTGTTGCCAAAAAGGCTCCAGGGCGCCCAAGAAGGACCAACAAACGCCAGGACCGTATCTTAAAACAGTTTCAGCTGCGGGATGGGACTACCAGCAGTGCCGAGCTAGCGCAGCAATGGCCGCAGGCTGGTGTGAGTGCTTCTGTACGCACTGTGAGGCGGAGACTGCTGGAGCAAGGCCTGGTTTGAAGGAGGGCAGCAAAGAAGCCACTTCTCTCCAGAAAAAAACTCAGGGACCGACTGATATTCTGCAGAAGGTGCAGGGAGTGGACTGCTGAGGACTGGGGTAAAGTCATTTTCTCAGAGGAATCCCCTTTTCGATTGTTTGGGACATCTGGAAAACAGCTTATTAGGAGAAGAAGAGGTGACGCTACCACCAGTCTTGTCTCATGCCAACTGTTAAGCATCCGGAAACCATTCATGTGTGGGGCTGCTTCTCAGCCAAGGGAATCGCACCACTCACAGTCTTGCCTAAAAACACAGCCATGAATAAAGAATGGCACCAGAATGTCCTCCAAGAGCAACTTCTCCAACTGTCCAAGAGCAGTTTGGCCCCAACAATGCCTTTTCCAGCATGATGGAGCACCTTGCCATAAGCAAAGGGGATCACTAAATGGCTCATGGAACAAAACATAGAGATTTTGGGTCCATGGCCTGGAAACTCCCCAGATCTTAATCCCATTGAGAACTTGTGGGCAATCATCAAGAGACGGGTGGACAAACAAAAACCAACAAATTCTGGCAAAATGCAAGTATTGCTTATGCAAGAATGGACCGCGATCAGTCAGGATTTGCTCCAGAAGGTGATTGAGAGCTGCCAGGGAGAATTGCAGAGGTCCTGAAGAAGAAGGGTCAACACTGCAAATACTGACTTGCAGCATTAACTCATTGTAACTGTCAATAGAACCTTCTGGTCTCATAATATGATTGCAATTATATTTCTGTATGTGATGTAACCATCAGACAAACACAATTAAACACCAGAGGGAACAGATCATGTGAAAATAGCATTTTGATGTCATTTTCAAAACTTTTGGCCTTGACTGTATGCTTATTCTCACCTCGACCAGTATACCTCTTCTCACTTCCTCTATATACCATGTATGACACATATACCTCTTCTCAGCTCTCCTATATACATTTTTTGACCTGTATACCTATTATTGGACCTCCTTTATACAGTGTATACAATATACCTCATTTCGGGCTCTCCTGCATACCTGTTCTCAGCTCTCCTATATACCGTGTATGACCCATATACCTCTTCTCAGGTCTCCTATATATTGTATATGGCCTGTATAACTCTTCTCAGCACCCCTATATACAGTACCATGTATGACCCGTAAAACCTCTTCTATATACTGTGTATAACCCGTATACCTCTTCTCAGCTCTCCTATATATTGTATATGATCCATACACCTCTTCTCAGGTCTCCTATAAATTGTATATGGCCTGTGTAACTCTTCTCAGCTCTCCTATATACTGTGTATGACCCGTATACCTCTTCTCAGCACTCCTATATACTGTGTATGACCCGTATACCTCTTCTCAGCAATCCTATATACTGTGTATGACCCGTATACCTCTTCTCAGCACTCCTATATACTGTGTATGACCCGTATACCTCATCTCTTCTGTAACATCCACTATTAGCAACTCCATCCCTGGAGATCTTACCAAATTTCAGCTTCTTGGCAAGTGCATCAATTTGATTTGTTGGGTCCTCGCCCCTAGAGAGAAGGCAGATGAGTGGAGTGCGAGAGCTGCTTTCTTCCCAAGTCCTGGCAAGGTTAAGAATGATGGGTTCTGTGTACTTTAGGTTTAATGACTTTCTGATGTATTTGCGAGCTTGTGGCAGAGTGCGGTCCGGACACCAAGCCCTGTTATGTGGGTGAGAACAGATGACGGCACGGTGTAAGAAGACATCACTAGGATAATGCTTAGTACTTCACATTGTGTAAAGGCCGCTTTACACGCAACGACATCGCTAACGATATGTCGTTGGAGTCACAGATTTCGTGACGCACATCCGGCCTCATTAGCGACGTTGTTGCGTGTGAAACGTACGAACGACCGCTAATGATCAAAAATACTCACCTAATCGTTGACACGTCGTTCTAATCTCAAAAATCGTTGCTGCTTTTGGATGCAGGTTGTTGGTCGTTCCTGAGGCAGCACACATCGCTACGTGTGACACCTCGGGAACGACGACCAACACCGTACCTGTGTCCTCCGGCAACGAGGTGGGCGTGTCTTTCCTTCGGCTGCTCTCCGCCCCTCCTCTTCTATTGGCCGCCTGTGTGACGTCGCACAAACTGCCCCCTTAGAAAGGAGGCGGTTTGCCGGCCACAGCGACGTCGCTAGGCAGGTAAGTCCGTGTGACTGGGACTAACGATATTGTGCGCCACGGGCGGCGATTTGCCCGTGACGCACAAACGACGGGGGCAGGTGCAATCGGCAGCGACATCGCTAGCGATGTCGCTGTGTGTTAAGTGGCCTTAAGTAATACTTGGCTGGAGTTGTCGGATATCACATCACACTCTATTATGCTTATAGGGCGCATCCAGTCTTATGTAAATCAATTCCTCATCATTTCAGGATCTCTGTTTGCTGTCAGTAAAAGAAAACAGTCATGTGTAAATCCAGAGGCTGAAAGCCAGAATTACAGCCGACCTCCCCTCAGCGGGTGCAGCTGTAGCCTGAGAGGTAACACACGGTGCCTATCGGGGAGTCAGAGGTAATACAATGCTTCACAAACGCTTTCCAGTGACCCCCACCTCTAGTTACAATAGGGGCCGGCAGCTCTGCTCTAAGAAATCTACATGGCTTAAAGAGGTGTTATAAGGAACTAAAATTACACCTTATCCACTGCATAGGTGAGCGCTTTTAGATCACTGCTGAGACCCCACTAATTGTCAGAAAGCTCCTGTGGCCGCATAAGAATATTTTATTTCTGGGGGTGAAGACTGTACACTGCGGGAGCGCTGAGCTTCGGCCGTCTCAGTGCCATACACTATGTCTGGATCGGAGGCTAGGGTGGGCGATTGCACCTGTCTGACACCAGATATCACCTGTCCAGTGCATGGCTGATCATCATTGTACACTGCTATGTCCCTCGAATGCCTTATCTGTGTTTGCACTTCCACAGGACACTCCTGGCTGCAGGGAATCAGCTGTTTCACAAATAAAACCATGCATCACTTTATACCGCATATATGGCTCTGCGGGCAATATGGCTTTCCTCCTACAAACGTAATATGGCAGCGGCTGAGCGGTGCTGTGGTCATCAGTCACTTCACAGCTGCGGCATGCATCCACTGTACGATGGCTTGTGTGTCTTGCACAGAACTAGTGATATAAGAAGTGCAGGTATTATAGAGGCCTCTGTACCTGATCAGTAGGAGTCTATGGAAACTATCCAGGGATTTGCTGTAACCATTAGGAATAATTTCTTCTTCAGGGCTTTCACGGTCAAACCAATTCCTCCAGCCTCTTTCATTCCAGGTCACCTGTAATTACAGGGAGTGATTTATAAGGTATATAACCCTTTAAAATACAAATTTATTGGTTTCTGATTAAAAATATCCACAAACCCTGTGCAATTATAGAAGAAAAGAAAGGGAGGAGGGTAACGTTCTAACCCTATCCGATATACCTCCCTCCTGTCCACTACCTACCGCAGGGGTTGGCACCCTGATGCTGACGGAAATGGCGCCCCCACTCAACAGTCGCTGTCCCTATGGATTCCCTAGTAGGCCCTCAAAGCAGTCATGAAAAATAGGGCAAGGGATAAAAGGGTAGGGCACATTCAAACTAGAGGACAGGAAAATTAGGACAAGCACACGTAACCACCGGACTCAGACTATCCTCAAATGGCCCTGACACACCCTGGAATGATTAAAGACCAGGGGTATCAAAAGTGACTAGGTGCATAAAGCTAATGCTTAGATGGCAACTTAATACGCATATTTGATAAAGTGCAAACAGTCATCAAATTAAAGTGCATAATGCAATATAATGTGCAAAAAGTATATTCAAAGCCCGGCTTCCAGAGCAAATAAAGTGCAATTGGTCAAACAGCTCACACGCTTCAGAAAACCAGACTTATGGTAAAGTGTCAATGCATATCAAAGTGCAAATGCGTAATAAAGTGCAACCGAGTACGGGGCAAACAAATTAATGAAGAGGACGTAGTCAAACACTTATCGTGCAAGGAGTCACATGTGCGTCCCAGAGATGCCTCAGAAATGCCTCAACGCGTTTCTTCATTAGCGGATCATCAGGAGGCTTTATATATAACCTGCCAATCGTTATCAGGATAGCATGATGTCTGGATAAGGAGGGGAGACCTAATAGATTGAGGTATCCTTATATAATGTATATATATACACCCAATCCACCCCATCCCGCCCCCCCCCCCGCAGAAGCACGCCCCCATCCACACAAACATACCCTTTTATCCCTTGCCCTATTTTTCATGACTGCTTTGAGGGCCTACTAGGGAATCCATAGGGACAGCCACCGTTGAGTGGCCATTTCCGTCAGCATCAGGGTGCCAACCCCCGCGGTAGGTAGTGGACAGGAGGGAGGTATATCGGATAGGGTGAGAACTTTACCCTCCTCCCTTTCTTTTCTTCTATAATTGCACAGGGTTTGTGGATATTTTTAATCAGAAACCAATAAATTTGTATTTTAAAGGGTTATATGACTTTGTTATGCAACACTCCCCTTTTTTCATAAAGTGTGATTTATAAGGGGTCACAATGTCGCCCGAATATAGGATACTGGTGGATACACAATGAAGATTTGTAGCCACAGCTGATAAAGCCCAGAATGTCCGTATTCACACACACCAAACTGCTCTTATGTCCAGACCTCACCCCATCTCATTAGTGGAGACCGGCAATGTGGGGAACGCATGTATAAAAAGTCATCACATCAATATAACGGATGTTCATGAATTCACCACAAACCATAGATTAAGGACCGTTCTCCTCCATATTGTGTGTGTACATTGCTGGAATGGAGGCAGATACCAGTCTGCGGAGAGCCCGGCCTTCACAAGTCTATGGAGGATCTGTCTTCAGCTGCAGTGGGAGATGGAGGGGAACACACTGTTTAGCCTTTGTTTGGTGAATGGTGGCCTATGGCAATGTTACGGTATATGTCAGCAAAGCTCCTGACGTTTACTATAGGCGCAGAGCACAGATGCCTTGTGCACCTTCCCTAAGAGAAAGCATCAGCCTTCCAGTGATCCCGGCCTGCTCTGTCACAAGCTGCGCGGCCCTGATACGTCAGACTGTATGGACAGGACTAGAAACTGTACGTTATTTCTCCAGGACAGTTTTGTAAACAATGTATCAGTGATCTCCCATTAAAGGGGTTGTTCGGTGCTTTGCTAATAGTCTCAGGTGGTCTATGTGACTGCAGACTTCTGAATCTTCCCCATGTGCGCACTGCACGCCGTCACATGACCACAGGTATGGGATTCTCATATTTCTGGACACTATCTGACTAGACGCGTGTGGCCTCAGTTTCCTTGTACAGAGCGAGGACGCACACATGTGGCTCTTTTAGCCAAACACTGGAGAACCCCTTTAAGAACATTTGCCCTCATCTGCATGTGACATTGTGTGCTGAATATTTCCTTATTTCTACCAGGATCAGCGCTCTCACTAAGTTATTAAATCCTCTGCTTCTCTTAAGCTTTGGTTGAGTTTTTTTTTATACTGTTCAAGTGCATCTAATATAAAATAAAAAATAAACCAACATCAAACAGTCCTGATTGAGGGGTTAATTCCTCATATTGCACCCATTGTGCAGATCTGTGTCTGGATGGTTGCAGCGTGCACACAGGTCCGGTGTAATCTGAGCCTGCAGACATGCCGCTTGTTGTGCGCTCTTCTATGGTTTGCTGCTATGCAGATCTGTGTCTGGATGGCTGCAGCGTGCACACAGGTCCGGTGTAGTCCGAGCCTGCAGACGTGGCACTTTTTGTGCGCTCTTCTATTGTTTGCTGCTATACTGATCTGTGTCTTGATGGCTGCAGCGTGCACACAGGTCCGGTGTAGTCCTAGCCTGCAGATGTGGCACTTTTTGTGCGCTCTTCTATGGTTTGCTGCTATGTAGACCTGTGTCTGGATGGCTGCAGCGTGCACACAGGTCCGGTGTAGTCCGAGCCTGCAGATGTGTCACTTTTTGTGCGCTCTTCTATGGTTTGCTGCTATACAGACCTGTGTCTGGATGGCTGCAGCATGCACACAGGTCCGGTGTAGTCCGAGCCTGCAGACATGCCGCTTGTTGTGCGCTCTTCTATGGTTTGCTGCTATGCAGATCTGTGTCTGGATGGCTGCAGCGTGCACACAGGTCCGATGTAGTCCGAGCCTGCAGACATGCCGCTTGTTGTGCGCTCGTCTATGGTTTGCTGCTATGCAGATCTGTGTCTGGATGGCTGCAGCGTGCACACAGGTCCGGTGTAGTCCGAGCCTGCAGACATGCCGCTTGTTGTGCGCTCTTCTATGGTTTGCTGCTATGCAGATCTGTGTCTTGATGGCTGCAGCGTGCAAACAGGTCCGATGTAGTCCGAGCCTGCAGACATGCCGCTTGTTGTGCGCTCTTCTATGGTTTGCTGCTATGCAGACCTGTGTCTGAATGGCTGCAGCATGCACACAGGTCCGGCGTAGTCTGAGCCTGCAGACATGCCGCTTGTTGTGCGCTCTTCTATGGTTTGCGCTATACTGATCTGTGTCTTGATGGCTGCAGCGTGCACACAGGTCCGGTGTAGTCCTAGCCTGCAGATGTGGCACTTTTTGTGCGCTCTTCTATGGTTTGCTGCTATGTAGACCTGTGTCTGGATGGCTGCAGCGTGCACACAGGTCCGGTGTAGTCCGAGCCTGCAGATGTGTCACTTTTTGTGCGCTCTTCTATGGTTTGCTGCTATACAGACCTGTGTCTGGATGGCTGCAGCATGCACACAGGTCCGGTGTAGTCCGAGCCTGCAGACATGCCGCTTGTTGTGCGCTCTTCTATGGTTTGCTGCTATGCAGATCTGTGTCTGGATGGCTGCAGCGTGCACACAGGTCCGATGTAGTCCGAGCCTGCAGACATGCCGCTTGTTGTGCGCTCTTCTATGGTTTGCTGCTATGGAGACCTGTGTCTGAATGGTTGCAGCGTGCACACAGGTCTGGTGTAGTCCGAGCCTGCAGACATGCCGCTTGTTGTGCGCTCTTCTATGGTTTGCTGCTATGCAGATCTGTGTCTGGATGGCTGCAGCGTGCACACAGGTCCGGTGTAGTCCGAGCCTGCAGACATGCCGCTTGTTGTGCGCTCTTCTATGGTTTGCTGCTATGCAGATCTGTGTCTTGATGGCTGCAGCGTGCACACAGGTCCGATGTAGTCCGAGCCTGCAGACATGCCACTTTTTATATGTTCTTCTATGGTCTGCAGGTTACTAAGAAGAGACCGATGGGAACAAAACAGCCTGGATTGCGGGTTCTGACCTCACACAGGGGTTGTATATGGAGACACATTGCTTTGCATAGGAGCTGTATACACAAAATCAAACCATTTACAAAACTATTGTTTTGCTTTAGATGCATTGACACCATACAAAAAAAATCTAAGCAGTTATTGTACATAAATGTTATAGATAAAATCTTGCATGGGGCTGCAGGATTCAGATTATCTAGCGGACGTACTTATGTGTTGTGTCTGCCGGTCCAAGCAGAAGTGGGCCGAGTTCAGACTGCAGCTTGGGATGGGATTGGAGGAGAGCACCGTAGAGGTAGAAGAGTAATGGAAGTGCCTGGACAGTCGTTCTATGTCAGTAGATCTGTAAGACGCGGCCGTAGCTCATGAATAAGGAAGATGAATGTTGTACAAGGCTTCACTACAAGACGCTCTCATTTCACACGGATTCACTTACTGTAGCTGCGGCAGCGGCTTTGCTATTTAGGTGTGCTGTCATTAATGGCTCTTATCACTAATGGCATTCATCGCCTGCACATTGTGTCCGCGCTGACAGTATAATGTGCTGTGGGAGTGTTGTCATGGACTTCTGATGCTGGTAAAAGACTCGTCATCTATCAGAGTCAAGTACGGGAGCTGCTAATGGCGCGGGGCCATTCTGTGCCATCGAGTGTTTATCATCTATTAGTAGAATATTGGACTAGTCAAGTCTTTTATTATGTTCATACTTTCCCTAAAAACAAGCGGGACGAAAAACTTCAGCCACCGGGACCCCTGGAGAACAAAGACTGTAGCAGGTGAGTGCCACGAGCCATGAACCCATTAATGGGTTGTCGTATCTTATTAACTGGGTAAAACTCAAAGCGCTTGGAATTGACCTCGCAGTATATACCCTCCTTATAATCAATGGAGAAATATAGTGTTGTGCTCATTGCCTTGGTTACCGACCACCCTGCCGTCAATCGGAGGTGCCTGTTATACAATATGCAGGCATTGCCATTCTCAGCGCTCCTCCGGTGTTACAGCTGCCTCTGTGCAGAGAGCTCCGGCCGACGGCTCAGCCATTCCGCTGGCCCAAAGCTGTCAATCATCCAGAGCAAGCGAGAAGCCAGGAGAAAGGTGGCTCCAGAAAATAGGATCCTGAGACTACACCTATATATATCGCACAGTATTCCAGAGAACAATGGTCAGAACTGTGCGGCTTATCAGTTCATCACAATAGAGGAGGGTCCCTGCTTGGGACCCCCATTTGCATCTAGTAACTCTATAGGGAATGAAGTGGCTAAAAACCCCGGACACTTAAAGTATTAAAAAATAGGACTTGAAGTGAAATCATGTATAAGATAAGATGGGTCAATCAGGCTGGCTTCACATGTCCACACTTCACCTCGTATGGACCATGACTTCCCGATCAGCTTTGGTTCTCCTGACCCAAACTAACAGCTACAAATATACCTATAAAGGCTGCAAGTTCAGGCCAGGAGACCCGAGGTGAGACCAGATATTGTAGTCCGTACATGGACCGTGAAATATTCCCAACCTTTGACATAACGCCTCCATGTGTGAATGTGGGCTTAGGTTATATTCAGTGTATCAGTCGCCGCAGTGCGGGTGCTCTGGGGTCCTGTGTGCCCTTTCACTGCTATCATTTACATTGTGATTTGTCATCTGTTTTTTGTTTCCTCCCTTCCTCTGTTCTGTGTGTAGAGATCCTGGTCAGACAGATCACCACGTCCTGGATCCCAGCTTGTATTACACAGCGCGTTACAATCCACAAAGCAATACCTGCGTCAACAGCTCTGAAAACTGAGATAATTTGCTCAGTTGGACAAGGTTGAGCCAGGTCGTGTCAAGGATCCACTTGAAAGGCTTCGGAGGACAAGACTTCAGGTCAAGAGCCGCTCCACCTACAAAGGAATCACAACAGGACGCTTTACAAATGAGGTGAACAGAAGAAGCAAATCTACAAGAGAAAACACGTCATAGAATCTCATCCTCAAGCCGCAGCGGAAACAGACGACAGCAGCACCTGAACTTATATGTGGATATCGGCAGGAAACAACAGCGTTTCCACAATGAAATGTGCACAGCTGTGCTGCGTCCACGTCCCGGGCGGATTCACACTACAGAGGGTTTGCAAATGACGTCATCTAATGTGCAATATTGATGTCATAGGCGATGTTTTAACTTATCAGGATGGGGGTATTTATCAGGATGGGGGCTATATATACAAGGATGGGGATAGTATACAAGGCAGGAGGATCATTACCAGGATGGGGTACCTTAGTAGAGAATTTGGTGACATTACCCCCATAACAGTGTCAGCAGCAGATCCTCGCACCATAACAGGGTGTCAGGACCACATTTTTTGCTTAAAAAAAATAAAATAATAATTTTCCTATTTTCCTCCTCTAAAACCAGGGTGCGTCTTATGGTCCGAGTTCGAAAAATACGGTATTAATTTGCAACATTTTGGAAAGTCTCAACATTTTTTTGGCAATGTACACCAGCGCCCCCTGGAGTGATTTCACTGCTCTACATCAATTTTACTAACTACAAGATATAATGTGATCTTCATGAATTTTGTTGTACTGAGTCCAAAAATTACATGGGTGTCCTACAGGCACATGCTGTTTTCTGGAAAATGCTATTTATTAACGAACTCTTACAGTAAAATGTAACATTATATATAATTATATTATTTAGATATGCTGAATACACAAGAAGAAATGCTGAATATGCAATTGGTATAACTAACAGGAAGACTGCTTAATCAGCAGTTAAAAATTACCAGCTTCAACATGTCATGGCTCTATAAGTGTCACGACTGTCATGGCCATCTCCCTATATTTGGAGACTAGTGGCATCTTTAGGACTGGAGCCCCTTATCTCTATCAGGGACACTGCATTTAAATGTGGTTTTGTTTCCTTTGGTTCTGAAGCAGGTAATGCCAGTCTTTCTGCCAGCAGCTCTCCTGCAGGTAAGGTCAGCTGCACCTGCTTTGTAGACACACCCTCTTAGGTTTATATGGCAAGGTCTCCCAGCATGCTTTGCTGATTATACAAAGCCATTTGTATGCTAGCCGCTTTGGTGGAAGGAGCTGCTGTGAATTCTCCTGAAGTCATATCCTTTCATTTTGGTTGTTTATCCCCTGATTTTTTCCTCTACTCTGCTGTCTTATTAGTGCAGTGGTGCGTCTAGTGAACCTCACCTGCCTCTCACTAGTCAGGGCATCTATAGGGTTTCCCAGGATGCTGCTCGGCTACAGTTGAGGAGACTGTATAGAGACTAGCTAGGAGAGTAGGCACAGCTACAGGTGAGGATGATAGGAGGTGTCCATCTACCCTATCAATAGTGCCAGGCCCCACTGTTAGTTCCCTGGTGTTCCTCATTGTCTGTTTTATTGTTAAGGTGCAATTTTCGTTGGGTGTCAGACTTCAATTGGTCTGAACACGCTCGCCACGCTTGTTGCGTGACAATAAGCAGCGAGAAAACAGAAGGCAGCAGTCAAATGTTTAAGAGGCTTACAAATCGCAGCAAATTCAACTATGTTCGGCCACATTCACAAACTGAGTATTTGGTGAGTTGTTTACACCAGTATTTGTAGCGGAACAATCGGAAGAAAAGTATAATAGAAACACGGGCACCACTTCTGCATTCATCACCCACTCCTGGTTTTGGCTTATAAATTCTTGGTTAAACTACTGACCAAATACTGAATGTGTGAACATGGCCCTAAAATGGTTTCTGTTGGGGTCATGCAACACTCAGAGTTTGTGGACGGTGCAGGTAGGATCCTGATATATTTTGTTACACTTGGGATTGTTTTACAACTCCCAAACACAGAACAAATATATTTGATATTGTGTGTAAAGATTATTATGCATATTTTGGGGTTATATTGGGTGACTAGGAAAAAACCTTAGGCTCCACAGGACATGTGTTGAAAACCTAAAACAGTGGGCTATGGATTAGAAAAAAAAGTTCTCCCCTTTGGAGTGTCAATGGTGCGGAGAGAGCTGCTGACTCCCAGTGCCACATTTATGTATCGAAACAGAGAGAAAGATCTGAAATATTTCCATATGGATGAGGAGCTTGTACGTCAAAGGACCTATGAAGTCAATAGGATGTGATAGTTATTTCACTGAAGAATAAAGATTTTTTATTGACAGTTCAAACAGAAGTCTAAAGTGTGTGTTCTTCACAATGGCAGTACCCTAGCTCCCATTCCTATTGCTCACTCGGTATATACGAAAGAAACTTATGAATGCATCAGATCCATTCTCCAAAAAATCAAACATAATGATCATCGATGGATTTTATGTGGCAACCTGAAGGTTATGTCGATTCTTCTAGAACAACAAAGCGAATACACAAAATGTCCTGGTGAAGGCAGAACATGATACAAGGAAAGGACGGCCCGCTAAAGAGAAATGTATGATCGGAGAAAAGAATACAAGAATGGAGCACTTGTCACTCCTCAGACAGAGATGCTCCCGCCAATGCATATAACATTTGGACTTATTAAACCGTTTGTTAGGGCTTTGGATAGAGATGGCGAGTGCTGCAAGTGTATCGGTACCAAATTCTTTGCTGTTTCACATGAAAAGTTGAAAGCTGGCACATTTAAGGGCCCGCAAATTAGGCTTCTAATCAAAGACACAGAATTCCTTAATGCCATAAAAAAGATAGAAAAGGAGGCTTGGTTTGCTTTTTCTGACGTGATCACAGACTTTTTCGCAACTTTAGGGCCAAAAATTATAAACTTTTAGCTCAAAATGTGTTGATTGCTTTTCATAGACTGGGATGAAACCGGTCACATTGCATTTCCTTCAATGCTGCCTGAAATACTCTGTCACGCTCCCCGGGTCCCCTGTGCTGCCCTCCGGCTCACCTGTCACGCTCCCCGGGTCCTCCGTCTCGCTTCCCGGTTCCTTGGTCTGGTCACCGCCGCTCCCCGCTCTCCAGCACCCCTTGCCAGCGCGTCCCCAGCGTCCTGGTCCCCGCACCCGGCGTCCGTCGGCTTCACAGCCCCATCCTGGCCCTGCTGCTTCCTCCTCGCAGCTTCCTGCTCTGGCTTCTGGCACTCGGGCAGCGCGCATGCGCATTAGGGCGCGCGGTCATTGACCCTTTCTTAAAGGGCCAGCGTCCATTAACAGGAAATGATGCAAAACAGGTACAGGGTCTAAAGGGGGTTTATGTCCAAGGGGGCGGGGCCTGATCTTCGTGTTTCTTAAGCTAGGAGTCAGGTCTCCTGGTGTATATGTGTATATACTCACCTATCTCTCTTGTAGAGCCGTGCCTGCCTCGCCATCCGGTCCAGACCGAATCCCGAACCCCGAACGCAGTCCATCTGCCATCCTGACAGTCCGTACCATCTCGGATCCCTGCGGTGACCTGTCATCTCGCTCCAAAGGTTCCGGACCCCGCCTGACATCTTCTCGGCTTCCGAACCTGAGCTGCGTCACCCGGACTACCACCAGTGACTCCGTGGTCCCAGGGACTTCTCCGTTATACTCGTATGCACGGACTGTTCTGCTGCCTATAGTGCTCCAGCTACCGGACCCCTTACCACCATCTAGGAGTTCGGCCCAGTGGATCCACCTCCTGGGTCTGCCCGTCCACCTGGCCCTGACAGTAAGATCAGGCCATGGATCCCGCTGCAGCACTAGCAGCCGTACAGGAGGAACTCCAACGCCAGCGTGAGACTCAGACCCGCATGCTGCAATTTATGTCTTCTGTGGACGCCCGCCTGAACACGCTACAAGCGGCAGTCACGTCTTCAGCATCCCGGGCCTCCACTAGTCAAGCCACGGCTCCAGCTCCCGTGGCGACTTCTTCAGATACTTCCAGACTTCGTTTGGCCTCACCACCCCAGTACGCCGGAGACCCCAAGACCTGCAGGGGATTCTTAAACCAATGCTCCCTCCATTTCACGCAGCTGCCGCATTTGTTTGCCTCTGATCAAGCCAAGGTCGCCTTCATCATGTCCCATCTAGAGGGTGAGGCACTGGCGTGGATGAACCCCTTGTGGGAGAAGGGGGATCCTGTGACCACGAACATCCAGGACTTCCTGCAGGCATTCCGTGGCACCTTTGATGAGCCCGGACGCGCCTCCGCGTCTGCTTCGTCTCTTCTCCGGCTGCGTCAGGGGACTCTGACGGTGGGCCAATACGCAATCCGGTTTCGCACCTTGGCTTCGGAACTCGGGTGGAACAACGAGGCCCTAACCGCCGCCTTCTGGGAAGGACTCTCGGGGCGAATTAAAGATGAGCTGGCGGGTCGTGACGTACCGACCACCCTGGATGCCCTGATTACCCTAGCGACCCGAGTGGACATCCGCTTTCAGGAGCGATCCAAGGAAGTGTCCCGTGAGAGACGTCCGGTACGGCATTCCTCTCCTCCGCAGAAGCCCTCCGTACTTCAGTCATCAACAGCTGGGGCCCCCGTCCACGAGCCCATGCAGATCGACAGAGTGCGGCAGTCTGAACAACGTAGAGCTGAGCGGCTCGCCAAGGGCCTCTGCTTTTACTGCGGAGAGGACACACACCTGCTACGCTCCTGTCCCGAGAGGCCGGGAAACTCCAAAGCCTAGGGTTGGTAGGAGAGGCCACCCTAGGTGCTGGGACTCTCTCAGACCCGGTTACATGGACTGTGCAAGTGACAACGGGAGAGACGCGGTTCACGGCTGAGGCATACCTCGATTCCGGGGCAGCAGGCAATTTCATCCAGCAGGCCACGGTGGACAAGTACCAGGTGCCTGTTACTCCACTTGACAAGCCCCTCGTGATTGCCTCTGTGGATGGGAGACCCCTCTCTGACACCATCTCCTGGATCACCAAGCCGGTGGAACTGCGTATCGGTGCCCTGCACACCGAGAACATCGCTCTCTACGTCCTCCCACACATGTCCCATCAAATCCTGCTGGGACTTCCCTGGTTGCGGACACACGAACCATCAGTCAGCTGGGGCACTGGCGAAATCACCCGATGGGGCTCTTCGTGCCATGAGAAGTGCCTGAAGACCATACAACCCATCCGACGACCTCCGGTTCCAGAGAACCTACCGGGGCTGCCCTCGGCCTATTGGTCCTTTGCAGACGTCTTTGATAAAAAGGAATCCGAGGTACTTCCGCCACATCGTCCCTACGATTGTGCCATCGACCTGCTCCCTGGAACTACACCACATCGAGGACGGATATATCCATTGTCTCCAGCCGAAACAAGGGCCATGTCTACTT
Organism: Anomaloglossus baeobatrachus; assembly: GCF_048569485.1. Classification (NCBI taxonomy): domain Eukaryota; kingdom Metazoa; phylum Chordata; class Amphibia; order Anura; family Aromobatidae; genus Anomaloglossus; species Anomaloglossus baeobatrachus. Next base: position 11,189,867 of record NC_134355.1, on the reverse strand, counting down.
ACATCACAGAGAGCCTGGCAAGGGGATTCATCCGGAGATCCTCCTCTCCTGCTGGAGCAGGCTTCTTCTTCGTTAAGAAGAAAGAGGGCGACTTACGCCCATGCATAGACTACCGGGGTTTGAATCAAATCACCGTAAAAAACAAGTACCCTCTGCCGCTCATCCCTGAATTGTTTGACCGGCTTAGAGGAGCTCGTGTGTTCACCAAGCTGGATCTTCGGGGTGCTTACAATCTGGTCCGCATCCGCTCTGGGGACGAATGGAAGACCGCGTTCAACACTCGCGATGGGCACTATGAATACTGCGTGATGCCCTTCGGCCTGTGTAACGCCCCAGCCGTCTTTCAAGAACTGGTGAACAACGTCTTCCGGGACCTTCTTTACCTCTGTGTGGTAGTATATCTGGATGACATCCTTGTCTTCTCTCCGGACCTCCAGACCCACAGAGAGAACGTGCAGCTGGTTCTACAAAGACTGAGAGAGAATCGTCTGTACGCGAAGTATGAGAAGTGTGTCTTTGAGCAGTCTTCTCTCCCCTTCCTGGGGTACATCATCTCTGATACCGGACTGCAGATGGATCCAAAGAAGGTCTCCTCCATTCTCAACTGGCCTCCTCCTTCTGGACTGAAGGCAATCCAACGCTTCCTGGGATTCGCCAACTATTACCGCCAGTTCATCCCTCACTTCTCGGCTCTGACTGCTCCTCTCTCCGCTTTGACCAAGAAGGAGGCTAATCCAAAGGACTGGTCACCTGCGGCCGACGCCGCGTTTGGCTCGCTGAAGCGGGCATTTGCTTCCTCTCCTGTACTTCACCGTCCGGAGTTAAACCGCCAGTTCACCTTGGAGGTGGATGCCTCCTCCTCAGGAGCCGGAGCAGTGCTCATGCAGAAATCCTCCTCCGGGAAGATGGTGACTTGCGGATTCTTCTCCAAGAGCTTCTCAGCGCCTGAACGCAACTACACCATCGGTGACCGAGAGCTCTTGGCAGTCAAACTGGCTCTGGAGGAATGGCGCTACCTTCTGGAAGGAGCAGTGTACCCCGTTATCATTTACACGGACCACAAGAACCTGGAATACCTGCGGTCTGCTCAGCGACTGAACCCACGGCAAGCCAGGTGGTCCTTATTCTTTGCCAGGTTTGATTTCCAGCTCCATTTCCGACCCGCGGACAAGAATGTACACGCTGATGCCTTGTCCAGGTCTTTCATGCCCATGGAGCAGGAGGAGGAGACTACCCAACCCATCATCTGTCCTAGCAAAATCATTCCGGTGGCCCCTGTCACCCTGGCCCAGATACCGCCTGGGAAGACCTATGTCTCTGAGACAGACAGGCAAAAAGTGTTACACTGGGGTCATGCCTCGAAAACAGCCGGTCATGCTGGTCAGAAGAGAACATGGGGTGCGATTGTACGCCATTACTGGTGGCCATCCCTTCGCACGGACGTCGCTGCTTTTGTCTCTGCCTGCTCCTCTTGTGCCAGGAACAAGACGCCCAAACACCTGCCATATGGCCGTCTTCTGCCTCTGCCGATACCTTCAGTTCCGTGGCAACACATAGCGATGGACTTTATTACAGACTTGCCATTGTCCTCCGGACACACAGTCATATGGGTCGTGGTGGATCGATTCTCTAAAATGGCTCATTTCGTCCCTATGGCTGGATTGCCCTCTGCTCAGGAACTCGCGGACGCCTACATACATCACATCTTCCGCTTGCATGGCTTTCCATCTCACATCGTGTCCGATAGAGGAACTCAGTTCACCTCCCGCTTCTGGAGGGCTCTCTGCAACCATCTGGGAGTGACTCTGGACTTTTCATCTGCATACCATCCTCAGTCTAATGGCCAAGTGGAGAGGGTCAATCAAATATTGACCTCTTTCTTACGTCACTATGTCAACGCCCATCACGACGACTGGTCCACGCTTCTTCCTTGGGCTGAATTCTCCCATAACCACCACATCAGTGAGTCGTCCTCCAGCTCTCCCTTCCATGTCGTTTACGGACTTCAGCCCTCCGTCCCATTGCCTGTATCCCCTTCTTCGGATGTCCCTGCTGCTGATACTGTAGCCCGTGACTTTGCAACCATTTGGGACTCTGTCAAGGCGTCCCTTGGGCGTGCTTCCCTGCGGATGAAAAGACACGCAGACAAGAGACGTCTGGATCCTCCGTGTTTCTCTCCTGGAGATCTAGTCTGGCTTGCATCCAAGTACGTCCGATTGAAGATACCATCCTACAAGCTGGGTCCTCGCTACATCGGGCCGTTTAAAGTCCTCAACAAGATCAATGAGGTCTCCTACAAGCTACAGCTCCCGGCCACGATGAGGATACCCAACTCATTCCACGTCTCCCTGCTCAAGCCGGTTGTCCTGGGTCCCTTCTCCGCTGCTGCCAGTTCGGCTCCTCCACCTATTGCCGATGACGACATATATGCGGTAAGGGATATTGTGGCCATGAAGACCGTACGGGGTCGACAGTTCTTCCTGGTGGACTGGGCAGGGTATGGTCCTGAGGATAGGTCCTGGGAACCCCGGGAGAATGTGGGTACTCCGCTGATCCGTGCCTTCCTGTCCCGGTTGCGGGGAGGGGGGCGTGGGGTGGGGGGTACTGTCACGCTCCCCGGGTCCCCTGTGCTGCCCTCCGGCTCACCTGTCACGCTCCCCGGGTCCTCCGTCTCGCTTCCCGGTTCCTTGGTCCGGTCACTGCCGCTCCCCGCTCTCCAGCACCCCTTGCCAGCGCGTCCCCAGCGTCCTGGTCCCCGCACCCGGCGTCCGTCGGCTTCACAGCCCCATCCTGGCCCTGCTGCTTCCTCCTCGCAGCTTCCTGCTCTGGCTTCTGGCACTCGGGCAGCGCGCATGCGCATTAGGGCGCGCGGTCATTGACCCTTTCTTAAAGGGCCAGCGTCCATTAACAGGAAATGATGCAAAACAGGTACAGGGTATAAAGGGGGTTTATGTCCAAGGGGGCGGGGCCTGATCTTCGTGTTTCTTAAGCTAGGAGTCAGGTCTCCTGGTGTATATGTGTATATACTCACCTATCTCTCTTGTAGAGCCGTGCCTGCCTCGCCATCCGGTCCAGACCGAATCCCGAACCCCGAACGCAGTCCATCTGCCATCCTGACAGTCCGTACCATCTCGGATCCCTGCGGTGACCTGTCATCTCGCTCCAAAGGTTCCGGACCCCGCCTGACATCTTCTCGGCTTCCGAACCTGAGCTGCGTCACCCGGACTACCACCAGTGACTCCGTAGTCCCAGGGACTTCTCCGTTATACTCCTGTGCACGGACTGTTCTGCTGCCTATAGTGCTCCAGCTACCGGACCCCTTACCACCATCTAGGAGTTCGGCCCAGTGGATCCACCTCCTGGGTCTGCCCGTCCACCTGGCCCTGACATACTCCTACAATCTTGGAGCTAAGGGTGAAAAACAAGGAGAAGAACACTTTTCACCAAGACACCAGGATCATAGATAGAACATACGGTAGATACCAAGGCAGACGGAGCACAAACATTATGGCCGACTACTGCTGCTGTCTACAGCGTGAAAACCCTGTGTTTCGGTCGTCTCCCTGCAGTTTTGAGACCCGTGACAGCCTTAGAACTAGAGCCTCCATCTCCATCTAGACTCCTCAGTTAAACGAGGTTTCCTTTCCTTTGTCATCTCGTGAGTTAATTTCTGCTTAGTTGCTCAGGCAGGACAGGTCAGCGGGTGTTGCTTTGGGTCCACACCCATTTAGGTTAAAGATTGGACCCTGCTGCTATTAGAATCATTTCTACTCTGGCCAGCCTGGTGGAAGGAGCTGCTGAGGTTTTCTCCAGTTCCCATCCACCTGATACTATTGAGTCAATCTGTTACAGTGAAGTTTGGGGTTTTGTATCCTTCTATTTATCCCCCGTCTGTCTTTCCCTTCCCTCCGTGTTTATTAGTGGAGTTGCAAGTCTAGTGTACTCATCGCCCTACTTACTAGACAGGGAGAGTTCAGGGCCAACTGAGAGACTCAGGTATCCTGCTCGCAGACAGGTTGAAATAACCTGTATAGGGACGGTAGGGAGCTTAGGAGTCAGCTTGAGGCGAGTGCAGGAGGTGCCTCCTTACCCCTCTCCCTGGCGGCAGAGACCTCTGTTGTATTGTGTCCCCGGTGTTTACCCCTTTTTTGTGGTGTTTTTGGTAGTGCGTCAGACGCCCATTGGTCTGACTGTGTGTGTCACGCATTATATACGGAAATATTCTACTCCGTGCGTGACACCCTGATCATAACTATTCCAACAATTAAAATGTACACAACTATTGACCTCTTGGTTAGATAGATTTGTTTTTTTTTTTCATGAAACAAATATGTTACGTGCTATTGCTTCTTCAGGATTGCTTATTACCCCTGCACCTTTTCTTTGGGTAAAATCTGCCACAATACTTCGGTAAGTAACATTTTTTTTTCAAATATAGACCAGTATTTAATATACACCTGAAATTTTTCCGACCATTATGTGAAAAAAACATGAGCTTTTCGTGCCAAAATGTCACAAGAGACAGAAAAAAAACATTTTTCACTTAGCTCAAAATTAATTTACTGAGAGCACCATATTAATTTAATCTGGTGCAGAAAACCGCAAAAACCACAAGACAAACAAGGAGAAAAAACAAATGATGAATCGTCCCTTGAATTTTTTTTTGGACTATTTCCTTTATTAAATAAATCTAAAAAAGTTCTGGGAAAAAAAAAAGGTCTTGGGCTTCTAGGAGATGCAGATTATGGATCATTTAGGCTGTGTGCGCACGTTCCGTAATTACATGCATTTACAATGCATATTGCACTGCAACGTAAACGCATGCGTTCTGCGTCTCCAGCACAATCTATATAGATTGTGCATGATACGTGCGCACGTTGTGTTTGCTCCAAATCGCTGCGCTCAAAAAAGCAACATGTCACTTCTCTCGTGCGTTTTGGATGCTGCTCCCACTCTGTCTATGGGAGAGGCAGCATCCCGAGCACATGAACTCGGCATCTATTCTGCAGACACACTGCATCCATTACGCAGTGTTTCTGCAGCGATTTGAAGCGCACATGCACTGCCAAATCGCTGCAGATTTTTCAGCATGGACACTACGCAACGTGCGTACATAGCCTTAATCAGACAATTCTAAATAACTGCTTATCACAGCTGAGAGGGATGAAAAGATTTTATCAACTTTGAGAGAATTGAAAACGGTCCAACTTTATTGAGGGGTGCGGAGCAGTTAGAACTTTTCTGGTGTAAAATCTGCCATCAGTAATGTCAGTCAGCCTATATTGCATCGTTATATCACTAAGTCCATTTGCACAGTGGTGTTCCAGCTGATAACGGTTATCGCTTACCCACTGGATCAGTCCTTATTGAGGTCAGTGGGGAATCGAATGCTGAGACTTCTAATAACTGGTAAAGCAGAGGGTCTGCACCCCCAGCCCCTCACTACATGCATTTCTCATTAAATCCTTTTTTTCTGTCCATAAAACCAGTAGTATTGATGTACATTCGATTGTAACACACCTCAAATCATCATATCATCTTGGTTGATAAAAATGTACTGTCGTGGATGAAAAAGTCTAATTGACAAATGTATTCTTTTAACAAATAGGCAAGTAGGACTGTATGTGCCCAGTGGGTAGTGCAGCAAACACTAAGGTCCCATTAGTAAGCTATCCCTGCACCGCCCCTTTGTCTTGATGGATGGCCGCAGCACAGTCCGGTCATTGTCCGTGTACTGCCCATGGTTGGGTCTCATTCACACGGCGCAGGGACAGTGCAGCCTTCCTGGGCTCAGACGACACATGAAGGTAGTGTTGTATGACACTAGTTTTGATCAATAAATCAAGACCGAGGGGGCAATGAAGGGCGGGGATTCCCGAGGGCCAGAGCACTTGCTAGGTTTGGGATCTCGCTCAGGACTGAAGGTTCTTGGGTGGACTGCCTCGTGTCTGAGGGAAGGTTATGATTTATTCTATAAGGCCTAGAATGTAAGATATGAAACTCATTTACCCTGAAGCAAGGTTTGGAATTCCTTGTTTTTGATGTTCCCCCGCTGGAGGTCGATCCTCAGTGCCAGGAGCAGTGTGAACAGGAGCTGATGCTTCTCGTACAAGCCTCTGGTGTAGTATCGATGCGCCTCGTACGTGAGATGTTCAGTGATGGTGCTTATTCGTTTGTGGAGGTGAGGGCTTCTGTCTGATCTGTGAGACAACACAAGAGCTGGATGATGACTCTGGATTACCAGGTGAATGGAGGGGACACCATCCTCATACCTGGCGATGGATCTATCAAACAGCTTGATGAACTGCCCGAGTGACGATGAGTACATGACATTGACCATGCTCATCTCCGTGGTCAGGAAATACAGGAGGCTTCCACGTGTGGCAATGAGGCGATACTCCTCCCGGGCTCTGCGGATCCTCACTTCGGTGTCGGCGGCGATGTGCAGCTTCTCGCTCACTCCACTGACTGTCTGCTGAGTAATTGTCAGGACTTCTGCCAGAGACGTATCTTCTACCAGGGATCCTGACAATGAGGAATCTATGGTATTAGTAAGCACTCGCCCCGTATCGCTGATCGGGCCTTCACTGACCGGTTACAGGATCTGACAACACAATGTAGCATTAGAGACAAGAAACCAGAGTAATGAACATGTCATATTAATAGCAGGTTACCGAAGGGTGAATCCAGGAGCGGCAGAGTAATCCTGTGCATCTTGCCACAAATCTGCAGTAATTCCAATGCACAATCTGCGTGTGCTGGAGATTCACCACAAATGTCCCTTCTATACATTAATGGGGTAAAAACTGTGGCAAGAATGTATACAAAACTGTAATATTACTGACGGGTCACAAATCCACAGCGCATGGAATCATTACAGAGAGTGCAGATCCGGTCACACCCCGGTCACATGCACGGTGCTGCGAACGTCCCCTGTGTAAATCAGCAGTAAACCCACCACGTAGATGAGAACGTTGCCAAACTGTGAACCCTCCGATATAGATGGGCAGAGTGCTGTAGATGACTCTCGGTGCAGCCTGCTCCATCCACAGACTCGTGTACATCGCTGCACATTACCTGTAGCTGCGCTCAGCCGCACTAGAAGCGCGTCCTCCAGCTCCTTCATTCGGCGCGTGTTCACATTAACCTCCTGCATCAGGCTGACGCTCTCGGCTTCCAGCTCCTGGGAAAATATCAGACAGAAGGCTGGGTACAAAGGCTCTGCACACATGTGGAGACTGAAGGTAAGCCTTACATGTATTGGATAAGAGGGAACCGGAGATGTGTAGAGGCTGGATGATTTTCTGAGATCAATGGGTTAAATGCGTAAAAAATAACATAAAAAAACAAAACTTACCGTACAAATCCCACTCATAATGCACTACTGCTCCAGGGATTCCTGCCTCTGCTCTCTGATTACAAGGCTGCATAATGACTGGCTGTCTACCCACCAGACCGCTGCAGCCGATCACTGGCCTCTGAAGCCTTGTGGCGTAACTACTGAGTGGCTGAAGCTTCATTATGTGCCAGACAAAGGAGACTTACACAGTGGAGCATATGTATCAAGCTTAATGCACCGACTGCTGCACATATAGAGTATCTCATCACGTGTATGTATAGGACGCTCCTGTGCCGTGTCTCACCCGTGTGTGGCTTATTGGGAAAATGTCGCGCAGTAACATGCAACATCGTGTATGACATTTAGATGCAGGCTCCTGGCACAATGTAACTGCTGAGCAGATGTCAGACCGCAGTCTGAAGATCAGACACCGCTATGAAACAGCATGAACCGCGGTGACACGTGCGCAGCGCTTTATTCCTGCGTAGTTAAAGTTGCACTGTGCTGCCTCCATGCCGCATTGTGCAGCCTGCGACCTGCGATATCCGCCTCAGAATGAAAGTAAAACATATGCAGCTTTCCTGTACTGATACCAGCTTCACACCGAACCAGTATACAACTAGTGAGGCTTTATTTATCGATTTCTTGTGATGTGATGTCATTGTATGTATAGAAGCATCACTGTGTGTATTATCCCTGTACTGTGACATCACTGTGTGCATTACCCCTGTACTGTGACATCACTGTGTGCATTACCCCTGTACTGTGACATCGCTGTGTATATTATCCCTGTACTGTGACATCACTGTGTGTATTATCCCTGTACTGTGACATCACTGTGTGTATTATCCCTGTGCTGTGACATCACTGTGTGTATTATCCCTGTACTGTGACATCACTGTGTGTATTATCCCTGTACTGTGACATCACTGTGTGTATTATCCCTGTACTGTGACATCACTGTGTGTATTATCCCTGTACTGTGACATCACTGTGTGTATTATCCCTGTACTGTGACATCACTGTGTGTATTATCCCTGTACTGTGACATCACTGTGTGTATTATCCCTGCACTGTGACATCACTGTGTGTATTATCCCTGCACTGTGACATCACTGTGTGTATTATCCCTGCACTGTGACATCACTGTGTGTATTATCCCTGCACTGTGACATCACTGTGTGTATTATCCCTGTACTGTGACATCACTGTGTGTATTATCCCTGTACTGTGACATCACGTTGTGTATTATCCATGTACTGTGACATCACGTTGTGTATTATCCCTGTACTGTGACATCACTGTGTGTATTATCCCTGTACTGTGACATCACTGTGTGTATTATCCCTGTACTGTGACATCACTGTGTGTATTATCCCTGTACTGTGACATCACTGTGTGTATTATCCCTGTACTGTGACATCACTGTGTGTATTATCCCTGTACTGTGACATCACTGTGTGTATTATCCCTGTACTGTGACATCACTGTGTGTATTATCCCTGTACTGTGACATCACTGTGTGCATTATCCCTGTACTGTGACATCACTGTGTGCATTATCTCTGTACTGTGACATCACTGTGTGCATTATCTCTGTACTGTGACATCACTGTGTGTATTATCCCTGTACTGTGACATCACTGTGTGTATTATCCCTGTACTGTGACATCACTGTGTGTATTATCTCTGTGCTGTGACATCACTGTGTGTATTATCCCTGTGCTGTGACATCACTGTGTGTATTATCCCTGTACTGTGACATCCCTGTGTGTATTATCCCTGTACTGTGACATCGCTGTGTGTATTATCTCTGTACTGTGACATCGCTGTGTGTATTATCCCTGTGCTGTGACATCGCTGTGTGTATTATCCCTGTACTGTGACATCGCTGTGTGTATTATCCCTGTACTGTGACATCGCTGTGTGTATTATCCCTGTACTGTGACATCGCTGTGTGTATTATCTCTGTACTGTGACATCGCTGTGTGTATTATCTCTGTACTGTGACATCGCTGTGTGTATTATCTCTGTACTGTGACATCGCTGTGTGTATTATCCCTGTACTGTGACATCGCTGTGTGTATTATCCCTGTGCTGTGACATCGCTGTGTGTATTATCTCTGTGCTGTGACATCGCTGTGTGCATTATCCCTGTGCTGTGACATCGCTGTGTGCATTATCCCTGTGCTGTGACATCGCTGTGTGCATTATCCCTGTGCTGTGACATCGCTGTGTGCATTATCCCTGTGCTGTGACATCACTGTGTGTATTATCCCTGTACTGTTACATCACTGTGTGTATTATCCCTGTACTGTTACATCACTGTGTGTATTATCCCTGTGCTGTGACATCACTGTGTGTATTATCCCTGTACTGTGACATCACGTTGTGTATTATCCCTGTACTGTGACATCACTGTGTGTATTATCCCTGTGCTGTTACATCACTGTGTGTATTATCCCTGTGCTGTGACATCACTGTGTGTATTATCCCTGTACTGTTACATCACTGTGTGTATTATCTCTGTACTGTTACATCACTGTGTGTATTATCCCTGTACTGTTACATCACTGTGTGTATTATCCCTGTGCTGTGACATCACTGTGTGTATTATCCCTGTACTGTTACATCACGTTGTGTATTATCCCTGTACTGTTACATCACTGTGTGTATTATCCCTGTGCTGTGACATCACTGTGTGTATTATCCTGTACTGTGACATCACTGTGTGTATTATCCCTGTGCTGTGACATCACTGTGTGTATTATCTCTGTGCTGTGACATCGCTGTGTGCATTATCCCTGTGCTGTGACATCGCTGTGTGCATTATCCCTGTGCTGTGACATCACTGTGTGTATTATCCCTGTACTGTGACATCACTGTGTGTATTATCCCTGTACTGTGACATCACTGCGTATATTACCCCTGTACTGTGACATCACTGCGTGTATTATCCCTGTACTGTGACATCACTGCGTGCATTATCCCTGTACTGTGACATCACTGTGTGCATTATCCCTGTACTGTGACATCACTGTGTGTATTATCCCTGTACTGTGACATCACTGTGTGCATTATCCCTGTACTGTGACATCACTGTGTGTATTATCCCTGTACTGTGACATCACTGTGTGTATTATCCCTGTACTGTGACATCACTGTGTGTATTATCCCTGTACTGTGACATCACTGTGTGTATTATCCCTGTACTGTGACATCGCTGTGTGTATTATCCCTGTACTGTGACATCGCTGTGTGTATTATCCCTGTACTGTGACATCGCTGTGTGTATTATCCCTGTACTGTGACATCGCTGTGTGTATTATCCCTGTACTGTGACATCGCTGTGTGTATTATCCCTGTACTGTGACATCGCTGTGTGTATTATCCCTGTACTGTGACATCACTGTGTGTATTATCCCTGTACTGTGACATCACTGTGTGTATTATCCCTGTACTGTGACATCACTGTGTGTATTATCCCTGTACTGTGACATCACTGTGTGCATTATCCCTGTACTGTGACATCACTGTGTGTATTATCCCTGTACTGTGACATCACTGTGTGTATTATCCCTGTACTGTGACATCACTGTGTGTATTATCTCTGTACTGTGACATCACTATGTGTATTATCCCTGTACTGTGACATCACTGTGTGTATTATCCCTGTACTGTGACATCGCTGTGTGTATTATCCCTGTACTGTGACATCGCTGTGTGTATAATCCCTGTACTGTGACATCGCTGTGTGTATTATCCCTGTACTGTGACATCGCTGTGTGTATTATCCCTGTACTGTGACATCGCTGTGTGTATTATCCCTGTACTGTGACATCGCTGTGTGTATTATCCCTGTACTGTGACATCGCTGTGTGTATTATCCCTGTACTGTGACATCGCTGTGTGTATTATCCCTGTACTGTGACATCGCTGTGTGTATTATCCCTGTACTGTGACATCACTGTGTGTATTATCCCTGTACTGTGACATCGCTGTGTGTATTATCTCTGTACTGTGACATCACTGTGTGTATTATCCCTGTACTGTGACATCACTATGTGTATTATCCCTGTACAGTGACATCACTGTGTGTATGATCCCTGTACTGTGACATCGCTGTGTGTATTATCCCTGTACTGTGACATCACTGTGTGTATTATCTCTGTACTGTGACATCACTGTGTGTATTATCCCTGTACAGTGACATCACTGTGTGTATTATCCCTGTACTGTGACATCACTGTGTGCATTATCCCTGTACTGTGACATCACTGTGTGTATTATCTCTGTACTGTGACATCACTGTGTGTATTATCCCTGTACTGTGACATCACTGTGTGCATTATCCCTGTACTGTGACATCACTGTGTGTATTATCCCTGTACTGTGACATCACTGTGTGTATTATCCCTGTACTGTGACATCACTGTGTGTATTATCCCTGTACTGTGACATCACTGTGTGTATTATCCCTGTACTGTGACATCACTGTGTATATTATCTGTGGTGTTGGCTATTGTCTTGGTTTTATAAAGCTCTTCCTCTGTAGATTTATACATAAGGTCACGGGAATCTGCTCCCATTCACAGGTTATAACATAATAAATGATTAGTGGGTGTCGTTGGGGACCCCGTTACCTGCTTCTCAGCCAGGACGGCCCTCCCCATCAGCAGCGTCTCCAGTCCTTTCTTGGTGACAGTGAAGTCTATTACTGAGGTCTTTGCGCTGATCTCCGGAGTGAAGGCAGGATTTGGCCTCACAGTGGTCATGTAGAGTGTAAATGTGTCCACTACGTCCATTACTTTATCTCCAACTTTCACCTGTATACCAGGCAAAATAATGGCACACTTGTAAAGATGAACAGCGGTATAACAAGGTAATATGTATAATAGCGGTAAATGCAGGTACTTTGTGAGGCCCCTGTGGACTAATGGTCGCCCCTGATGTGGGACACTCACCATTATCATTTCCCACATACATTGCTTACGTTATTGTACAAATAAAGATGGTGGAGAAAGAATTGCACAGATCTGTAGGGAATAGCAAATAAGTACCATGTTTCCGGAGTGTGGCCCATAAAGGGTTTATCTGGACGATGTATATAAAAATGTCATCAATATTATACACTCCCTGACAGAAGTTCTGTCGCTTATCCATGTTATGTAAATAAAAGCTTATAACCTGACTTTAAATTCATCCATTGGTTTTATAAATTACTCTTTTGAAAGCTGAAACCCTCCCACATTTGGTTTAGGTTATGAAAATAAAGTTGCTGCAAAGCTGAAATATTGGCCAGTTAATGAACACAGAAAGGTCAGATTTTGGCAAGACAAAAGTTTTGTCGCCTTGTCATATAATGCACCCAATTTTAGTTTACATCCTCACCTGTGCTCACTAAATGATCGGTTAATTAGCAGGTGTGTATAAAAAGAAACCCAGTACTACAGGCCTTCAGTTGAACTACAACTTGACCTCTGACAACATGCCAAAAATCCACCCTGCGACCAAAGCCTTGATTCAAGAGGCTGAAGACCAGATCCACTGCAGAGGTGGCTGACACCTTTAATGTGTCTCAGCGTCAAGTACAAGGAATTAAAAAAAGATTTGAAGAGACTGGAGATGTTTTTGACAAGCCCAGGTCCGGCAGACCTGCTCAGGAGGAACGTTTGTTGGTTAGAAAATCCAAAGCAAGCCTATCTTCGACTGCAGCAGAGCTCCAACAGGCCTGGTCACCTCAAGTCCCTATGTCAACTATAACATCCATGGTGAATCAGTGCCCAGAAGCCAGCACTAAACAAAGGGAATTAAAAAACCATGTGGCATTTGCCAAGTCCCACAGTCTGCTAAACAGATGGATGCTAGAAAAGTGGCAGAAGGTGGATTTCTCTGATGAATCTTCAGTTGAATTACACCACCGCAAATACTGAAGGAGACCTACTGGAGCCCGTATGGATCCAAAATACACCCAAAAAGATCATGGTCTGGGGTTACATCCAGTATAGGTGTATGCAAAACATTTGCAAGGTGGAAGGCAATATCAATAGCCTAAAATATCAAGAAGCATTAGCTACCTCTTACATTCCCAATCATAAAAGGGGTCAAATTCTGCAGCGGGAGGGTGCTCCATCTCATACATCCATCTCTACAACAAAGTTCCTCCTAGCAGAGAAGATCAAGGTGCTCAAGGACTGGCCAGCCCAGTCACCAGACATGAGCATCATTGAGCATGTTTGGGGTAGGATGAAAGAGGAAGCTTGGAAGACAAAACCAAAGAATCTAGATGAACTCTGGGAGGTGTGTAAGATGCATTCTCTGCTATTCCTGATGACATCATCAGTAAATTGTATGAATTATTGTTGAACCGCATGGATACAGTCCTTCAATCTCATGGAAGTTACACAAAATATTAAATATGGCTCTAATAGCACCACAACTTCATTCACCAATGTTATGCAACATATCTTTGTATTAGAAGTGAATTATTTGTTTGAATTTCACATTACTTTCTGTGGGCGACAAAACTTTTGTCTTGCCAAAATCTGACCTTTCTGTGTTCATGAAATGATCAATATTTCAGCAACTTTATTTTCATAACCTAAACCAAATTTTGGAGGGTTTCAGCTTTCAAAAGAGTAATTTATAAAACCAATGGATGAATTTAAAGTCAGGTTATAAGCTTTTATTTACATAACATGGATAAGCGACAGAACTTCTGTCAGGGGCTGTAGCTCTGTTGCATGCAGGGGCTGCGTGGACTGAGCGAGCGCTAGAGCCTCTTCATTGTTTACATTGGGTTTGCACACACTGTTCGTTATGTTGTGGCCTTGCTTGGTATTACAGCATGTTTCATTAAAGTGAATGGGACAAAACAGAGATACAAGGAGCACTCCGCGTCTATGTGAATGGAGCCAGTGTGAATCATGAGACTCGGGAGTTACTCCTCTCACGGTGGCTGCCGGCCAAGACCCAGGCACTGGATGTACAGATTGTGTGTGGATTGTACACCAGTGACCAGTAAATGTCACCCACTCTGTAAGGTGCTGCTGATCATTATCTCTAGAGCAAAGGCGCGCAGGCTGACAATAAAAGAAGAAACTTTAATTGCACTGGTGTTTGCAACCCTGACACCAGGAGGCTGCACAAGCTTCAGTAACTAATTAAAGGGATTGTCTAAGAGCTGAATCAATTAATCCCACAGGATACATTACGAAACTCGGGCAGCAGGAATCAGACACTGGCTGTGTTGTTGCTGTTGTGTATGTTTAAGGCCCTGTGCGCACACTGCATTCTTACCCGCGGTTTTTTTTTTTGTTTTTGCTGCAGAAATGTCTTGAGAAAATGGTTGTAACCTTTCTGCAGACATTCAGACATTCCCCAGCAAAACCTATGGAAAAAAAAAAATATCTGTGCGCACACTGCGTTTTTTTCTCAAGAACATTCTTTCTGCAGAATTTATTGAGAAAAAGAATGAGCATGTCACTTCTTTTCTGCAGGTAGCTGCGATTTTTGCCATAGATAATGGTAAAAAAAATGCAGGGACCAACCCGTGGAAAAAAACCGCATCAAAAACACATAAAAAACGAGGTAAAAACGCATGCGTTTTTCAGTGCGTTATTGGTGCGTTTTTTGAACGCAAGTGCGCTAATCTTTCATACTCAAGAAATTTCTTGAGAAAATCCTTTTTCTAGTGCGCACAGGGCCTTATACACAAACGCTGCGACAGGAGCAATGCATCTCCAAGACAGGCCCCGGCGAATTCCCCAACAAGCTCCTTTTTATAGAGGGAGAGATGTCAGTCTAGGGGAGCAGAGAGAAGTGGCCGGGGACCTGCCTCAGACCAGTCATCGTGGCACATAGTCCACGCCGGCTTTACACAGCATGTTTTCTATACACTGCAGCATATCTGTATCACACACGGCTGCAGTAACTCATCCAGGGTCTGGTACAGGCGGCCTATAGACCGTCCCATATATATCTTCATGCAGCGGTAACATGCCATACATCCCGGTGAGGACTGGAGCTAATCCCTGCGCTCCGTGTCCAGAGTAAAACAATAAGGAAACTCTTGTAGGGACAACACCGTCAGCACCAGAGGCAGGGGTTTCACATATTTCTTTTCAGGTTAGAAAACTGTGAATTTCCTGAATTTTCGGACAAGCGATGTTATAAATGAGGGTCTACGCTGATAAATTAGCTGCTTACTACATTATGTGTCACATAAACACACAAACCTTAAGGGAAGCTCCAGATTTAATATAGTTTTTTTCTAGAATGTTATCCAGAGATGGATCAAGTTGTTCTCCGATGTCTTCAATGAGGAGAGGCCTCCCGAGTGACAGGCAGACTTCCAAAAGAGTGTAGAAAGACTTGTGAGTGAAGGAGGTCACCTGCAATATCAGAGGTAATGGTCAGGGGGATTGTATCAGTGAGGGGTAAATCGTAATTAGCCCGCCTGTGCCGGATACTATTCTGGGTATCCCCAGGTCATACATTCATAGTTTATCTATGCACATGCAATGAATGGATGATAGGTGCAGGTCCCTCATCTGCCCTAACATGGAATATATAGAAGACACTCGTAATGTATAACGATCACCTGTAGACCATTGACTTTCTCCCTCATCTTAATCCAAGCCTTCCCTTGAGCCTGCGGATCAATAAGGAGGGGATATCTGGTCGCCTTAGTCATGATTATACCATTTTGGATAGACATATCATCTGCAGGTAAACCCTGAAGGATCCAATCGCTAACCTACAAGATATAGAGCATAGAAATGACGGTCACAACTGATCCACTTCATAGAAACAGACGGGGTCAGAGCGAGACCCAGCAGACACATGACATCATCTTGGTTCCTCCCCTCACCCGCATTATCACAATGTCCTGCTACATTTATGCCATCATCCTCACTAACCACGGTGCACAGCTTCATGTGCCGTGAGGTCTTGTCCAGGCAACACATGCGGAGGTGCAACCAGATAAACTTACAGTGGATATCAGAAGCTTAAAAAAGACCAACCACCATATATAACCTAAAGCCAGTGCTATACTGGCGCTATCATGCTGATTCTATACATACCTGTCATGTGAGGTGTCATGTAAAACTCTTGAAGGGTCCTTACCCCCCTCCCCACCATCAGCCACAGATAGTCATGACGATTATCTGATCGGCTTGAAAGTTTAGGAATTTATGACTCGGGTGATGGTAGAGCTACAGCCAAAGGATGCATAGAAAAGACATTTCTTTGTTCTGTTGCAGGGAAAACTTCTAAAACAGTTTTTAAGCGCTACGTTAATGCTAGAAAAATTAAAAGCATATTGCCAGAATCCCTGTGGAGCGCTGAACCCAGCGCACCGTTTAGCTTAACTTGGAGATCGCTGGTAGCGCGACAAATGAGTATTGGCCAGTAACTTGCCAGTAATCATGCTAGATGCGTTGTGTTTGGTATCTATGTAAAATCGAGATAAAATATGATGCTAATATCTCTCAGCTGTGTGGCCCAGGGGCAAAGATATGTGAAAAGCTAGAATTAAAGAACTTTGTGACACTCTTGGCACAGCCCACAAGAGATCGTAAAATGATTGCTGGGGGGAGTCAGTTTTGGAAGGCATCAGTAAGGGGTGATGCTGGCCGTTTCTACCATCTTCTTCTCTTGGAGCCCCTCCCTCCCTAAATTCGGACGTCACATCTATGGCACGAGTTTAGTAAGTTTCACGTTTTTTACCTTTTATTTTATGTAACTGTCTATACTGTGTATTTGTATTGTTCCCTTTTGTAAATTCTTGTATATTTTTTAAACACTGCCTATTTTTGGATTAAATATATAAAATTTAATAGTTCGCTTCCTTCTGTTCTATATACGAACCCAATCCCGTCCGAAAGCCTTCAGCTATCTGAAACGGGTGCCCAGCTACCTGGAGAAAGTCTGGGTGGTGGCAGCGTAATTGTATTGCATTGAATTATTGGGGTGCTATCATTAAGGGTACCGAGGTATATATATATTCCATTAGCGGGAATCGGTGATATATACATTTACCCTTGCTGTGAGACCGCCAATATTTGGCATTATCAGCTCAGCAGCCTCATCTTATGCATTGTCCTGCAGTACCAAATGTGGCCTGCCGACAAGAGGAGCGCTAGAGAGTAGTCGTGTTCGTGACAAATTAGTGAACAGCTGCGGGATATCTGAGTGACTCCCCCGGCTGTTCGTGACAAATTGGTGGCAGCGGTGGGATATCTGAGTGACTCACCTGGTTGTTCATGAAAATACCTTTAGTTGTGAGATCGGATGTACACTTTCTGAAATACAGGCAAATAAAGTTTGTGAAATGGGCTGTTAGTTGATTGACATGTGCAACAGAATCGCTAATGGGTGGGTCGGGTTTTCCTAGTTATTCCCAACCCTGTCTGCCTGCCTGTCCTTCCTCCTCTCTCCTTCCTCCCCCTGGGAAGGAAGGACAGGCAGGCAGACAGGGTTTGGAATAACTAGGAAAATGCGACCCACCCATTAGCTATTCTGTTGCACCTGTCAATCAAATAACAGCCCATTTCACAAACTTTACTTGCCTATGTTTTAGAAAATATACATCCGATCTCATAACTACAGGTATGTATAGAATCAGCCTGATAGTGCCAGTACAGCACTGTATGTATAGAATCAGCCTGATAGTGCCAGTATAGCACTGTATGTATAGAATCAGCATGATAGCGCCAGTATAGCACTGTATGTATAGAATCAGCCTGATAGCGCCAGTACAGCACTGTATGTATAGAATCAGCCTGATAGTGCCAGTATAGCACTGTATGTATAGACTCAGCCTGATAGTGCCAGTATAGCACTGTATGTATAGAATCAGCCTGATAGTGCCAGTATAGCACTGTATGTATAGAATCAGCCTGATAGTGCCAGTACAGCACTGTATGTATAGAATCAGCCTGATAGCGCCAGTATAGCACTGTATGTATAGAATCAGCCTGATAGCGCCAGTATAGCACTGTATGTATAGAATCAGCCTGATAGTGCCAGTATAGCACTGTATGTATAGAATCAGCCTGATAGTGCCAGTACAGCACTGTATGTATAGAATCAGCCTGATAGTGCCAGTATAGCACTGTATGTATAGAATCAGCCTGATAGCGCCAGTATAGCACTGTATGTATAGAATCAGCCTGATAGTGCCAGTATAGCACTGTATGTATAGAATCAGCCTGATAGTGCCAGTGTAGCACTGTATGTATAGAATCAGCCTGATAGCGCCAGTATAGCACTGGTTTTAGTTTATATTGGAAAATCCTGGTGATTGGTCCTCTTTAAAGCCCAGCATATAATATCACATGTGAACACAAGGCTAATAAACTAAGACATTGTTATTTTCCCCTTGTTTGCCACATGTACAGATCAGTCCACATCGTGTGCAGTAAGCTGGAGAGACACAGATGTGATGTAAGGTATATGAAGCGGTACAGGGGAGGCTGTGGCCGGTGCCCTGCGCAGCAGCGTGGCACAGGCACAGAGCACACTCCTGCCCCCTGCAGGGAGCAGCAGAGATTGCCAATAGCCAAAATTATTTACTGGAAATGAGAAGGTTAGTGGCTGTCACCCCCTGTATACCTGGATATTTTATCATTCAGAGCTAGTACCAGACACAGCAGTGGGATCAGTCATGACAATCACTGGGGAACAGACATAACAAGTCCCTTTAATGGTGACATATCTGAAACATCTGCAATCAACGCAGCAGCCCTGACAATCTAAAACACAAGTGGAGAGTAAGACGAGAGGCTGAAGTGCTGCTTCTCTGGTGTGGAAAGGTCCAGTGTGCGATAATCACCAGAACACAAGCCAAAATAAGAAGAAGGAATTGGGGTGACCTGGCCATAGACATCACATACACGTCCTCCTGGAGGCAAGACAGCCAGTGATGAGTGGGATGTGTGGTGGGTTATATGCCATTGATGGAGCATTTGTTACTTCTTTCCTCCGCACCGAGATCCTACAGCTCTTATATAGGATAATAATAGGACAGGACTGAGCGAGCAATGCCGTATCTGTACACAACGCACACAGACTATATATCCCACTCCGTGCACAGCTGCGCACATGTATCGCCTAGTGCATGACATCGTCTACATAGGAAACACGGAGGGAAGTAAAGGTAACACATAGTACATAAATATACACTGAGTGCAGTAGAGTTATCTGGCCTCACACTGCCCCCTGCCTGTGACGTGGGGTATCACGTCTTCTTACCGTTGGCTGGTCTATGAACATGGACACTATATTCAGGTTCCCGGAGGACGGGATGCCCCTGCTCTGTATTTCCGCCTCCCATATGTCTTCCAGCAGGGTCCTGAATGTTTCATTAAACGGTCCGCAGTATGAGAGGAAAGCGGCCACTAGGAGGACATTGCCGACGAGACTAGAAAAAACACACGGTGCCAGCAGTGAGTGCCAGGGTCCACCTTTATAATTATCTTTTTTGTTTCTACCAATAAATCTAAAATTAAAGCAATTTAATCTAAATGCAGAAACGTTAAGTGTCCGCCTCACGTTTTGGTTCTGCAGCTCCTCTGCAGACAATATATCTCCATGGCAACAGACAACAAACCCGGTGTAGTCTGACCCTGCAATCTCACATACATAGGACTGCAATCAGACTACAGGGGAACTTGTAGTCTGTTACCATGGAAACACAGGTCTGCATAGGAGCTGTAGACACTAAAGATATACTGTATTTACAAAGTTATTTCATCTTTAATGAAAGAATTAAAAAAATGTATATTAGATGCACTTATGGCCATTAATGCCCTCAATATGACAGTGGGGAGAATATTTCCATTGCTGGTTTGGCCCAGTCACTAAAGTAGTCGGTTCTGCTGGTCACGGACCTCAGTGGTGGCAGAGCCAGCGATGGCCACGCCGGCAGGACTCAGCGGCGTCTGACGTCATCATTGTTATTGGCGGTAACATGGCCATTTCTGTGGTGCGTCAGCGAAGGCGAGAACACAATTAGCCTGGGGCAAGAAGTTTCCAACAGTCCTGATATTCTGTAATGCTCTTTACTGCTGAAGCATCAGATAATCGGATGGTGCTGTCATCAAACGTTATTATTATCTGCCCACAGACGGTATTATTTATGGAAATGTACAGAGAGCAGCCGCTGCATATGATACCGAGTCAGGTCACCACCTTCCATCCGCCGGTCAGAAGCATTATCCTTGTAAAGAGCCGATTCCTTCCACTACGATTGGATTTGTAGTGCAAGATGGCAACACAGACGGGGAGGCTGCTGCAAAGAAGGGAATTTTGTTACTTACCGTAAATTCCTTTTCTTCTAGCTCCTATTGGGAGACCCAGACGATTGGGTGTATAGCTACTGCCTCCGGAGGCCACACAAAGCATTACACTAAAAAGTGTAAGGCCCCTCCCCTTCTGGCTATACACCCCCAGTGGGATCACTGGCTCACCAGTTTTAGTGCAAAAGCAAGAAGGAGGAAAGCCAATAACTGGTTTAAACAAATTCACTCCGAAGAAACATCGGAGAACTGAAAACCATTCAACATGAACAACATGTGGACCCGAAAAACCAACCAAAAATCCCGAAGGACAACAGGGCGGGTGCTGGGTCTCCCAATAGGAGCTAGAAGAAAAGGAATTTACGGTAAGTAACAAAATTCCCTTCTTCTTCGTCGCTCCATTGGGAGACCCAGACGATTGGGACGTCCAAAAGCTGTCCCTGGGTGGGTAACAAAATACCTCAAGTTAGAGCTGCAAGACAGCCCTCCTCTATGAGGAGGCCACTGCCGCCTGCAGGACTCTTCTACCTAGGCTGGCGTCCGCCGAAGCATAGGTATGCACCTGATAATGTTTGGTGAAAGTGTGCAAACTCGACCAGGTAGCTGCCTGGTACACTCGTTGAGCCGAAGCCTGGTGTCGTAATGCCCAGGACGCACCCACGGCTCTGGTTGACTGGGCCTTCAGCCCTGAAGGAACCGGAAGCCCCGCAGAACGGTAGGCTTCCAGAATTGGTTCTTTGATCCATCGAGCCAGGGTGGCTTTAGAAGCCTGCGACCCCTTGCGTTGGCCAGCGACAAGGACAAAGAGTGCATCAGAGCGGCGCAGGGGCGCCGTGCGGGAAATGTAGATTCTGAGTGCTCTCATCAGATCTAACAAATGTAAATCCTTTTCATACCGGTGAACCGGATGAGGACAAAAGGAAGGTAAGGAGATATCCTGATTAATATGAAACGAGGATACTACCTTATGGAGAAACTCCTGAATGGGGCGCAGCACTACCTTGTCCTGGTGGACCACCAGGAAGGGAGCCTTGGATGACAGCGCTGCTAGCTCAGACACTCTCCGAAGAGACGTGATCGCTACCAGAAAGGCCACTTTCTGTGATAGTCGAGAGAGTGAAACATACGTCAGAGACTCGAAAGGCGGCTTCTGGAGAGCAACTAGTACCCTGTTCAGATCCCATGGATCTAACGGCCGCTCGTACGGGGGGACGATATGACAAAGCCCCTGCAGGAACGTGCGTACCTGCGGACGTCGTGCTAGACGCTTCTGAAAAAACACCAATAGCGCCGAGACTTGCCCTTTAAGGGAGCCGAGCGACAAGCCCTTTTCCAACCCAGATTGCAGGAAGGAAAGAAAAGTAGGCAATGCCAATGGCCAGGGGGACACTCCTTGTACAGAGCACCAGTAAAAGAAAATCTTCCACTTCCGTGGTAGATCTTAGCAGACGTGGGCTTCATAGCCTGTCTCATGGTGGCAACGACCCCTAGGGATAATCCTGAGGACACTAGGATCTAGGACGCAATGGCCACACAGTAGGTTCAGGGCCGTAGAATTCAGATGGAAAAACGGCCCTTAGGACAGTAAGTCTGGCCGGTCTGGTAGTGCCCACGGTTGACTGACCGTGAGATGCCTGTCGCCAGAGCTCTTTGATCGTCATGAAAACCGGGACCTTGCCGTTGTGCCGATTTGTGAAACCCGTCCGGGTGCAGAGACCATTCTCCTGCGTCCACGCCCTGGTGACTGAGGAAGTCTGCTTCCCAGTTTTCTACGCTCGGGATGTGAACTGCGGATATGGTGTATGCTCTGTCTTCCACCCCTAGCAGAATCCGGCGGTCTTCCTGGGAGGCTCGCCGACTGCGTAGTCCGCCTTGGTGGTTGATGTATGCCACCGCTGTGGATTGTCCGACTGAATTCGGATCTGTTTGCCTTCCAGCCACTGCAGGAAGTCTTGCAGGGCAATATACACTGCCCAGAGCTCCAGACAATTGATCTGAAGAGTGGACTCCTCTGAAGAGAGTCCTTGATCGTCTGAGAAAAGGGGAACGTTCCTGTGTAGGGACATCGACTTCCCCTCCCATTAGCGAAGAATGTTCTATTGAAGTGGACGCAGATGAAACTGCGTGAAAGGGACTGCCTCTGGATGAGGTGTCTCCTTGAAGGAGAGACTGCACCCCCGTCTGTAGTGACCGCTGTTTGTCCAGTGGAAGCTTCACCATCGCTGAGAGAGTGTGAAACCCCAAGCTAAGATATGCCAGCGATTGGGTTTAACTTTGAAAAGTTGAGGACCCACCCGAAACTCTGGGAAGTCTCCAGCGCCATGTTCAGGCTGTGTTGGCATGCCTCTTAAAAGAGTGCCTTGACAAGTAGATGGTCTAAGTAAGGGATCACAGGGTGACCCTGAGAGTGCGGGAGTGGTCCCACTGCTGCCATGAACTTGGTGAAAACCCGTGGTGCTGTCGCCAGACCGAAGGGTAGGGCTACGAACCGAAGATGCTCGTCTTCAATAACGAATCGTAGCAAACGCCGGTGCTCTGGAGCAATCGGCACGTGGAGATAAGCATCCTGATGTCTATTGATGCTAGGAAATCTCCTTGAGACATTGAGGCAATGCCGGAGCGGAGGGATTCCATCCGGAACCGCCTGGTTTTCACGTGCTTGTTGAGCAGTTTAAGGTCTAGAATGGAACGGAAGGAGTCGTCCTATTTTGTCACCCCGACCAGAACGGAGTAAAAAGAGTCTCTTGTTCCTGAGGAGGAACCGGGATTACGACTCCTACTGCCTGCGGAAGAGCCTCGGCTCGGCCGGTGAGGAAGTTTTTGCGACAAACTGTCTCTCACCCACCGGCCATTGACCTGTGGCAGTTAAATGTCGCTAAAGCGGGGGAGTCTGCCACCGACCGCGGATGCGGAGAGAGAGGGCTGAAAGTCATGAGGAAAACCGCCTCGGTAGCGGTTCCTCCGGCTGCCTTCTCCGGGCGTGATTGAGCCCGCCAGGAACCTGCGCCCCTCTGAGCCTTTTGAGTCCTGTTGGACGAGGGCAATTGGGACGTGCCCGAGCCTGGGAAGGACCGAAACCTCGACTGTCCCTTCTCCTGATGGGTCTTGTTTGATAGCTGGGGTAAGGAAGAATCCGTACCCTTGGACAGTTGAATGATTTAATCCAACCGCTCACGAAACAGTGTGTCACTAGATAAAGGCAATCTGGTTAAGCACTTTTGTGGAAGCAGCATCTGCTCCAATCCCTTAACACTAGGAGCGTAACAACACGGAGTTGGCGGACGCCACTGACGTACGGCTCGTAGAGTCCAGGACAGCATAAACAGCTTGAGTCGCAATGCCGACATTGCGAGGTGAAGGACGCTACTGCGGCCAAGATGTACATGTGACCGCGTCCCTCTGCGCAATACTAGCTGAAATAGCTTGGAGTGCCTCTATGGCTGCGAATGCCGGGGCAACCGACCCGCCGATAGCTTCATAGACAGATTGCAACCAGAGGGCTATCTGTCTGTCAATGGCATCTTTAAGTGAAGTCCCATCTTCCACTGCAACTATAGATCTAGCCGCAAGCCTGGAGATTGGGGGATCCACCCTTGGAGCGCTTGAGCACGTCAGGGGGGAAGAGACAACGCGTATCCTCAATAAGGTTGGAGAAACGCTTATCGGGATAAGCGTGGTGTTCCTGGACTGCTTCTCTGGAGTCAGAGTGACCAGAAAAGTACTCAATATACGCTTGAGATACCGAAATAGGGATTTCTTCTGCTGTGAAGCTGACCCCTCCACTGGAGGAGTTGAGGGAGAAATACCCAACCTTCCATTGATGGACGCTATAAGATTATTCACTATAGCGTCACCATCCGGTGTATCCGGATTGAGAGCGGTCTCAGGATCAGAGTCCTGAACAGCTACGTCTGCATCATCATACAGAGAGTACTGTGATGAAGTCGAGGGCCGTTCTCAGGGAGCTCGCTTAGGCCGTCTGGGACTGTCGTCCGTTTCAGAGCCTGCACCCTGGGACGCATGGGACCCTCCTGGAGCCATGATTTGTTTTGAAATCAGGGTGGCCAGGGGCATTGAATCAACATTGCCCAAGGTCTGTCTGGACTGCAAAGTCTGTAAGATGTTAGTCATAGTCACAGACAATATATCAGCGGAAACTGCAACTCCGTCCCTGTCCCTGGACAGGGATCACAGGTGGTTCTTTTGGCCACCTGTAGCGGAGACCCCCGTTGAGTAATTGCACACACTGGGGGTCCTGGAACAGTATCGCATGCAGTACAAGCAGCATAGAAAGCCATGCCCTTTTTTTTTTTTTTGCTGTTGCTGTCTAGCCATCTAGGAGCATTAGCCAAGAATAGCGACCGTACAGTGCAATGTATAGCATACAAGCGTGAAGTACAATAAACACTTCAGCACATGCAGTACAAGGAGCATAGAAAGCCTGTGCCTTGGCACCTTTGCTTTTCTGCTGCCGTTGTCTAGTTATTCATGAGCATTAGCCAAGAAAAGCGACATACAGTGAATGTATAGCATACAAGCATGAAAATAACCACTGCAGCACATGCAATCCAAGCAGCATTGAAAGCTTGTGCCTTAGCACCCTTGCTTTTCTGCTGCTGTTGTCTAGTCATCAAGGAGCATTAGCCAAGAATAGCGACATGCAGTGAATGTACAAGCATGAAAATAAACTCTGCAGTACATGCAATCCAAGCAGCATTGAAAGCTTGTGCCTTAGCACCATTGCTGTTTGCTGCCGCTGTCTAGCCATCTAGGCGGGTAGACAGCCAAGAATAGCCCTTACAGTGCAATGTAAAGCATACAAGCATAAAGGACACATGACACTGCAGCACATGCAAGACAAGCAGCATATAGAGTCTGTGCTTTAGCACCCCTGATCTTTTGCTGCTGTTTCTAGGTCTGCATCCTGAATAGCGACCGTACAAACGTACAACAGGACACTTCGGCATTAGTGGGTCAGCACTTTAGTTGCCGCTTACCGCCCGCACAAAAGCAGGTGTGTGGCGCCGGAATCCTGTGCTGGTAGCTCAGCGCTTGTCTCAGTTTTCCCGCTCTGCGTGCCGGAATGGCTGCCGGCGTCCAGAGGAGAGGGGCGGGCCGAGGGCGTGCCCGAGACAAGAGCGGGAACCCGGCGCCCACTGTGTCTAGTGAAGGGGGCTGGAGAATGCAAATAAGGCTCCAGCCCTCGGCGCTGCTATAGAGCAGCGTCTCTCCCTTTCCCTGAGTGACAGGGTGGGGGCGGGAACGAAGCGGCGCTAGGCCGCAAAAGCCGGGGACTAAAGTTAGAAGCGCCGCCGCCGTAAAAGCGCGGTCGGCGCGTCCCCGGCGCACTACAAGTCGCAGCTGCGCCGCCGCTCCAGGGGCGGTCAGCGCGGCGGTCCCCACACGTAAAGTCCCCCAGTAATCTGCAGGGACTATAAGCCCAGCGCACAGCGCTACAGTCCCCGGCGCACTAGCACACCCAGCAAGCCTGGAGTGTGCGTGGCCTGCCATACGGGGACACAGAGTACCTGAAAGTTGCAGGGCCTTGTCCCTGAACGGCACTCCCGCTCCACATCCAGCAGGTTCTATGGGTCTGTGGATGGAGCCCGGCCTCAGGGCTTGGTGGCCGGAAAGATCCCACTTCCTCAGAGCCCCTCAGGGGGATGGGGAAGGAAAACAGCATGTGGGCTCCAGCCTCCGTACCAGCAATAGGTACCTCAACCTTACAAACCGCAAGTGGGGTGAGAAGGGAGCATGCTGGGGGCCCTAGTATGGGCCCTCTTTTCTTCCATCCGATATAGTCAGCAGCTACTGCTGACTAAACAGTGGAGCTATGCGTGGATGTGTGCCTCCTTCGCACAAAGCTTGAAAACTGGTGAGCCAGTGATCCCACTGGGGGTGTATAGCCAGAAGGGGAGGGGCCTTACACTTTTTAGTGTAATGCTTTGTGTGGCCTCCGGAGGCAGTAGCTATACACCCAATCGTCTGGGTCTCCCAATGGAGCGACGAAGAAAGGTCAATATCAGCGCACAAACTACTGACCGCAAAGGCCGCTACATCCAATACATACGAATACCCGGCCCCCTACATCTGATCTCACAAGATTACCCCGGCTGCTCCACACTCCAAGGTGAATGCACCCTGCCCTGATCACGTGTCCACATCAGGGGATCATGATTGGTTGGTGACTGCATCGTAATGACGATTGGATGGTGACTGGATGTTGATAATGATTGGATGAGAATTATAATTGGATGGTGATAAGGATTGTAGGAGGACCCTGATAGGATGATCATTGTCTAGTGATAATGATTGGATGGTGATGATTAGATAGTAATGATAATTAGATGGTGAGGATTGGATGGTGATGATGACTGGATGATAAGATGTTGGTTGGATGGTGATCGAATCATTAGCTGTGATTACATGGTAATGATGATTGGATGGTAATGACGATTGGATGATGATCATGATTGGATGGTGACTGGATGGTGATGATTATTGCATGATGACTATGATTGGATGATGATCATGATTGGATGGTGACTGGATGGTGATGATTATTGCATGATGACTATGATTGGATGGTGATGATAATCGGATGATGATGACGATTGAATGGTGATGCATATATGGTGATGACTGGATGGTGATAATGATTGGATGGTGATGACGATTGGAAGACAGGATGATGATCGGATCATTAGCTGGTGAAGATGATGATTGAACGAGAAGGAAGGAATCTAACTTACGCATGACTCACGCGAGGATCACATTGCATCGCACTGCCTGGACTGGCCATCCGTTTTCCTGACAGGAGCATGGCGGCTTCATGTATTTCTAAGCAGCTGCACGCTCCTGTCCTGAGAGTGAGAAGCCGGTCCAGAAAGTGCGATGTGATCCTCGCGCGAGTCACACGCAAGTACTACTCCAGCCTAAGGCCTCGGTTTCATATGCGTACAAATAGTCACTCCGATACTCGTCCTGAAAAGTGGGAGGAATTGTCATGCATATGGTCTTGCGTATGTCATGCGAGTGCACGTTTTTTTTCTCGCCTAGAATCCGTATGACATGCGAGTGCTGTGCAAGTGCTATGCGAGTGTGTAGGTTTTTCCTCACCTAGCATCTATATGACACCCATAGACTTGCATTACCAAGTCTGGTGCGATCTATGCAGCATGTTGCGATTTGATCCTCAGCACGATCAGAGCGGAGGAAATAATAGCAGAAGGACACTGCCTGATTTATTAACCCTGGTGCGCGTGCAATCCGATGTCTTATTGAATTCCACTTGTGCGTGAAAACCGCAATTGGAACCGAGCCCTAAAAGTGATTCCATACTCACACGCTGGAGGACGACCTTCCCGGCAGTGTCCCAATCCTATGCATGGAGTTTGCAGAAATCCATGCGCTGCTGCTGGGGAGACTGAATGCAGATCAGCAAACCTGCAGCGAGTGGCTATATGGCGAGCATAACCTCTGGGGTGTAAAGGGGGTTGCACAGCTTTTGCTTTTAAACATTTTAGAAGTAGTAAAAGAAATAACAACAACAGATTTCACAAGTTTAAAACAAACCTGCAGCAAAAATGCATCTTCTCCTCCGGCCAGCAGAGGCCAGAGGGGAACATTAACCCTTGGATACTTTGCATCGTCCTGCCCTTGTGCCATCTACTCTTCTCATTATTCTTTCTCACTACAATGTACTCTTATCAGGTAGTATTATGTCTTCATACAGTGGGACAGGAAAAAAAATGGTGCACTGACCACCCGATCCAGCAGCCAATCAGTGGTCTTAGTTGTCAGCTGACTGACGGTCGTGGACGTCAACACTTCTGGTACTGGTGAAAACCGCCAGATTAGCGGAAGCGAGGGCGAGAGGGGCCAGTGTCAGGGTAAGTATTAGTTCTTTCCATTATATAGATACCCAATATCTCTGACATTTTTAATAGTGAACAACCCCCTTTAATATTACAATATTTAGGGCTTGGTTGCTGTCTGTAACCATGGAGACGCATTAGTGAGCGTAGGAGCTGTATGCACAGAGCAGTTTTGTACTGATTCATCCTTTGAAGTTAATCTACTTTCATTATTCGGCAGTAAATGAGAAATGCCAATGTTTGCAGTAATAATGCCGGCAGTGAGGATTTTCATTACGATTTTCTGCTGTGTGTATTTTATTTCTGGAAATTGATATAAATATATTTTCAGCCGCATCTGAACAGATCCTAAGACTCCTGTGTGTGTAATGTGACTGTCTGCTCCTGCAGCGCCGGACGTGTTGAGATGCATTCACAGTCATCACGTCCATGGTCAATACCGATAGGTTTTATGAGATCCCATTCAGCCGCACGCCTAGATAAAGCTCTGTGTAGATCACCTGCCGGTGTACGCAGAATATAATGCGCTGAGGACAGTTTTATTTCCACATTTACTGATCGCAGTAAATAACGCATTTATCATGTTACACGCATTGTCCCGGTTACAGGGAAACCGATGTTCTTTACCGCACGGCTCTCATCACATAACGCGAGTTACAGAAATGTCCTGACAGTATGGAAGCACATCTTATTAAGTAAAGCTATCTTAACCCCTTCACCGCCTGGTGATTTTCCATTTTTGTTTTTTTTTCTCCCCTTCTTCCAAGAACTTTTTTATTTTTCCATCAGTATAGCCATATTAACGCTTGTTTCTTCGGCGCTCCATTGGGAGACCCAGACGATTGGGTGTATAGCACTGCCTCCGGAGGCCACACAAAGCAATTACACTAAAAAGTGTAAGGCCCCTCCCCTTCTGGCTATACACCCCCAGTGGGATCACTGGCTCACCAGTTTTCTGCTTTGTGCGAAGGAGGTCAGACATCCACGCATAGCTCCACTGTTTAGTCAGCAGTAGCTGCTGACTCTATCGGATGGAAGAAAAGAGGGCCCATATAGGGCCCCCAGCATGCTCCCTTCTCACCCCACTTGCGGTTTGTAAGGTTGAGGTACCCATTGCGGGTACGGAGGCTGGAGCCCACATGCTGCTTTCCTTCCCCATCCCCCTGAGGGGCTCTGTGGAAGTGGGATCTTACCGGCCCCCAAACCCTGAGGCCGAGCTCCGTCCACAGACCCAGAGACCCTGCTGGAGGAGCTGAGTACAGTCAGGGACAAGGCCCTGCAACGTTCAGGTACTCTGTGTCCCCGCACAGACAGGCCACGCACACTCCAGGCTTGCTGGGTGTGCTAGTGCGCCGGGGGCACTAGCGCTGCGCGCTCGGGTTAGAGTCACTGCAGCTTAGCTGAGTGATTTTATATCTTGGGAACTACCGCGCCGGCCGCTCCGGGAGCGGCGGCGCCGCTGGGACTTGTAGTGCGCCGGGGACTCGCGCTGCCCGCGCTTTTACGGCGGCAGCGCTCATAAATCTAGTCCCCGGCTTTTGCGGCCTAGTTACGGTTCGTTCCCGCCCCCACCCTGTCAATCAGGGAAAGGGAGAGACGCTGTGCAATAGGCAGCGCCGAGGGCTGGAGCCTTATTTACATGCTCCAGCCCTCTCACTGGGCACAGTGGGGACGCAAGTTTCCCGCACTTGGTCTCAACACGCCCAGGGCCCGCCCCTCTCCACAGGACGCCGGCAGCCATTCCTGCATGCAGTCTGGCTGGAGAACGGACACAGGCTCTGGGGGACTCAGACAAGGGACTCTGGCGACCACACACCCGCGTTTATGCGGGCGGTAAGCTGCACTTAAGTGCTGGCCCCACTAGTGCCACAGTGTTATTTGGTGCATTTTTTCCCTGTACCATACATATTTATATTGCACTGTACAGTCGCTTCTTGGCTTATACCCTCATTGCTCTGAGGAGACAACAACATGTCATCCGCAAAACGCAAGGGTGCCAAGGCACAGGCGGTATGCACTCCTTGTGCCGCATGTGGGGCTAATCTACCGGCAGGTTCCAATGACCCCCATTGTGTGCAATGTTCGGTCCCTGTGCCACTTCGTCAGCCAGAGTCTATGGTAGTAGTGGCCCAGGCAGAGACGCCTGTGAACCCTGCCCCGGTAACGGGGACAGAATTTGCAGTTTTTGCTGATAAGATGTCTGTGACTATGACAAAAATCCTGGAAACCTTGCAGTCCAGGCCAGTTTCTCAGACCATGGACACTGCTGTGTCTATGCTCCCCGGTCCCCCTCAGTTGGAACTAATCCGTACTTCAAGGGGGTCCCAGGCATCACAGGCTGAAGACTCTGACTCGGATGACAGTCCCAGGCAGCCTAAACGGGCTCGCTGGGAAAGACCCTCGCCGTCATCACACTGGTCAGGGTCTCAGCGAGACGAGGCTCTGTATGAGGAGACAGAGGTGGGTGATCAGGAATCTACTCCTGACACCGCTCTCAATCTAGATACCGCTGATGGTGACGCTATGGTAAATGACCTTATAGCGGCCATCAATAGACTGTTGGATATTTCTCCCCCAGCCCCTTCAGCAGAGGAGGCAGCTGCACAGCAGGAGAAGTTCCAGTTCCGGTATCCTAAGCGTAAATTGAGTACTTTTCTGGACCACTCTGACTTCAGAGAATCAGTCCAGAAACATCATGCTTATCCAGATAAGCGTTTCTCCAAACGTCTTAAGGATACACGTTATCCCTTTCCCCCCTGACGTGGTCAAACGCTGGACCCAGTGTCCAAAGGTGGACCCCCCAATCTCCAGGCTTGCGGCTAGATCCATAGTTGCAGTGGAAGATGGGGCTTCACTTAAAGATGCCAATGACAGACAGATGGACCTTTGGTTAAAGTCTGTCTATGAAGCTATCGGCGCGTCGTTTGCTCCAGCATTCGCGGCCGTGTGGGCACTCCAAGCTATTTCAGCTGGCCTGGCACAAGTGGACTCTATCATACGTCCAGCAGTGCCGCGAGTAGCGTCCCTAACCTCGCAAATGTCTGCGTTTGCGACTTACGCTATCAACGCTATCCTGGACTCTACGAGCCGTACCTCAATGGCGTCTGCCAACTCTGTGGTTTTGCGCAGAGTCTTGTGGTTAAAGGAATGGAAAGCAGATTCTGCTTCCAAGAAATGTTTAACCAGCTTGCCACTATCTGGAGACAGACTGTTTGGTGAGCAATTGGCTGAGATCATTAAACAGTCCAAGGGTAAGGACTCCTCCTTACCCCAGCCCAGATCGAGCAAACCTCAACAGAGGAAGTGGCAGTCGAGGTTTCGGTCCTTTCGAGGCTCCAGCAAGACCCAATTCTCCTCGTCCAAAGGGACTCAGAAGGAGCAAAGGAGCTCAGATTCCTGGCGGGCTCATTCACGCCCCAAGAAAACAACCGGAGGAACCGCTTCCAAGGCGGCTGCCTCATGACTTTCGGCCTCAGCCCTCCGCATCCTCGGTCGGTGGCAGGCTCTCCCGCTTTTGCGACATTTGGCTGCCACAGGTCAAAGACCGGTGGGTAGCAGACATTTTGTCTCACGTGTACAGGATAGAATTCAGTTCTCATCCTCCGCCTCGGTTCTTCAGAACCTCCCCACATCCCGACCGAGCAAATGCCCTTCTGCAGGCGGTGTGCTCACTAAGAGCAGAAGGAGTGGTCATCCCTGTTCCTCTGCAGGAACAAGGGCAAGGTTTTTACTCCAATCTATTCGTGGTTCCAAAAAAGGACGGCTCGTTCCGCCCTGTTCTGGACCTAAAGCTGCTCAACAAGCATGTGAACGCCAGGCG
Organism: Anomaloglossus baeobatrachus; assembly: GCF_048569485.1. Classification (NCBI taxonomy): domain Eukaryota; kingdom Metazoa; phylum Chordata; class Amphibia; order Anura; family Aromobatidae; genus Anomaloglossus; species Anomaloglossus baeobatrachus. The sequence continues at coordinate 11,157,528 of NC_134355.1, read as the reverse complement.
GTTCCGGATGGAATCCCTCCGCTCTGTCATTGCCTCAATGTCTCAAGGAGATTTCCTTGCATCAATAGACATCAAAGATGCTTATCTCCACGTGCCGATTGCTACAGAGCACCAACGTTTTCTACGTTTCGTGATAGGAGACGACCATCTCCAGTTCGTAGCTCTGCCATTTGGTCTGGCGACAGCCCCACGGGTTTTCACCAAGGTCATTGCGGCAGTGGTAGCAGTCTTGCATTCTCAGGGACACTCGGTGATCCCTTACTTGGACGATCTACTTGTCAAAGCACCCTCTCAAGAGGCATGCCAACACAGCCTGAATGTTGCGCTGGAGACTCTCCAGACTTTCGGGTGGATCATCAACTTTTCAAAGTCAAACCTGGCACCAACTCAATCACTAACGTATCTTGGCATGGAGTTTCATACTCTCTCAGCGATAGTGAAGCTTCCGCTGGACAAGCAGCGGTCTCTACAGACAGGGGTGCAGTCTCTCCTTCAGGGTCAGTCGCACCCCTTAAGGCGCCTCATGCACTTCCTAGGGAAGATGGTGGCAGCAATGGAGGCAGTCCCGTTCGCGCAGTTTCATCTGCGTCCACTTCAATGGGACATTCTCCGCCAATGGGACGGGAAGACAACTTCCCTAGACAGGAAAGTCTCCCTTTCTCAGACGGCCAAGGATTCTCTGCTATGGTGGTTTCTTCCCACCTCATTATCGCAGGGAAGATCATTCCTGCCCCCATCCTGGGCAGTGGTCACGACAGACGCGAGTCTGTCAGGGTGGGGAGCAGTTTTTCTCCACCACAGGGCTCAAGGGACGTGGACTCAGCAGGAATCCACCCTTCAGATCAATGTTCTGGAGATCAGGGCAGTGTATCTTGCCCTATTAGCATTCCAGCAGTGGCTGGAAGGAAAACAGATCCGAATTCAATCGGACAACTCCACAGCGGTGGCATACATCAACCACCAAGGAGGGACACGCAGTCGGCAAGCCTTCCAGGAAGTCAGGCGGATTCTGATGTGGGTAGAGGAAAGAGCATCCACCATATCAGCAGTTCACATCCCGGGCGTAGAAAACTGGGAAGCAGACTTCCTCAGTCGCCAGGGCATGGACGCAGGGGAATGGTCCCTTCACCCGGACGTGTTTCAGGAAATCTGCCGCCGCTGGGGGGTGCCGGACGTCGACCTAATGGCGTCTCGGCACAACAACAAGGTCCCGACCTTCATAGCGCGGTCTCGCGATCAAAGAGCTCTGGCGGCAGACGCCTTAGTGCAAGATTGGTCGCAGTTCCGGCTCCCTTATGTGTTTCCACCTCTGGCACTCTTGCCCAGAGTGTTACGCAAGATCAGATCCGATTGCGGCCGCGTCATACTCGTCGCCCCAGACTGGCCGAGGAGGTCGTGGTACCCGGATCTGTGGCATCTCACGGTCGGCCAACCGTGGGCACTACCAGACCGTCCAGACTTACTGTCCCAAGGGCCGTTTTTCCATCGGAATTCTGCGGCCCTGAACCTGACTGTGTGGCCATTGAGTCCTGGATCCTAGCGTCTTCAGGATTATCCCAAGGGGTCGTGGCCACCATGAGACAGGCTAGGAAGTCCACTTCTGCTAAGATCTACCACAGAACGTGGAAGATTTTCTTATCCTGGTGCTCTGCACTAGGAGTATCTCCCTGGCCATTCGCGTTACCTGTCTTTCTTTCCTTCCTGCAATCTGGGTTGGAAAAGGGCTTGTCGCTCGGCTCCCTTAAAGGGCAAGTCTCGGCACTATCCGTGTTTTTTCAGAAGCGTCTAGCACGACTTTCTCAGGTGCGCACGTTCCTGCAGGGGGTTTGTCATATCGTACCTCCGTACAGGCGGCCGTTAGATCCGTGGGATCTAAACAAGGTCCTTGTTGCTCTCCAGAAGCCGTCCTTCGAGCCTCTGAGGGATGTGTCACTTTCTCGACTCTCACAGAAAGTGGCCTTTTTGGTAGCGGTCACGTCTCTTCGGAGAGTGTCCGAACTAGCAGCGCTGTCATCCAAGGCTCCTTTCCTGGTGTTCCACCAGGACAAGGTAGTGCTGCGCCCCATTCAGGAGTTTCTCCCTAAGGTGGTATCCTCTTTTCATCTTAATCAGGATATCTCCTTGCCGTCCTTTTATCCGCATGCAGTTCATCGGTATGAAAAGGATTTACATTTGTTGGATCTGGTGAGAGCACTCAGAATCTACATTTCCCGCACGGCGCCCCTGCGCCGCTCGGATGCACTCTTTGTCCTTGTCGCTGGTAAGCGCAAAGGGTCGCAGGCTTCCAAAGCCACCCTGGCTCGATGGATCAAAGAACCAATTCTTGAAGCCTACCGTTCTGCTGGGCTTCCGGTTCCATCAGGGCTGAAGGCCCATTCTACCAGAGCCGTGGGTGCGTCCTGGGCATTACGACACCAGGCTACGGCTCAACAGGTGTGCCAGGCAGCTACCTGGTCGAGTCTGCACACTTTCACCAAACATTATCAGGTGCATACCTATGCTTCGGCGGACGCCAGCCTAGGTAGAAGAGTCCTGCAGGCGGCAGTTGCCTCCCCGTAGGGGAGGGCTGTCTTTGCAGCTCTAACATGAGGTATTTCTTTACCCACCCAGGGACAGCTTTTGGACGTCCCAATCGTCTGGGTCTCCCAATGGAGCGCCGAAGAAGAAGGGAATTTTGTTACTTACCGTAAATTCCTTTTCTTCTAGCTCCTATTGGGAGACCCAGCACCCGCCCTGTTGTCCTTCGGGATTTGTGGTTGTTTTTCGGGTACACATGTTGTTCATGTTGAATGGTTTTCAGTTCTCCGACGTTACTTCGGAGTGAATTTGTTTAAACCAGTTATTGGCTTTCCTCCTTCTTGCTTTTGCACTAAAACTGGTGAGCCAGTGATCCCACTGGGGGTGTATAGCCAGAAGGGGAGGGGCCTTACACTTTTTAGTGTAATTGCTTTGTGTGGCCTCCGGAGGCAGTGCTATACACCCAATCGTCTGGGTCTCCCAATAGGAGCTAGAAGAAAAGGAATTTACGGTAAGTAACAAAATTCCCTTCTTTTGGTGTCCCGACTCGTCTCAAGTTCCACATTTGAACGACACCATTCATTCTGCCCAATATAGTACTGGAAAACGGAAAAAATTCCAAGATTGCAACATAAGTGCAATTTTTTTTTGTACTTACAGTGTTCACTACATGGTAAAACTGACCTGGCAATACGACTCCCCAGATCAGTATGGGTTCATAGATACCAAACATGTATTGTTTTACCTTTTTATTTTTATCTAAGTGGTGAAAAAAAATCAGAACTTTGTAAAAAAAAAAAAAAATAAATACGCTTTTGTCGCCATTTTCCGAGACCCGCAGCGGTCTCTTTTTTCGGATCTATGGCTCAGTTATGGCTTATTTTTTGCGTCTTGAGCTGACGTTTTTATTCATACCATTTTTGTGTGGATGTGATGTTTTGATCGCCTGTTATTGCAATTTAATGCACTGTTGTGGCGACCAAAAAATGTAATTCTGGTGTTTTTATTTTTTTTTTCCTTGCTACACCTTTTACCAATCAGATTAATTGATTTTATATTTTTATTTTTTTAGTTTGTTATTTTCTGAACGCGGCAATACCAAATATGTCTTTATTATTATTGTTTTATTTTCAATGGGGCAAAAGGAGGGTAATTTGAACTTTTTTTTTTTTTACATATTTTTTAAAGTTTTGTTGTTTTCTTTTTTATTTCTTTTTATTGATTGTATTAGTCTCCTTAGTTCGATCATTTCTCCTGATCAGAGGGATGCTTCAGCATCATCATCATCATCCCGCTGAACAGCAGAAATGCTGCTGTAATAAGATCACAGCCTGTAGTTCCCTGTCCCCGGCCTGCATTATCTCAGTTAATAGTAAATAGTGGAAGCAGATGATGAGTGATGAGTGGGCTCCTATGTCTCTCTTTGCCTCAGTGTCTGTGTGAGACTTGTGCTGTGAGAGGGGAAAAAGAGCAGCAGGAGTCAGAACATAACACAACTTTTCCAGGTTCAGAAACCATGACCCGATTTAGCAAGTTATACACTAAAAAGAACCCAAACACTTACAAATAGTATTTTAGGCTTGTCTATCATCTGCAGCACCTTGGGATGGACAGGGATGTGTAGACGCTGTCATACCCTGCGGAGGTTTTGAAGTGCTATTCCTGTAACATGTTTTGACATCTTTTCTGCCGTCTTACAATGCGTATATTATGAGTGAGCACAAGACAGGTCAGGTCTTTACACTACTGAGAAAGCATGGAGCGGGTAAATGAAATTTAAAAAAGGATCATCTTCACAGCAGTCGTTTTTACATTGCTGTGCATTACGTGCACTTTTCTGGTGGTTTTTTTTAGCCCTTTTCCAGTTGGGTTTCGGGTGAAATCCCTTTCTTATTCTTGTGCTGGTACCGTGCATGCAGCATCTACCTTGTAGTCTGACATTTCAGGGCCCTGATTTGCTCGGTCCATCTGATCTTCTCTCCGCTGAGCCCCTCGATCAGGGCTGATGCACTCTCTATCTTCTTTCTGCAATGCTCCACCTCGCTGAGAAGATTCTATCAAATAGAAGCACGTTATACAATGGCTATTGTCATCTTCCTTCATGGGGTGCGCCACTTTAGGTTTAGTTTTACTGATGTGGTGAAAACAACATATACAATTTACTAATATAATCTGATTCACACTGATCTCCTACATAGTGATGGGCAGTCCCCTTGTCAATAAACACTATTCTGGAGACCACTAACATCCTTTACATGGCCACTAGAGGAGGGAAAAGTGACCAAACCCATACATCAGCTTCCTCCAGTATGGAACATGCATTGCATACGTCATACATTTTTATATTTTGCAATAGAAGAAGCCGATGTCATTTCTTGGTCTGTACAAAGTAGTCGCTTTCTTGAGGACAATGGAATGACAGATACACACACCTCATCTCGGCCGCCAGATTCTCCAGACTTATTTTTCTCAAATTCTCTTATTATTAATATATTAACAAAGGACGGTAAATGCAAGTTACAGATCTACAATGAATGTAATGATCAGAAGGGAACGAGACGTAGAAATAATTCCCACTGACAGTTATATTCATTGCGGCTTTTCCTTCTTTTGTTTATTGGACATGTGATTGAACGCGGTCATTGTAGATTTCAATACAAAGTGAGAATAATAAGTAAAACTTAACATAAAACTTAACTATATAATTTATAATAATTTGCAACAAGTCCTAACTCAATCTTAACTCAAGATGCAGATTTCCATTGTAAGGATTTCTGATTTCTTCCACTCTTTTTTTTTTTTTATTTTTATTAATTTGCTTTAAAAACAAAAAATCAGGTACACACAGCAAGATAATCAATGTGTATATCAGCACGGGGAAGAGGAGGTGACAAACTGAAGGAGAAATCGCCTCAGAAATGACACTGTGCTGACACATGAGAATAGTGCAGATTGTGACCTCACATCCAGCCTATATTACTGGGAGAGACACACAGAGCTCACATCCAGCCTGTATTACTGGGAGAGACACACAGAGCTCACATCCAGCCTATATTACTGGGAGAAACACAGACCTCACATCCAGCCTGTATTACTGGGAGAGACACACAGAGCTCACATCCAGCCTATATTACTGGGAGAGACACACAGACCTCACATCCAGCCTATATTACTGGGAGAGACACACAGACCTCACATCCAGCCTGTATTACTGGGAGAGACACACAGAGCTCACATCCAGCCTATATTACTGGGAGAGACACACAGAGCTCACATCCAGCCTATATTACTGGGAGAGACACACAGACCTCACATCCTGCCTATATTACTGGGAGACACACAGACCTCACATCCAGCCTATATTACTGGGAGAGACACACAGAGCTCACATCCAGCCTATATTACTGGAGAGACACACAGAGCTCACATCCAGCCTATATTACTGGGAGACACACAGAGCTCACATCCAGCCTATATTACTGGAGAGACACACAGAGCTCACATCCAGCCTATATTACTGGGAGAGACACACAGAGCTCACATACAGCCTATATTACTGGAGAGACACACAGACCTCGCATCCAGCCTATATTACTGGAGAGACACACAGACCTCGCATCCAGCCTATATTACTGGAGAGACACACAGACCTCACATCCAGCCTATATTACTGGAGAGACACACAGACCTCACATCCAGCCTATATTACTGGGAGAGACACACAGATCTCACATCCAGCCTATATTACTGGGAGCACACAGACCTCGCATCCAGCCTATATTACTGGGAGAGACACACAGACCTCACATCCAGCCTATATTACTGGAGAGACACACAGACCTCACATCCAGCCTATATTACTGGAGAGACACACAGACCTCACATCCAGCCTATATTACTGGGAGAGACACACAGACCTCGCATCCAGCCTATATTACTGGGAGCACACAGACCTCGCATCCAGCCTATATTACTGGGAGAGACACACAGACCTCGCATCCAGCCTATATTACTGGAGAGACACACAGACCTCACATCCAGCCTATATTACTGGGAGAGACACACAGACCTCGCATCCAGCCTATATTACTGGAGAGACACACAGACCTCGCATCCAGCCTATATTACTGGGAGAGACACACAGAGCTCACATCCAGCCTATATTACTGGGAGCACACAGACCTCGCATCCAGCCTATATTACTGGGAGAGACACACAGAGCTCACATCCAGCCTATATTACTGGGAGAGACACACAGACCTCGCATCCAGCCTATATTACTGGAGAGACACACAGACCTCACATCCAGCCTATATTACTGGGAGAGACACACAGACCTCGCATCCAGCCTATATTACTGGAGAGACACACAGACCTCGCATCCAGCCTATATTACTGGAGAGACACACAGACCTCACATCCAGCCTATATTACTGGGAGAGACACACAGACCTCGCATCCAGCCTATATTACTGGAGAGACACACAGACCTCGCATCCAGCCTATATTACTGGGAGAGACACACAGAGCTCACATCCAGCCTATATTACTGGGAGCACACAGACCTCGCATCCAGCCTATATTACTGGGAGAGACACACAGAGCTCACATCCAGCCTATATTACTGGGAGAGACACACAGACCTCGCATCCAGCCTATATTACTGGAGAGACACACAGACCTCACATCCAGCCTATATTACTGGGAGAGACACACAGACCTCGCATCCAGCCTATATTACTGGAGAGACACACAGACCTCACATCCAGCCTATATTACTGGGAGAGACACACAGACCTCGCATCCAGCCTATATTACTGGAGAGACACACAGACCTCGCATCCAGCCTATATTACTGGAGAGACACACAGACCTCACATCCAGCCTATATTACTGGGAGAGACACACAGACCTCGCATCCAGCCTATATTACTGGGAGCACACAGACCTCGCATCCAGCCTATATTACTGGGAGAGACACACAGAGCTCACATCCAGCCTATATTACTGGGAGAGACACACATATCTCACATCCAGCCTATATTACTGGGAGAGACACACAGACCTCACATCCAGTCTATATTACTGGGAGAGACACACAGAGCTCACATCCAGTCTATATTACTGGGAGAGACACACAGAGCTCACATCCAGCCTATATTACTGGGAGAGACACACAGAGCTCACATCCAGTCTATATTACTGGGAGAGACACACACACCTCACATCCAGCCTATATTACTGGGAGAGACACACAGACCTCACATCCAGCCTATATTACTGGGAGAGGCACACAGACCTCACATCCAGCCTATATTACTGGGAGAGACACACAGAGCTCACATATAGCCTATATTACTGGGAGAGATACACAGAGATCACATCCAGCCTATATTACTGGGAGAGACACACAGAGCTCACATATAGCCTATATTACTGGGAGACACACAGAGCTCACATCCAGCCTATATTACTGGGAGAGACACACAGACCTCACATCCAGCCTATATTACTGGGAGAGATACACAGAGCTCACATCCAGCCTATATTACTGGGAGAGACACACAGAGCTCACATCCAGCCTATATTACTGAGAGAGACACATAGAGCTCACATCCAGCCTATATTACTGGGAGACACACAGAGCTCACATCCAGCCTATATTACTGGGAGAGACACACAGACCTCACATCCAGCCTATATTACTGGGAGAGCCACACAGACCTCACATCCAGCCTATATTACTGGGAGACACACACAGAGCTCACATCCAGCCTATATTACTAGGAGAGACACACAGAGCTCACATCCAGCCTATATTACTGGGAGACACACACAGAGCTCACATCCAGCCTATATTACTGGGAGAGACACACAGAGCTCACATCCATCCTGTATTACTGGGAGAGACACACAGACCTCACATCCAGCCTATATTACTGGAGAGACACACAGACCTCACATCCAGCCTATATTACTGGGAGAGACACACAGACCTCACATCCAGCCTATATTACTGGGAGATACAAATACCTCACATCCAGCCTATATTACTGGGAGAGACACACAGACCTCGCATCCAGCCTATATTACTGGGAGCACACAGACCTCGCATCCAGCCTATATTACTGGGAGAGACACACAGACCTCGCATCCAGCCTATATTACTGGAGAGACACACAGACCTCACATCCAGCCTATATTACTGGGAGAGACACACAGACCTCGCATCCAGCCTATATTACTGGAGAGACACACAGACCTCGCATCCAGCCTTTATTACTGGGAGAGACACACAGAGCTCACATCCAGCCTATATTACTGGGAGCACACAGACCTCGCATCCAGCCTATATTACTGGGAGAGACACACAGAGCTCACATCCAGCCTATATTACTGGGAGAGACACACAGACCTCGCATCCAGCCTATATTACTGGAGAGACACACAGACCTCACATCCAGCCTATATTACTGGGAGAGACACACAGACCTCGCATCCAGCCTATATTACTGGAGAGACACACAGACCTCGCATCCAGCCTATATTACTGGAGAGACACACAGACCTCACATCCAGCCTATATTACTGGGAGAGACACACAGACCTCGCATCCAGCCTATATTACTGGAGAGACACACAGACCTCGCATCCAGCCTATATTACTGGGAGAGACACACAGAGCTCACATCCAGCCTATATTACTGGGAGCACACAGACCTCGCATCCAGCCTATATTACTGGGAGAGACACACAGAGCTCACATCCAGCCTATATTACTGGGAGAGACACACAGACCTCGCATCCAGCCTATATTACTGGAGAGACACACAGACCTCACATCCAGCCTATATTACTGGGAGAGACACACAGACCTCGCATCCAGCCTATATTACTGGAGAGACACACAGACCTCACATCCAGCCTATATTACTGGGAGAGACACACAGACCTCGCATCCAGCCTATATTACTGGAGAGACACACAGACCTCGCATCCAGCCTATATTACTGGAGAGACACACAGACCTCACATCCAGCCTATATTACTGGGAGAGACACACAGACCTCGCATCCAGCCTATATTACTGGAGAGACACACAGACCTCGCATCCAGCCTATATTACTGGAGAGACACACAGACCTCACATCCAGCCTATATTACTGGGAGAGACACACAGACCTCGCATCCAGCCTATATTACTGGGAGCACACAGACCTCGCATCCAGCCTATATTACTGGGAGAGACACACAGACCTCGCATCCAGCCTATATTACTGGAGAGACACACAGACCTCGCATCCAGCCTATATTACTGGAGAGACACACAGACCTCGCATCCAGCCTATATTACTGGAGAGACACACAGACCTCACATCCAGCCTATATTACTGGAGAGATACACAGACCTCACATCCAGCCTATATTACTGGAGAGACACACAGACCTCACATCCAGCCTATATTACTGGGAGAGACACACAGACCTCGCATCCAGCCTATATTACTGGGAGCACACAGACCTCGCATCCAGCCTATATTACTGGGAGAGACACACAGACCTCGCATCCAGCCTATATTACTGGAGAGACACACAGACCTCACATCCAGCCTATATTACTGGGAGAAACACACAGACCTCGCATCCAGCCTATATTACTGGAGAGACACACAGACCTCGCATCCAGCCTATATTACTGGGAGAGACACACAGAGCTCACATCCAGCCTATATTACTGGGAGCACACAGACCTCGCATCCAGCCTATATTACTGGGAGAGACACACAGAGCTCACATCCAGCCTATATTACTGGGAGAGACACACAGACCTCACATCCAGCCTATATTACTGGGAGAGACACACAGACCTCACATCCAGCCTATATTACTGGGAGAGACACACAGACCTCGCATCCAGCCTATATTACTGGGAGAGACACACAGACCTCGCATCCAGCCTATATTACTGGAGAGACACACAGACCTCACATCCAGCCTATATTACTGGGAGAGACACACAGACCTCGCATCCAGCCTATATTACTGGAGAGACACACAGACCTCGCATCCAGCCTATATTACTGGAGAGACACACAGACCTCGCATCCAGCCTATATTACTGGGAGAGACACACAGAGCTCACATCCAGCCTATATTACTGGGAGCACACAGACCTCGCATCCAGCCTATATTACTGGGAGAGACACACAGAGCTCACATATAGCCTATATTACTGGGAGAGATACACAGAGATCACATCCAGCCTATATTACTGGGAGAGACACACAGAGCTCACATATAGCCTATATTACTGGGAGACACACAGAGCTCACATCCAGCCTATATTACTGGGAGAGACACACAGACCTCACATCCAGCCTATATTACTGGGAGAGATACACAGAGCTCACATCCAGCCTATATTACTGGGAGAGACACACAGAGCTCACATCCAGCCTATATTACTGAGAGAGACACATAGAGCTCACATCCAGCCTATATTACTGGGAGACACACAGAGCTCACATCCAGCCTATATTACTGGGAGAGACACACAGACCTCACATCCAGCCTATATTACTGGGAGAGCCACACAGAGCTCACATCCAGCCTATATTACTAGGAGAGACACACAGAGCTCACATCCAGCCTATATTACTGGGAGACACACACAGAGCTCACATCCAGCCTATATTACTGGGAGAGACACACAGAGCTCACATCCATCCTGTATTACTGGGAGAGACACACATACCTCACATCCAGCCTATATTACTGGGAGAGACACACAGAGCTCACATCCAGCCTATATTACTGGGAGACACACAGAGCTCACATCCAGCCTATATTACTGGGAGAGACACACAGAGCTCACATCCAGCCTATATTACTGGGAGACACACAGAGCTCACATCCAGCCTATATTACTGGGAGACGCACAGACCTCACATCCAGCCTATATTACTGGGAGACACACAGACCTCACATCCAGCCTATATTACTGGGGGAGACACACAGACCTCACATCCAGCCTATATTACTGGGAGACACACAGAGCTCACATCCAGCCTATATTACTGGGAGACACACAGACCTCACATCCAGCCTATAGTAGTGGGGGGAAAGAGGAAGAAAGAGAGAGATCATATTTGGTCTATATTATTGGGACGCACATATTTATACACAAATAATATATATTACTGGGTGAGGCAGAAAGACCTCTCATCCAATCTATATTACTGCTGAGAAGGTCCGCTATCCAGTTGTCCACTATTGATACGTACAGTGGATATAAAAAACAGAACGTCTTCAAAAAGATTCCAGGAGTCACCTGGTAACATGGTAATCACTAACACAAGCACAAATATTTTTCTGCCTTCTCAACGTGTCCATATCTTTAAGATGAAGTGCGTACGATAATAACTGTCAATGCTCGCCTTCTCATGTATAGTCTGGTGATAATTGATCCACACTCACCATTTTTTCTAACACGGCTCCATCAAACGTGGCCTGTGCTAATTCCAGATCTGCTTGTTTGTCATCCAGCTGAAGCTCCATCCTTGATAGTTCACAATTGACCACTTGTAAGCGGTGAGCAAGCCTCTTCAGTTTTGTCTTCCAACAAAATATAAAAAAGTAAAAAAAAAACAACCAAAACATGCAAAAATCATAGTCAAATCTATTCTTCCTAATTCTGAAAATCGGTGGAGAGCACATAATTCTGATATTGTGCTGTATGACAAGTGTTCAATGCAATATTACAGGATGTGGAAATAAAGTAAAAGCAGTCTAGTGACATCGTAACACGCAGGGGGAGCCGGAGCTTTCCTGAAGTCACGTCCACTTCGCTTGAATTGTTACACGTTGCAGATTTTCTGCAGAAGAAATGCAGCTGAAAAAATGATTTCCAATACGTGGTAACATGCTTCATCCTGCACAGCCGTCTGCACTATGCTGCTTATTGTCATAAATGTATCAACAAGTAATCCCTACTTAGGTTTGGTTGACAACCCCTTTTAACATGTACAGTATTAAAGGGGTCCTGTAATGTGCCAGAGAAGACGCCTCACCTTTAGCGGCATTACTTCCTTGTTGATTTCATGATACGTGGCCATTGCCTGCGTCCAGGACAGCAGACAGGCGGCGTTACCAGAGAGCTTCTTGGCATTTTCCATGGAGTAATCTTCCATACGGAAATATGGCTGCAGTAATTCCACCATCTCCCCATTCATAGAGTCCTTTGGGAACTGCTGAAGGGACTGGAGGAATCCAGAAGAGCCCATGATCTGTGGACGAAACCCGCTATGGTTATTCCAATTACTGCAAAACCATCTGTATTACGGCAGTGGGTGTGACCGCGCTCCTCAGACACTGAGGCGTCAGAGAAACCATCTGTATTACGGCAGTGGGTGTGACCGCGCTCCTCAGACAATGAAGCGTCAGAGAAAACATCTGTATTACGGCAGTGGGTGTGACCGCGCTCCTCAGACAATGAGGCATCAGAGAAACCATCTGTATTACGGCAGTGGGTGTGACCGCGCTCCTCAGACACTGAGGCGTCAGAGAAACCATCTGTATTACGGCAGTGGGTGTGACCGCGCTCCTCAGACAATGAGGCGTCAGAGAAACCATCTGTATTACGGCAGTGGCTGTGACCGCGCTCCTCAGACAATGAGGCATCAGAGAAAACATCTGTATTACGGCAGTGGGTGTGACCGCGCTCCTCAGACAATGAGGCGTCAGAGAAAACATCTGTATTACGGCAGTAGCTGTGACCGCGCTCCTCAGACAATGAGGCGTCAGAGAAAACATCTGTATTACGGCAGTGGGTGTGACCGCGCTCCTCAGACAATGAGACGTCAGAGAAAACATCTGTATTACGGCAGTGGGTGTGACCGCGCTCCTCAGACAATGAGGCGTCAGAGAAACCATCTGTATTACGGCAGTGGGTGTGACCGCGCTCCTCAGACAATGAGACGTCAGAGAAACCATCTGTATTACAGCAGTGGGTGTGACCGCGCTCCTCAGACAATGAGGCGTCAGAGAAACCATCTGTATTACGGCAGTGGGTGTGACCGCGCTCCTCAGACAATGAGACGTCAGAGAAAACATCTGTATTACGGCAGTGGGGGTGACCGCGCTCCTCAGACAATGAGGCGTCAGAGAAACCATCTGTATTACGGCAGTGGGTGTGACCGCGCTCCTCAGACAATGAAGCGTCAGAGAAACCATCTGTATTACGGCAGTGGGTGTGACCGCGCTCCTCAGACACTGAGGCGTCAGAGAAACCATCTGTATTACGGCAGTGGGTGTGACCGCGCTCCTCAGACAATGAGTCGTCAGAGAAACCATCTGTATGACGGCAGTGGGTGTGACCGCGCTCCTCAGACACTGAGGCGTCAGAGAAACCATCTGTATTACGGCAGTGGCTGTGACCGCGCTCCTCAGACAATGAAGCGTCAGAGAAACCATCTGTATTACGGCAGTGGGTGTGACCGCGCTCCTCAGACACTGAGGCGTCAGAGAAACCATCTGTATTACGGCAGTGGGTGTGACCGCGCTCCTCAGACAATGAAGCGTCAGAGAAAACATCTGTATTACGGCAGTGGGTGTGACCGCGCTCCTCAGACAATGAGGCATCAGAGAAACCATCTGTATTACGGCAGTGGCTGTGACCGCGCTCCTCAGACAATGAGGCATCAGAGAAAACATCTGTATTACGGCAGTGGGTGTGACCGCGCTCCTCAGACAATGAGGCGTCAGAGAAAACATCTGTATTACGGCAGTGGCTGTGACCGCGCTCCTCAGACAATGAGGCGTCAGAGAAAACATCTGTATTACGGCAGTGGGTGTGACCGCGCTCCTCAGACAATGAGACGTCAGAGAAAACATCTGTATTACGGCAGTGGGTGTGACCGCGCTCCTCAGACAATGAGGCGTCAGAGAAACCATCTGTATTACAGCAGTGGGTGTGACCGCGCTCCTCAGACAATGAGGCGTCAGAGAAACCATCTGTATGACGGCAGTGGGTGTGACCGCGCTCCTCAGACACTGAGGCGTCAGAGAAACCATCTGTATGACGGCAGTGGGTGTGACCGCGCTCCTCAGACAATGAGGTGTCAGAGAAACCATCTGTATGACGGCAGTGGGTGTGACCGCGCTCCTCAGACAATGAGGCATCAGAGAAACCATCTGTATTACGGCAGTGGGTGTGACCGCGCTCCTCAGACACTGAGGCGTCAGAGAAACCATCTGTATTACGGCAGTGGCTATGACCGCGCTCCTCAGACAATGAGGCGTCAGAGAAACCATCTGTATTACGGCAGTGGCTGTGACCGCGCTCCTCAGACAATGAGGCATCAGAGAAAACATCTGTATTACGGCAGTGGGTGTGACCGCGCTCCTCAGACAATGAGGCGTCAGAGAAAACATCTGTATTACGGCAGTGGCTGTGACCGCGCTCCTCAGACAATGAGGCGTCAGAGAAAACATCTGTATTACGGCAGTGGGTGTGACCGCGCTCCTCAGACAATGAGACGTCAGAGAAAACATCTGTATTACGGCAGTGGGTGTGACCGCGCTCCTCAGACAATGAGGCGTCAGAGAAACCATCTGTATTACGGCAGTGGGTGTGACCGCGCTCCTCAGACAATGAGACGTCAGAGAAACCATCTGTATTACAGCAGTGGGTGTGACCGCGCTCCTCAGACAATGAGACGTCAGAGAAAACATCTGTATTACGGCAGTGGGGGTGACCGCGCTCCTCAGACAATGAGGCGTCAGAGAAACCATCTGTATTACGGCAGTGGGTGTGACCGCGCTCCTCAGACAATGAAGCGTCAGAGAAACCATCTGTATTACGGCAGTGGGTGTGACCGCGCTCCTCGAGACACTGAGGCGTCAGAGAAAACATCTGTATTACGGCAGTGGGTGTGACCGCGCTCCTCAGACAATGAGGCATCAGAGAAACCATCTGTATTACGGCAGTGGGTGTGACCGCGCTCCTCAGACAATGAGGCATCAGAGAAACCATCTGTATTACGGCAGTGGGTGTGACCGCGCTCCTCAGACAATGAGGCATCAGAGAAACCATCTGTATTACAGCAGTGGGTGTGACCGCGCTCCTCAGACACTGAGGCGTCAGAGAAACCATCTGTATTACGGCAGTGGGTGTGACCGCGCTCCTCAGACAATGAGGCGTCAGAGAAAACATCTGTATTACAGCAGTGGGTGTGACCGCGCTCCTCAGACAATGAGGCATCAGAGAAACCATCTGTATTACGGCAGTGGGTGTGACCGCGCTCCTCGAGACACTGAGGCGTCAGAGAAACCATCTGTATTACGGCAGTGGGTGTGACCGCGCTCCTCGAGACACTGAGGCGTCAGAGAAACCATCTGTATTACGGCAGTGGGTGTGACCGCGCTCCTCAGACAATGAGGCATCAGAGAAACCATCTGTATTACGGCAGTGGGTGTTACCGCGCTCCTCAGACAATGAGGCGTCAGAGAAACCATCTGTATTACGGCAGTGGGGGTGACCGCGCTCCTCAGACAATGAGGCATCAGAGAAACCATCTGTATTACGGCAGTGGGTGTGACCGCGCTCCTCAGACAATGAGGCGTCAGAGAAAACATCTGTATTACGGCAGTGGGTGTGACCGCGCTCCTCAGACAATGAGGCATCAGAGAAACCATCTGTATTACGGCAGTGGCTGTGACCACACTCCTCAGACACTGAGGCGTCAGAGAAACCATCTGTATTACGGCAGTGGGTGTGACCGCGCTCCTCAGACAATGAGGCATCAGAGAAAACATCTGTATTACAGCAGTGGGTGTGACCGCGCTCCTCAGACAATGAGGCATCAGAGAAACCATCTGTATTACGGCAGTGGGTGTGACCGCGCTCCTCAGACAATGAAGCGTCAGAGAAACCATCTGTATTACGGCAGTGGGTGTGACCGCGCTCCTCAGACAATGAGGCGTCAGAGAAAACATCTGTATTACGGCAGTGGGTGTGACCGCGCTCCTCGAGACACTGAGGCGTCAGAGAAACCATCTGTATTACGGCAGTGGGTGTGACCGCGCTCCTCAGACAATGAGGCGTCAGAGAAACCATCTGTATGACGGCAGTGGGTGTGACCGCGCTCCTCAGACAATGAGGCGTCAGAGAAAACATCTGTATTACGGCAGTGGGTGTGACCGCGCTCCTCAGACAATGAGGCATCAGAGAAACCATCTGTATTACGGCAGTGGGTGTGACCGCGCTCCTCAGACAATGAGGCGTCAGAGAAAACATCTGTATTACGGCAGTGGCTGTGACCGCGCTCCTCAGACAATGAGGCGTCAGAGAAAACATCTGTATTACGGCAGTGGGTGTGACCGCGCTCCTCAGACAATGAGACGTCAGAGAAAACATCTGTATTACGGCAGTGGGTGTGACCGCGCTCCTCAGACAATGAGGCGTCAGAGAAACCATCTGTATTACGGCAGTGGGTGTGACCGCGCTCCTCAGACAATGAGACGTCAGAGAAACCATCTGTATTACAGCAGTGGGTGTGACCGCGCTCCTCAGACAATGAGACGTCAGAGAAAACATCTGTATTACGGCAGTGGGGGTGACCGCGCTCCTCAGACAATGAGGCGTCAGAGAAACCATCTGTATTACGGCAGTGGGTGTGACCGCGCTCCTCAGACAATGAAGCGTCAGAGAAACCATCTGTATTACGGCAGTGGGTGTGACCGCGCTCCTCGAGACACTGAGGCGTCAGAGAAAACATCTGTATTACGGCAGTGGGTGTGACCGCGCTCCTCAGACAATGAGGCATCAGAGAAACCATCTGTATTACGGCAGTGGGTGTGACCGCGCTCCTCAGACAATGAGGCATCAGAGAAACCATCTGTATTACGGCAGTGGGTGTGACCGCGCTCCTCAGACAATGAGGCATCAGAGAAACCATCTGTATTACAGCAGTGGGTGTGACCGCGCTCCTCAGACACTGAGGCGTCAGAGAAACCATCTGTATTACGGCAGTGGGTGTGACCGCGCTCCTCAGACAATGAGGCGTCAGAGAAAACATCTGTATTACAGCAGTGGGTGTGACCGCGCTCCTCAGACAATGAGGCATCAGAGAAACCATCTGTATTACGGCAGTGGGTGTGACCGCGCTCCTCGAGACACTGAGGCGTCAGAGAAACCATCTGTATTACGGCAGTGGGTGTGACCGCGCTCCTCGAGACACTGAGGCGTCAGAGAAACCATCTGTATTACGGCAGTGGGTGTGACCGCGCTCCTCAGACAATGAGGCATCAGAGAAACCATCTGTATTACGGCAGTGGGTGTTACCGCGCTCCTCAGACAATGAGGCGTCAGAGAAACCATCTGTATTACGGCAGTGGGGGTGACCGCGCTCCTCAGACAATGAGGCATCAGAGAAACCATCTGTATTACGGCAGTGGGTGTGACCGCGCTCCTCAGACAATGAGGCGTCAGAGAAAACATCTGTATTACGGCAGTGGGTGTGACCGCGCTCCTCAGACAATGAGGCATCAGAGAAACCATCTGTATTACGGCAGTGGCTGTGACCACACTCCTCAGACACTGAGGCGTCAGAGAAACCATCTGTATTACGGCAGTGGGTGTGACCGCGCTCCTCAGACAATGAGGCATCAGAGAAAACATCTGTATTACAGCAGTGGGTGTGACCGCGCTCCTCAGACAATGAGGCATCAGAGAAACCATCTGTATTACGGCAGTGGGTGTGACCGCGCTCCTCAGACAATGAAGCGTCAGAGAAACCATCTGTATTACGGCAGTGGGTGTGACCGCGCTCCTCAGACAATGAGGCGTCAGAGAAAACATCTGTATTACGGCAGTGGGTGTGACCGCGCTCCTCGAGACACTGAGGCGTCAGAGAAACCATCTGTATTACGGCAGTGGGTGTGACCGCGCTCCTCAGACAATGAGGCGTCAGAGAAACCATCTGTATGACGGCAGTGGGTGTGACCGCGCTCCTCAGACAATGAGGCGTCAGAGAAAACATCTGTATTACGGCAGTGGGTGTGACCGCGCTCCTCAGACAATGAGGCATCAGAGAAACCATCTGTATTACGGCAGTGGGTGTGACCGCGCTCCTCAGACAACGAGGCATCAGAGAAACCATCTGTATTACGGCAGTGGGTGTGACCGCGCTCCTCAGACAATGAGGCGTCAGAGAAAACATCTGTGTTACGGCAGTGGGTGTGACCGCGCTCCTCAGACAATGAGGCGTCAGAGAAAACATTGTGTTACGGCAGTGGGTGTGACCGCGCTCCTCAGACAATGAGGCATCAGAGAAACCATCTGTATTACGGCAGTGGGTGTGACCGCGCTCCTCAGACAACGAGGCATCAGAGAAACCATCTGTATGACGGCAGTGGGTGTGACCGCGCTCCTCAGACAATGAGGCGTCAGAGAAAACATCTGTGTTACGGCAGTGGGTGTGACCGCGCTCCTCAGACAATGAGGCGTCAGAGAAACCATCTGTATTACGGCAGTGGGTGTGACCGCGCTCCTCAGACAATGAGGCGTCAGAGAAACCATCTGTATTACGGCAGTGGGTGTGACCGCGCTCCTCGAGACACTGAGGCGTCAGAGAAACCATCTGTATTACGGCAGTGGGTGTGACCGCGCTCCTCAGACAATGAGGCGTCAGAGAAACCATCTGTATGACGGCAGTGGGTGTGACCGCGCTCCTCAGACAATGAGGCGTCAGAGAAAACATCTGTATTACGGCAGTGGGTGTGACCGCGCTCCTCAGACAATGAGGCATCAGAGAAACCATCTGTATTACGGCAGTGGGTGTGACCGCGCTCCTCAGACAACGAGGCATCAGAGAAACCATCTGTATTACGGCAGTGGGTGTGACCGCGCTCCTCAGACAATGAGGCGTCAGAGAAAACATCTGTGTTACGGCAGTGGGTGTGACCGCGCTCCTCAGACAATGAGGCGTCAGAGAAAACATTGTGTTACGGCAGTGGGTGTGACCGCGCTCCTCAGACAATGAGGCATCAGAGAAACCATCTGTATTACGGCAGTGGGTGTGACCGCGCTCCTCAGACAACGAGGCATCAGAGAAACCATCTGTATGACGGCAGTGGGTGTGACCGCGCTCCTCAGACAATGAGGCGTCAGAGAAAACATCTGTGTTACGGCAGTGGGTGTGACCGCGCTCCTCAGACAATGAGGCGTCAGAGAAACCATCTGTATTACGGCAGTGGGTGTGACCGCGCTCCTCAGACAATGAGGCGTCAGAGAAACCATCTGTATTACGGCAGTGGGTGTGACCGCGCTCCTCAGACAATGAGGCATCAGAGAAACCATCTGTATTACGGCAGTGGGTGTGACCGCGCTCCTCAGACAACGAGGCATCAGAGAAACCATCTGTATTACGGCAGTGGGTGTGACCGCGCTCCTCAGACAATGAGGCGTCAGAGAAAACATCTGTGTTACGGCAGTGGGTGTGACCGCGCTCCTCAGACAATGAGGCGTCAGAGAAAACATCTGTGTTACGGCAGTGGGTGTGACCGCGCTCCTCAGACAATGAGGTGTCAGAGAAAACATCTGTGTTACGGCAGTGGGTGTGACCGCGCTCCTCAGACAATGAGGTGTCAGAGAAAACATCTGTATTACAGCAGAGGGTGTGACCGCGCTCCTCAGACAATGAGGCGTCAGAGAAACCATCTGTATTACGGCAGTGGGTGTGACCGCGCTCCTCAGACAATGAGGCATCAGAGAAACCATCTGTATTACGGCAGTGGGTGTGACCGCGCTCCTCAGACAACGAGGCATCAGAGAAACCATCTGTATTACGGCAGTGGGTGTGACCGCGCTCCTCAGACAATGAGGCGTCAGAGAAAACATCTGTGTTACGGCAGTGGGTGTGACCGCGCTCCTCAGACAATGAGGTGTCAGAGAAAACATCTGTGTTACGGCAGTGGGTGTGACCGCGCTCCTCAGACAATGAGACGTCAGAGAAACCATCTGTGTTACGGCAGTGGGTGTGACCGCGCTCCTCAGACAATGAGGTGTCAGAGAAAACATCTGTGTTACGGCAGTGGGTGTGACCGCGCTCCTCAGACAATGAGGTGTCAGAGAAAACATCTGTATTACGGCAGTGGGTGTGACCGCGCTCCTCAGACAATGAGGTGTCAGAGAAAACATCTGTGTTACGGCAGTGGGTGTGACCACGCTCCTCAGACAATGAGGCGTCAGAGAAAACATCTGTATTACGGCAGTGGGTGTGACCGCGCTCCTCAGACAATGAGGCATCAGAGAAACCATCTGTATTACGGCAGTGGGTGTGACCGCGCTCCTCAGACAATGAGGTGTCAGAGAAAACATCTGTGTTACGGCAGTGGGTGTGACCGCGCTCCTCAGACAACGAGGCGTCAGAGAAAACATCTGTATTACGGCAGTGGGTGTGACCGCGCTCCTCAGACAATGAGGTGTCAGAGAAAACATCTGTGTTACGGCAGTGGGTGTGACCGCGCTCCTCAGACAACGAGGCGTCAGAGAAAACATCTGTGTTACGGCAGTGGCTGTGACCGCGCTCCTCAGACAATGAGGTGTCAGAGAAAACATCTGTGTTACGGCAGTGGGTGTGACCGCGCTCCTCAGACAACGAGGCGTCAGAGAAAACATCTGTATTACGGCAGTGGGTGTGACCGCGCTCCTCAGACAATGAGGTGTCAGAGAAAACATCTGTGTTACGGCAGTGGGTGTGACCGCGCTCCTCAGACAACGAGGCGTCAGAGAAAACATCTGTGTTACGGCAGTGGGTGTGACCGCGCTCCTCAGACAATGAGGCGGGGTTTTAATTGACCTTTTCACACTTTTGATTAAATCTGCCCAGAATTTAAAGAGAGAAGTGGAAATCTATGACATGGCCGACCTGCTGAAAATTGCTTGGAAAGAAAAGGCCCAGATATCGCAAATCGCACTGTATTCATGTAGTTATTGGCGACTTATACACACACATATTATGTTAGGATATTGCCAATGTTTACAAGAAAAAAAAAACACATTTGTGATGGAAAGATCCTTTTAACGTCTAAAACCGTGTTCCCAACTCGAGTCCTCAAGGCCCATAACCATGCATGGTTTCAGGATTTCCTAAGCAATGCATGCGCATATGGTGGAATCATCACCTCTGCAATAGTAAGGAGGTCCTGAGGTCCCTGTTTTTGGGGCCTCAGGACTGGAGTTGGGGAACACTGGTCTAAAGGACTCATTCAGTGTCAGTCTTTCGGCGGAGCTTCCTATTCCTGTGACTCCTATGTGTACAGGAGGAATAACACTATTCCTGGAAATCATAGGACTTGTGTCTGCAGTTATTACCAGATTTCCCCTATTCGGGCTCTATGTCTAATTGTCAGTTGTCTTCCGGCTAGTGGATGGAGAAAAGCTACTCTGATGTCTCCAATACACAGCACACACAGACGTGAGGGACGCCCGCCAAACTGAGCTGTGCAGCTGTGACTCCAGCACTGGGGTGAGACAAACACTAGAAAACAAACGCAGCGTCACTGAGCACATTATACATCACCACTGAGCAGTGCAGCTGTGACTCCAGCACTGGGGTGAGATAAACACTAGAAAGCAAAGCAGCATCACTGAGGACATTATACATCACCACTGAGCTGCACAGCTGTGACTCCAGCACTGGGGTGAGACAAACACTAGAAAACAAAAGCAGCATCACTGAGGACATTATACATCACCACTGAGCAGTGCAGCTGTGACTCCAGCACTGGGGTGAGATAAACACTAGAAAGCAAAGCAGCATCACTGAGGACATTATACATCACCACTGAGCAGTGCAGCTGTGACTCCAGCACTGGGGTGAGACAAACACTAGAAAACAAAAGCAGCGTCACTGAGGACATTATACATCACCACTGAGCTGTGCAGCTGTGACTCCAGCACTGGGGTGAGACAAACACTAGAAAGCAAAGCAGCATCACTGAGGACATTATACATCACAACTGAGCTGTGCAGCTGTGACTCCAGCACTGGGGTGAGATAAACAATAGAAAACAAACGCAGCGTCACTGAGGACATTATACATCACCACTGAGCTGTGCAGCTGTGACTCCAGCACTGGGGTGAGACAAACACTAGAAAACAAAAGCAGCATCACTGAGGATAATATATATCACCACTGAGCTGTGCAGCTGTGACTCCAGCACTGGGGTGAGACAAACACTAGAAAACAAAAGCAGCGTCACTGAAGATAATATATATCACCACTGAGCTGTGCAGCTGTGACTCCAGCACTGGGGTGAGATAAACACTAGAAAACAAAAGCATCATCACTGAGGACATTATACATCACCACTGAGCTGTGCAGCTGTGACTCCAGCACTGGGGTGAGATAAACACTAGAAAACAAAAGCATCATCACTGAGGACATCATACATCACTACTGAGCTGTGCAGCTGTGACTCCAGCACTGGGGTGAGATAAACACTAGAAAACAAAAGCATCATCTCTGAGGACATTATACATCACCACTGAGCTGTGTAGCTGTGACTCCACCACTGGGGTGAGACAAACAATAGAAAACAAAAGCATCATCACTGAGGACATTATACATCACCACTGAGCTGTGCAGCTGTGACTCCAGCACTGGGGTGAGATAAACACTAAAAATCAAAAGCATCATCACTGAGGACATTATACATCACCACTGAGCTGTGCAGCTGTGACTCCAGCACTGGGGTGAGATAAACACTAGAAAACAAAAGCATCATCACTGAGGACATTATACATCACCACTGAGCTGTGCTGCTGTGACTCCACCACTGGGGTGAGATAAACACTAAAAATCAAAAGCATCATCACTGAGGACATTATACATCACCACTGAGCTGTGCAGCTGTGACTCCAGCACTGGGGTGAGATAAACACTAGAAAACAAAAGCATCATCACTGAGGACATTATACATCACCACTGAGCTGTGCAGCTGTGACTCCACCACTGGGGTGAGATAAACACTAAAAATCAAAAGCATCATCTCTGAGGACATTATACATCACCACTGAGCTGTGCAGCTGTGACTCCAGCACTGGGGTGAGAGAAACACTAAAAATCAAAAGCAGCATCACTAAGGACATTATACATCACCACTGAGCTGTGCAGCTGTGACTCCAGCACTGGGGTAAGATAAACACTAGAAAACAAAAGCATCACTAAGGATAATATACATCACCACTGAGCTGCACAGCTGTGACTCCAGCACTGGGGTGAGATAAACACTGGAAAATAAAACCAGCATTACTGAGGACATTATACATCACTACTGAGCTGTGCAGCTGTGACTCCAGCACTGGGGTGAGATAAACACTGCAAAATAAAACCAGCATTACTGAGGACATTATACATCACCACTGAGCAGTGCAGCTGTGACTCCAGCACTGGGGTGAGATAAACAATAGAAAACAAAAGCAGCATCACTGAGGTCATTATACATTACTACTGAGCTGTGCTGCTGTGACTCCAGCACTGGGGTGAGATAAACACTAAAAATCAAAAGCAGCATCACTGAGGACATTATACATCACCACTGAGCTCTGCAGCTGTGACTCCAGCACTGGGGTGAGATAAACACTGCAAAATAAAACCAGCATTACTGAGGACATTATACATCACCACTGAGCTGTGCAGCTGTGACTCCACCACTGGGGTGAGATAAACACTAAAAATCAAAAGCATCATCTCTGAGGACATTATACATCACCACTGAGCTGTGCAGCTGTGACTCCAGCACTGGGGTGAGATAAACACTAGAAAACAAAAGCATCACTCAGGTTAATATACATCACCACTGAGCTGTGCAGCTGTGACTCCAGCACTGGGGTGAGATAAACACTGGAAAATAAAACCAGCATCACTGAGGTCATTATACAGCACCACTGAGCTGTGCAGCTGTGACTCCAGCACTGGGGTGAGATAAACACTAGAAAGCAAAAGCAGCATCACTGAGGACATTATACATCACCACTGAGCTCTGCAGCTGTGACTCCAGCATTGGGGTGAGATAAACACTAGAAAACAAAAGCATCACTAAGGATAATATACATCACCACTGAGCTGTGCAGCTGTGACTCCAGCACTGGGGTGAGATAAACAATAGAAAACAAAAGCAGCATCACTGAGGACATTATACATCACCACTGAGCTGTGCTGCTGTGACTCCACCACTGGGGTGAGATAAACACTAAAAATCAAAAGCATCATCACTGAGGACATTATACATCACCACTGAGCTGTGCAGCTGTGACTCCAGCACTGGGGTGAGATAAACACTAGAAAACAAAAGCATCACTAAGGATAATATACATCACCACTGAGCTGTGCAGCTGTGACTCCAGCACTGGGGTGAGAGAAACACTAAAAATCAAAAGCAGCATCACTAAGGACATTATACATCACCACTGAGCTGTGCAGCTGTGACTCCAGCACTGGGGTGAGATAAACACTAGAAAACAAAAGCATCACTAAGGATAATATACATCACCACTGAGCTGTGCAGCTGTGACTCCAGCACTGGGGTGAGATAAACACTAGAAAACAAAAGCATCATCACTGAGGACATTATACATCACCACTGAGCTGTGCAGCTGTGACTCCACCACTGGGGTGAGATAAACACTAAAAATCAAAAGCATCATCTCTGAGGACATTATACATCACCACTGAGCTGTGCAGCTGTGACTCCAGCACTGGGGTGAGATAAACACTAGAAAACAAAGCATCATCACTGAGGACATTATACATCACCACTGAGCTGTGCAGCTGTGACTCCAGCACTGGGGTGAGATAAACACTAGAAAACAAAAGCAGCATCACTAAGGACATTATACATCACCACTGAGCTGTGCAGCTGTGACTCCAGCACTGGGGTGAGAGAAACACTAAAAATCAAAAGCATCATCACTAAGGACATTATACATCACCACTGAGCTGTGCAGCTGTGACTCCAGCACTGGGGTGAGATAAACACTAGAAAACAAAAGCATCACTAAGGATAATATACATCACCACTGAGCTGCGCAGCTGTGACTCCAGCACTGGGGTGAGATAAACACTGGAAAATAAAAACAGCATCACTGAGGACATTATACATCACTACTGAGCTGTGCAGCTGTGACTCCAGCACTGGGGTGAGATAAACACTGGAAAGAAGGGAATTTTGTTACTTACCGTAAATTCCTTTTCTTCTAGCTCCAATTGGGAGACCCAGACGATTGGGTGTATAGCTACTGCCTCCGGAGGCCACACAAAGTATTACACTAAAAAGTGTAAGGCCCCTCCCCTTCTGCGTATACACCCCCCGTGGGATCACGGGCTGCTTCAGTTTTAGTGCAAAAGCAAGAAGGAGGAAAGCCAATAACTGGTTAAACAAATTCAATCCGAAGGAACATCGGAGAACTGAAACCATTCAACATGAACAACATGTGTACCCGAACAACCAAAAATCCCGAAGGAACAGGGGCGGGTGCTGGGTCTCCCAATAGGAGCTAGAAGAAAAGGAATTTACGGTAAGTAACAAAATTCCCTTCTTCTTCGGCGCTCCATTGGGAGACCCAGACGATTGGGACGTCCAAAAGCAGTCCCTGGGTGGGTAAATTAATACCTCAAGTTTGGACTGTAAAAAACAGCCCTACCCTACATGGAGGCAACCGCCGCCTGCAGGACACTTCTACTTAGGCTGGCATCCGCCTAAGCGTAGGCCTGCACCTGATAACGCTTGGTGGAGGCGTGCAGACTCGCTCAGGTAGCCGCCTGGCACACCTGCTGAGCCGTAGCCTGGTGTCGTAATGCCCAGGACGCACCCACGGCTCTGGTAGAATGGGCCTTCAGCCCTGATGGAACCGGAAGCCCAGCAGAACGGTAGGCTTCAAGGATTGGTTCCTTGATCCATCGAGCCAGGGTGGATTTGGAAGCCTGCGATCCTTTGCGCTTACCAGCGACAAGGACAAAGAGCGCATCCGAGCGGCGCAAGGGCGCCGTGCGGGAAATGTAGATTCTGAGTGCTCTTCACCAGATCCAACAATGGAAATCCATTTCATATCGATGAACTGGATGAGGACAAAAGGAAGGTAAGGAGATATCGTGATTGTAATGAAAAGGGGATACCACCTTAGGGAGAAACTCCGGAATCGGGCGCAGCACTACCTTGTCTTGGTGAAGCACCAGGAAGGGAGCTTTGGATGACCGCGCTGCTAGCTCGGACACTCTCCGAAGAGACGTGACCGCTACCAGAAAGGCCACTTTCTGTGAAATTGGAGAAGTGAAAACATCCCTCAGAGGCCCGCAGGGCGGCTTCTGGAGAGCAATTAGTACCCTGTTCAGATCCCATGGGTCTAACGGCCTCAGTACGGAGGGACAATGTGACAAACCCCCTGCAGGGACGTGCGTACCTGAGGAGGTCGTGCTAGGCGCTTCTGAAAGAATACAGACAGCGCTGGGACTCGTCCATTAAGGGAGCCGAGCAACAAACCTGTTTCCCAACCAGATTGCAGGAAGGAGAGAAAAGTAGGCAATGCAAATGGCCAGGGAGACACTCCCTGAGCAGAGCCCTAAGGTAAGAATATCTTCCACGTCCAGTGGTAGATCTTGGCAGACGTCGGCTTCCTAGCCTGTCACATGGTGGCAATGACGTCATGAGATAATCCTGAAGACGCTAGGATCCAGGACTCAATGGCCACCCAGTCAGGTTCAGGGCCGTAGGATTCAGATAGAAAACGGCCCTTGGGACAGTAAGTTTGGCCGGTCTGGTAGTGCCCACGGCTGGCCGACTGTGAGATGCCACAGATCCGGGTACCACGCCCTCCTCTGCCAGTCTGGGGCGACGAGGATGGCGCGGCGGCAATCGGAGCTGATCTTGCGTAGCACTCTGGGCAACAGTGCCAGAGGGGGAACACATAGGGTCGCTGGAACTGCGACCCATCCTGAACTAAGGCGCCTGCCGCCAGAGCTCGTTGATCGTAAGACCACACCATGAAACTCGTGACCTTGGTGTTGTGCCTAGACGCCAATAGGTCGACGTCCGGCCTCCCCCGAAGGCCCCAGATTTCCTGAAACCCGTCCGGGTGCAGAGACCATTCCCCTGCGTCCATACCCTGGCGACTGAGGAAGTCTGCTTCCCAGTTTTCTACGCCCGGGATGTGAACTGCGGATATGGTGTATGCTCTGTCTTCCACCCACATCAGAGTCCGCCGGACTTCTTGGGAGGCTTGCCAACTGCGTATTCTGCCTTGGTGGTTGATGTATGCTACCGCTGTGGAGTTGTCCGACTGAATTCGGATCTGTTTGCATTCCAGCCGCTGCTGGAAGGCTTGCAGGGCAAGAGAACGTTGATCTGAAGGGTGGACTCCTGCTGAGTCCACGTACCCTGAGCCCTGTGGTGGAGAAAGACTATTCTCCACCCTGACAGACTCACGTCTGTCGTGACCACCGTCCAGGATGGGGGTAGGAAGGACCTTCCTTTTGACAATGAGGTGGGAAGAAGTCACCACTGAAGAGAGTCCTTGACCGTCTGAGAAAGGGAGACGTTACTGTCTAGGGACGTCGACTTCCCATCGCTTTGGCGGAGAATGTCCCATTGAAGTGGACGCAGATGAAACTGCGCGAAAGGGACTGCCTCCATTGCTGCTACCATCTTCGCTAGGAAGTGCATGAGGCGTCTTAAGGGGTGTGAGTGGCCTTGAAGGAGAGACTGCACCCCCGTCTGTAGTGAACGCTGTTTGTCCAGCGGAAGCTTCACTATCGCTGAGAGAGTATAGAACTCTATGCCAAGATATGTCAGTGATTGGGTCGGTGTCAGATTTAACTTTGAAAAGGTGATGATCCACCCGAAACTCTGGAGAGTCTCCAGCGCAACGTTCAGGCTGCGTTGGCATGCCTCTTGGCGTTGACAAGTAGATCGTACAAGTAAGGGATCACAGAGTGACCCTGAGAGTGCAGGACTGCTACCACTGCAGCCATGACCTTGGTGAAAACCCGTGGGGCTGTCGCCAGACCTAAGGGCAGGTCTACGAACTGAAGATGCTCGTTTTCTATAACGAATCGCAGCAAACGCTGGTGCTCTGGAGCAATCGGCACGTGGAGATAAGCATTCTGATGTCTCTTGATGCTAGGAAATCTCCTTGAGACCTTGAGGCAATGACGGAGCGGAGGGATTCCATCCGGAACCGCCTGGTTTTCACGTGCTTTTTGAGCAGTTTTAGGTCTAGAACGGAACGGAAGAGCCGGCCTTTTTTGGCACCACAACCAGATTGGAGTAAAAACCGTGATCTTGTTCCTGAATAGGAACAGGGATTATCACTACTTCTGCCTGCAGAAGAGCATCGGCTCGGTCGAGAGGTGGGGAAGTTCTGAAGAATCGAGCCGGAGGACGAGAACAAAACTCTATCCTGTACACGTGAGACAAAATGTGTCTCACCCACCGGTCTTTGACCTGTGGCAGCTAAATGCCGCCAAGCGGGAGAGTCTGCCACCGACCGCGGATGCGGAGAGAGAGAGCTGAAAGTCATGAGGAAACCGCCTTGGTAGCGGTTCCTCCGGCTGCCTTCTTTGGGCGTGATTGAGCCCGCCAGGAATCTGAGCCCCTATGAGCCTTTTGAGTCCTTATGGACGAGGAAAACTGGGACCTGCCCGAGCCTGGAAAGGACCGAAACCTCGACTGTCCTTTCCTCTGTTGGGTTTTGTTTGATCTGGGCTGGTGTAAGGAAGAATCCTTACCCTTGGACTGTTTAATGATTTCATCCAATCGCTCACCAAACAGTCTGACACCAGATAATGGCAAACTGGTTAAACACTTTTTGGAAGCAGAATCTGCCTTCCATTCCCTTAACCACAAGGCTCTGCGTAAAAACCACGGAGTTGGCGGACGCCACTGACGTACGGCTCGTAGAGTCCAGGACAGCATTAATAGCGTAAGTCGCAATGCAAACATATGCGAGGTTAAGGACGCCATCTGCGGCACAGATGTACGTGTGACGGTGTCCACCTGCGCAAGACCAGCTGAAATAGCTTGGAGCGCCCATACGGCTGCGAATGCCGGAGCAAACGACACGCCGATAGCTTCATAGACAGATTTCAACCAGAGGTCCATCTGTCTGTCAATGGCATCTTTAAGTGAAGTCCCATCTTCCAATGCAACTATGGAGGATGGCGCGGCGGAGAAAAACTTGTCTGGATAAGCGTAGCGTTTCTGGACTGCTCCTCTGAGTCAGAGAGGCCCAAAGAGTACTGAATGTACGCTTGGGATACCTGAAATGGAATTTCTCCTGCTGAAGCTGCCTCCTCCACTGGAGGGGCTGAGGGAGAAATATCCACCAGTGTATTGATGGGCGCTATGAGATCATTCACCATGGCGTCCCATTAGGAGCATCCAGAATGAAAGCGGTCTCAGGATCAGAAACCTGACCAGCTACCTCATCATACAGAGAATCCTCTCGCTGAGACCCTGACCAGTGTGTGAAGTCGAGGGTCTCTCCCAGCGAGCTCGCTTAGGCTGTCTGGGACTGTCGTCCGTGTCAGAGCCTTCAGTCTGGGATATATGGGACCCCCTTGGAGCACGGATTAGTTCCAACTGAGGGAGACCGGGGAGCCTTGATTCAACAATGCCCTTGGTCTGAGTCACCGCCCTGGACTGCAAAGTTGCCAGCATTTTGTTCATAGTCCAAGACATTTTATCAGCAAAAAAACTGCAAACTCTGTCCTCTGGACAGTTTCACAGGTGGCCCTCTCTGGGCCACCACTAGCAGAGACTCTACCCATTAGGGGTTAGTGGAACCTGCCGGTAAAACAGCCTCACGTGCGGTACAGACAGCAGAGAAAGCCTGTGCCTTGGCCCCCTTGCTCTATGCTGACGACATGCTGTTGTCTCCTCAGAGCTATCTAGGGGTATATCGGCAAGAAGCGACCGTACAGCCACAAGTCTCAGCCGCGCCGCAGCCTCCAGCGCGGCAGTTTACCACAGATAAACTCACTCAGCTAAGCTGCAGTGAGTATAGTCCAAGCGCGCAGCGCTGTTGTCCTCGGCGCACTAACACGCCCAGCAATGCTGGCGTGTGTCTGTGTATGGTCTTGCAAATATAAGTACAAGGATAAAGTACACAAAAAAAAACACTGTGGCAATAGTGGGGTCAGCACCGAGGTGCTGCTTACCGCCCGCATAAGCGGGTAAGTGGTCGCCAGAATCCCTTTGCTGGGTCTCCCAGAGCCTGTGTCCGTTCTCCAGCTTAGATTGCCTGCAGGAATGGCTGCCGGCGTCCTGTGAAGAGGGGCGGGCCGTGGGCGTGCCCCAGACAAGAGCGGGAAACTGGCGTCCCCCTGTGCCCAGTGAGAGGGCTGGAGTATGTAAATAAGACTCCAGCCCTCGGCGCTGATCATTGTACAGCGTCTCGCCCCTTCCCTGACTGACAGGGCTGGGGGCGGGAACGAAACGTAACTAGGCCGCAAAAGCCGGGGACTAGATTTATAAGCGCTGCCGTCGTAAAAGCGCGGCAGCGCGAAAGTCCCCGGCGCACTACAAGTCTCAGCCGCGCCGCAGCTCCAGCAGCGGCTGGCGCGGTAGTTCCCGACACATAAACTCACTCAGCTAAGCTGCAGTGAGTAAGCCCAAGCGCGCAGCGCTACTGTCCCCGGCGCACTGACACACCCAGCAACGCTGGAGTGTGTTTGTGCATAGACTGTACGGGGACACAGAGTACCTTAACGGTGCAGGGCCTGTCCCTGACGATACTCCGCTCCATTCCAGCAGGATCTCCGGGTCTGTGGATGGAGCCCGGCCTCAGAGCCTGGAGGCCGGTAAGATCCCACTTCACCAGAGCCCTTCAGGGGGATGGGGAAGGAAAACAGCATGTGGGCTCCAGCCTCCGTACCCGCAATGGGTACCTCAACCTTAACAAACACCCGACAAAAGTGGGGTGAGAAGGGAGCATGCTGGGGGCCCTAGTATGGGCCCTCTTTTCTTCCATCCGACATAGTCAGCAGCTGCTGCTGACTAAAACAGTGGAGCTATGCGTGGATGTCTGACCTCCTTCGCACAAAGCATAAAACTGAAGCAGCCCGTGATCCCACGGGGGGTGTATACGCAGAAGGGGAGGGGCCTTACACTTTTTAGTGTAATACTTTGTGTGGCCTCCGGAGGCAGTAGCTATACACCCAATCGTCTGGGTCTCCCAATGGAGCGCCGAAGAAATAAAACCAGCATCACTGAGGTCATTATACAGCACCACTGAGCTGTGCAGCTGTGACTCCAGCACTGGGGTGAGATAAACACTAGAAAGCAAAAGCAGCATCACTGAGGACATTATTCATCACCACTGAGCTCTGCAGCTGTGACTCCAGCACTGGGGTGAGATAAACACTGCAAAATAAAACCAGCATTACTGAGGACATGATACATCACCACTGAGCAGTGCAGCTGTGACTCCAGCACTGGGGTGAGATAAACAATAGAAAACAAAAGCAGCATCACTGAGGTCATTATACATCACTACTGAGCTGTGCTGCTGTGACTCCAGCACTGGGGTGAGATAAACACTGCAAAATAAAACCAGCATCACTGAGGTCATTATACATCACCTCTGAGCAGTGCAGCTGTGACTCCAGCACTGGGGTGAGATAAACACTAGGAAACAAGAGCATCACTGAGGACATTATACATCACCACTGAGCTGTGCAGCTGTGACTCCAGCATTGGGGTGAGAGAAACACTAGAAAACAAAAGCATCATCACTGAGGACATTATACATCACCACTGAGCAGTGCAGCTGTGACTCCAGCACTGGGGTGAGATAAACAATAGAAAACAAAAGCAGCATCACTGAGGTCATTATACATCACTACTGAGCTGTGCTGCTGTGACTCCAGCACTGGGGTGAGATAAACACTAAAAATCAAAAGCAGCATCAGACATTATAATTTATTTTTTGCAGAATAACCAGTGATTTTTATTGGCATGTCTTGGGTACATACGTTTTGCTCATGTTATTCTGTATTGGGAAGGCAGGATAAATAACAAAAAAAAAAATAAAAATCACAGTTGGGATTTCTACACTGCTAGTGCAACCAGTCACTGTAAGGAGGACGACCTGCCTTTTTACTGTAGGCCATTGATGTCGCCCCATGGTTGCAAGTGCACCATAACATTTGAGATGGCCTTTTTGGATTTGTGAAACCATTGAACTTTCCCTGATGAACCCCTAATTAAATATATAGGGGGGAACCGCGTCGGGATACGTTTGGCACTATTTATCTAATCTTGGTGGCGGGAGTTTTTTCCTGGCAACTGGTGGGTTGTAGGGATAGAACAGGGAGAGGTGACGAGAAGCGGGGGTACCCAAAACATTATGGTGCACCTCTGCTGGTGGGTGATAGGGAGGGACAGCACCCCCCTATAACAGATAGTGCAACTACCATAACCCTAGAACGTGCAACCATAGAAATCTACAATAGAAAATAAGGAACCTAGCACGAGGCCCCAGGTATGTGTTCTAGGGGTTAAACATCGACTACTGTAGTTGGTTTATCAACCTTTAAGTAAGATCCCATCACTCATCTCACTCATCGTCTCCACCCTGTCGTCGTGCACTCACCCCACTTGACCGGTCTGTACCGAGTGGACATTTGAGCGGCTAAATAGCTTTTTATAATTACTATTTTAATATTGAATATTTAATGAATCTTTTTTTTTGGAGTTTCTTCCTTTTGGTCTTTTGCTTTATTACTCCAACAATTCATTAGTTTGGTTTATAATAGGGTAAATAACAACAAAACAATTCTGGCATTTTTTTTCTACGGTCTTCAACACGCAGGTTCAGTAACATGGATCATTTCATAATAATGGTCATTGTGAATGTGGCAAAATGTGCGAAAAAGAAAAAAGTCTAGAACAGCCTGTAAAACACCTATTACTACGCACTATAACGCTATGTGCCCACGCTGCGGAAAAGCCGCGGATTTTCCAGAAATCTGCAGCACAGCTACTCCCCAGCCATTTCTATGGCATTTGGGAAATGCTGTGCCCACGCTGCGGATTTTTCCGCAGCGGAAATCGTGCAGATTTTCGTGCGGAAAAATCTGCAGCATGTCAATTATTGTTGCGGATTTCTCCGCAGGGTCCCATATACTTACCTGCCTTGATAGAGACCCGAGTCACTTTCTCCGTCCGGTGTAGCGGCAGCAGCGCGGTGGATCCAGCCAGGTACAGGAAGGAAGAGGTGGGCGGGGCCTGCACGAGCTCCGGTCATGTGACAGCCGGAGCTAGTTCAGGCCTGCCCACCTCCAGCACAGTGAACCAGACGCTGCCTGACAGTGACCCGGCTGCTGGAAAGCGAGGTGCTGCATGACGGAGGTAAGTATGAGCACCCCGATCACTGCAGCACTTGTTCTGCATTGAGGATGCAATGCCGAAACCATGGTACTGTATCCTGAATGCAGAATGCCCGCACCATATCCGCACGACATTCCGCTGTATATCCGCAGCATTGAAACGAAGGGAATTTTGTTTACTTACCGTAAATTCCTTTTCTTCTAGCTCCTATTGGGAGACCCAGACAATTGGGGTGTATAGCTTCTGCCTCCGGAGGCCACACAAAGTATTACACTTTAAAAAGTGTAACCCCTCCCCTCTGCCTATACACCCTCCCGTGCATCACGGGCTCCTCAGTTTTGGTGCAAGAGCAGGAAGGAGGAAACTTATAAATTGGTCTAAGGTAAATTCAATCCGAAGGATGTTCGGAGAACTGAAACCATGAACCAAAGAACAATTCAACATGAACAACATGTGTACACAAAAGAACAACAGCCCGAAGGGCACAGGGGCGGGTGCTGGGTCTCCCAATTGGAGCTAGAAGAAAAGGAATTTACGGTAAGTAAACAAAATTCCCTTCTTCTTTGTCGCTCCATTGGGAGACCCAGACAATTGGGACGTCCAAAAGCAGTCCCTGGGTGGGTAAAAGAATACCTCGATAAAAAGAGCCGAAAAACGGCCCCCTCTTACAGGTGGGCGACCGCCGCCTGAAGGACTCGCCTACCTAGGCTGGCATCTGCCGAAGCATAGGCATGCACCTGATAGTGTTTCGTGAAAGTGTGCAGACTAGACCAGGTAGCCGCCTGACACACCTCCTGAGCCGTAGCCTGGTGCCGCAATGCCCAGGACGCACCCACGGCTCTGGTAGAACGGGCCTTCAGCCCTGAAGGAATCGGAAGCCCAGAAGAACGGTAGGCTTCAAGAATCGGTTCCTTGATCCACCGAGCCAAGGTTGACTTGGAAGCCTGCGACCCCTTACGCTGGCCAGCGACAAGGACAAAGAGCGCATCCGAACGGCGCAGGGGCGCCGTGCGAGAAATGTAGAGCCGGAGTGCTCTCACCAGATCTAACAAGTGCAAATCCTTTTCACATTGGTGAACTGGATGATGGCAAAATGAAGGTAAGGTGATATCCTGATTGAGATGAAAAGGAGATACCACCTTAGGGAGAAATTCCGGGACCGGACGCAGAACCACCTTATCCTGGTGAAACACCAGGAAGGGGGCTTTGCATGACAGCGCTGCTAGCTCAGACACTCTCCGAAGTGATGTGACTGCCACTAGGAAGGCCACCTTCTGCGAAAGGCGTGATAGAGAGATATCCCGCATCGGCTCGAAAGGTGGTTTCTGAAGAGCCGTTAGCACCCTGTTAAGATCCCAGGGTTCCAGCGGACGCTTGTAAGGTGGGACTATGTGGCAAACTCCCTGCAGGAACGTGCGGACCTGCGGAAGCCTGGCTAGACGCTTTTGAAAAAACACGGAAAGCGCCGATACTTGTCCCTTGAGAGATAACCCTGAGGACGCTAGGAGCCAGGACTCAATGGCCACACAGTCAGGTTGAGGGCCGCAGAATTCAGATGGAAAAATGGCCCTTGAGACAGCAAGTCTGGTCGGTCTGGGAGTGCCCACGGTTGACCCACCGTGAGGTGCCACAGATCCGGGTACCACGACCTCCTCGGCCAGTCTGGAGCGACGAGGATGGCGCGGCGGCAGTCGGACCTGATCTTGCGCAACACTCTGGGCAGCATTGCCAGAGGAGGAAATACATAAGGCAGTCGAAACTGCGACCAATCCTGAACTAATGCGTCCGCCGCCAGAGCTCTGTGATCTTGAGACCGTGCCATGAATGCCGGGACTTTGTTGTTGTGCCGAGACGCCATGAGGTCGACGTCCGGCGTTACCCAGCGGCAACAGATCTCTTGAAACACGTCCGGGTGAAGAGACCATTCCCCTGCGTCCATGCCCTGGCGACTGAGAAAGTCTGCTTCCCAGTTTTCTACGCCCGGGATGTGAACTGCGGAGAAGGTGGAGGCTGTGGCTTCCGCCCACAGCAGAATCCGCCGAACTTCTTGGAAGGCCTGACGACTGCGTGTGCCGCCCTGGTGGTTGATGTACGCGACCGCCGTGGCGTTGTCCGACTGTATGCGGATCTGTCTGCCCTCCAGCCACCGATGGAACGCCTTTAGGGCTAGATACACTGCCCTTATCTCCAGAACATTGATCTGAAGGGAGGACTCTGTCGGAGTCCAGGTTCCCTGAGCCCTGTGGTGGAGGAAGACCGCTCCCCACCCTGACAGACTCGCGTCCGTCGTGACCACAGCCCAGGATGGGGGCAGGAATGATTTTCCCTTCGACAAAGAAGTGGGAAGAAGCCACCACTGAAGAGAGGTTTTGGCTGCCAGTGAAAGAGACGTTCCTGTCTAGGGACGTCGACCTCCTGTCCCATTTGCGGAGAATGTCCCATTGAAGTGGACGCAGATGAAACTGCGCAAAGGGAACTGCCTCCATTGCTGCCACCATCTTCCCTAGGAAGTGCATGAGGCGCCTCAAGGGGTGTGACTGGGTCCGAAGGAGAGAGTGCACCCCTGTCTGCAGCGAACGCTGTTTGTCCAGCGGAAGTTTCACTATCGCTGAGAGAGTATGAAACTCCATCCCGAGGTAAGTCAGTGATTGGGTCGGTGTCAATTTTGACTTTGGGAAATTGATGATCCACCCGAACCTCTGGAGAGTCTCCAGAGCAATGGTCAGGCTGTATTGACATGCCACCCGGGAGGGTGCCTTGACTAGGAGATCGTCTAAGTAAGGGATCACCGAGTGGCCCTGAGAGTGTAGGACCGCCACCACGGATGCCATGACCTTGGTGAAGACCCGTGGGGCTGTCGCCAGGCCGAAAGGCAGTGCCACAAACTGAAGGTGTTCGTCCCCGATGGCGAAACGCAGGAAGCGTTGATGCTCTGGTGCAATCGGCACATGGAGATAAGCATCCCTGATGTCGATTGAGGCTAGGAAGTCTCCTTGGGACATCGAGGCGATGACAGAACGGAGAGATTCCATCCGGAACCGTCTGGTTCTCACGTGTCTGTTGAGCAGTTTGAGGTCCAGAACGGGGCGGAATGATCCGTCCTTTTTTGGCACCACGAACAAGTTGGAGTAAAAACCGCGACCACGTTCTTGAATGGGAACGGGAATCACAACTCCTTCTGCCTTCAGAGTGTTCACCGCCTGAAAAAGTGCATCGGCTCGCTCGGGGGGCGGAGATGTTCTGAAGAAACGAGTCGGAGGACGAGAGCTGAGCTCTATCCTGTAACCGTGCGACAGAATGTCTCTCACCCATCGGTCTTGGACATGTGGCCACCAGGCGTCGCAAAAGCGGGAGAGCCTGCCACCGACCGAGGATGCGGTTTGGGGAGGCCGAAAGTCATGAGGAGGCCGCCTTGGAGGCGGTTCCTCCGGCGGTCTTTGGAGGACGTGACTTAGACCGCCATGCAGAAGAGTTCCTCTGGCCCTTCTCTGACCTGTTGGGCGTGGAGGATTGGGACCTGGCTGAGGGCCGAAAGGACCGAAACCTCGATTGAATTTTTCGTTGCTGAGGTCTGTTTGGTTTGGACTTGGGTAAGGACGAGTCCTTTCCCTTGGATTGTTTAATAATTTCATCCAATTGCTCGCCAAACAAACGGTCGCCAGAAAATGGCAAACCGGTTAAGAACTTCTTGGAAGCAGAGTCTGCCTTCCATTCGCGTAGCCACATGGCCCTGCGGACTGCCACCGAATTGGCGGATGCTACCGCTGTACGGCTCGCTGAGTCCAGGACGGCGTTCATGGCGTAGGACGAAAAGGCCGATGCCTGAGAAGTCAAAGACACAACTTGCGGAGCAGAGGTACGTGTGACTGCATTAATCTCAGACAGACAAGCTGAGATAGCTTGGAGTGCCCACACGGCTGCAAAGGCCGGAGCAAAAGACGCGCCTATGGCTTCATAGATGGATTTCATCAGGAGCTCTATCTGCCTGTCAGTGGCATCCTTGAGCGCTGAACCATCTGCCACTGGAACTATGGATCTAGCCGCCAGTCTAGAGACTGGAGGATCCACCTTGGGACACTGAGCCCAACCCTTAACTACGTCAGAGGGGAAGGGGTAACGTGTGTCAGTAAGGCGCTTAGTAAAGCGCTTGTCCGGAAATGCTCTGTGCTTCTGGACAGCATCTCTGAAGTTAGAGTGATCGAAAAACGCACTCCGTGTACGTTTGGGAAACCTAAACTGGTGTTTCTCCTGCTGTGAAGCTGACTCCTCAACAGGTGGAGTTGGAGGAGGAAGTTCTAGCACCTGGTTAATGGACGCTATAAGGTCATTTACTATGGCGTCCCCTTCAGGTGTATCAAGATTGAGAGCAACGTCAGGATCAGAGCCCTGAGCTGCGACCTCCGCCTCATCCTCCAGAGAGTCCTCATGCTGAGACCCCGAACAGCGTGATGAAGCCGGGGAAGGTTCCCAGCGAGCCCGCTTAGCCGGTCTGGGACTGCGGTCCGTGTCGGAGTCCTCCCCGTGGGACCTAGGTGTCACCCCAGGAGCACTCTGCTGCACCGACCGAGAGGGGCCTGGGGGCGATGAACTCACAGTGCCCGGGGCCTGTGTGACCGATCTGGACTGCAAGGCTTCTAGTATCTTAGCAGACCATTTGTCCATAGACCGAGCCATGGATTGTGAAAGCGACTCAGAGTTTCTCAGCCAAAACTGCAAACTCTTTCCCTGCCACCTGGACAGGGGAAGCCGGCGGTTCTACCTGAGCCGAGGGTCCCACCAGTGCCCGAGGCTCCGGCTGAGTGAGTGCCACAGGGGCCGAGCATTGCACACAGTGAGGGTAGGTGGAACCTGCAGGTAACATAGCCGCACAAGAGGTACAGGTTGCAAAATAAGCCTGTGCCTTGGCACCCTTGCTCTTTGCGGACGACATGCTGTAGTCTCCTCTGAGAGTGATCACTGAGGGTATATAGCCAAAAGCAAAACAATGCGGCCGAACAGTGAAAATGTATACAAATATATATATATATATATATATATATATATATATATATATATATATATATATATATATATATATATATATATATATATACACTTCGGCACCCAAGGGGGGCCAGCACCGGGTAACCGGTGTGGCTTACCGACCGCCCAAAGCGGTTGTGTGTCCACCAGATTCCCTGCCTGGGCCTCCCAGAGCTGTAGAGCTCGTTCTGAAATCCTCTACCGGCAGAAGTGATTGTAAATATGGCTGCCAGAGCTCTCAGGGGAGGAGGGAGCCGTGGGCGTGACTAATAAAGTGCGGGAATCTGGTGCCCCACAGTGCTCAGTGAGGGGGGAGGAGAACACCTAAGTATGCTCCAGCCCTCACTGCCGACGTCCAGTTGACCGTCCCGCCCTTACCCCTGACTGGCAGGCCCGGGGGCGGGAGTTATGGTACTAGGCCGCAGAAGCCGGGGACTAAATTTAATAACGTGGCCGGCAAACAGGCGCGGTCGG
The DNA here is from genome assembly GCF_048569485.1 of Anomaloglossus baeobatrachus. Taxonomy (NCBI): domain Eukaryota; kingdom Metazoa; phylum Chordata; class Amphibia; order Anura; family Aromobatidae; genus Anomaloglossus; species Anomaloglossus baeobatrachus. The sequence continues at coordinate 11,118,126 of NC_134355.1, read as the reverse complement.
CGCGGTAGTCCCGGTCGTCACAAAAAAACAGCAGCCGCTGCAGCGTCTGTAACACAGACGCTCCATGCACCGTCCCCAAGGGGACACAGAGTACCTTATAGATGCAGGGCCTGTCCCTGATGATACTCAGTCTCCTGTCCGTCAGATTCCCCCAGGGGCTGCGGAGGGAGCCCGGTCCCAGTGAATGGTGACCGGTTAGGATCCCACTTCTCCCAGAGCCTCTAAGGGATGGGGAAAGAAAAACGGCATGTGGCTCCAGCCTTTGTACCTGCAATGGGTACCTCAACCTTAACAGCACCGCCGACTTAGTGGGGTGAGAAGGGAGCATGCCGGGGGCCCTGTTGGGGCCCTCTTTTCTTCCATCCGATACAATCAGCAGCTGCTGCTGACTAAAATGGGAGCTTGAGTGAATGTGTGCCTCCTTCAACACAAAGCATAAAACTGAGGAGCCCGTGATGCACGGGAGGGTGTATAGGCAGAGGGGAGGGGTTACACTTTTTAAAGTGTAATACTTTGTGTGGCCTCCGGAGGCAGAAGCTATACACCCAATTGTCTGGGTCTCCCAATGGAGCGACAAAGAAAGAGAAAGTTCTGTTGCGGATTTCTGGGAGCACCTGTGGAATATCCTGCGGATATATCCTAGCCTAAGGAATCCACATTATAAATAAGAGACTATATGTGCCCGTGTGTAATGTCTTCTGAGACTGTAACATTAGCAGGACAGGCCACCTCCTTGGATCCAGGGCTCCGGATTACCTGTGAGGACTCCCCCCAGGAGGGCTTACAGCAGGGCTTGTCGGGGTCCAGGACCACTGGATCCAGCCTCTTTTGTAGCAGCAGGAGGCAGCAGTCCAGGACTCTCATCAGCAGGTGTGGCGGCTTTATTAGTTTTCGAAGTGTGGCAATATCTGCAGGTTTGATGATCTAAAAATAACAAAACAGAAAATCAAAGTCATATAACTTAGAATGGTAAAGAGCGAGGACGGCCGGAGATTTGGAGTCAGATTGTATGGAGTTACGCGGAGCTCACATGTCCTGTAATCATCTATTAGAACGGATCCTGCACAGATCCATTGGCAAAATCATTTCTGCCGGATCTATTTTTTTTACATTGAAGTCTATGGAACATGGATCCATTACCAGATTGTCATTTATTTTCCATTTGAAATGGATCCAGTAAAAATAAAACGGATCCATTAACAAACACAAGAAAAGTGGAAGATAAATGCAGCCATTCTCCATAGACTCACATGTTAAATAAATGGCTCCGGAACATATCAGTTATTCAACAACAGACAAAAAAAAGTTGTTTCTAGAACTTTTTCCCAATAGATCTCTGCAGGATCCATTCTATCGGATAATTACTGGACATGTGAAGTCAGGCTTAATTGGTCATCAGGGTTTTGCTACCTCATCTGAAAGCAGTATGATGTCGGCAAAGAGACCTTGAATCCTATAATGTATCACTTAGATTACTGGGTGCAGCGGTTCTGACACAATCAAGAGTTTTTAGATGTAGCATAAAGCAGAGCTCAGATGGCTGCCCTGCCCACACCAGGCTCTATGTACATTGTCTACAGACAGTGAGCTGCTAATCACAGCAGGGGGTGGAGTCTGACAACATGGCAGGAGCCAGCTAGTTAGAGCAATGATAATCACCTGGTGATAAAGCTTTCAGTTTAAGGGGCATCTGTCATAGGTATTTGCTACCTCATTTGAGAGCAGCGTGATATAACTAAAGAGATTCTGAATCCAACGATGTATCACTTAGATTACAGGGTGCAGCCATTTCGATATAATCAGAGGTGGTAGATTTAGCAAAGCAGTAGAGCTGGATGCAGTCCCCACTACACCGGGCTCTCTATAGAGATTGTACATTGATAGTGAGGTGTCAATCACAGCAGGGGGGAAGCCAGACTCCTGTGCATGTGCCAGCTACACCTAGCAATGATAATCACCAAGGGATAAAGCCTTTAGTTAATGTAAACAACAGCATGACATCTGATAAAAGAGGCATAGTTGATTTTTGTTTTTTAACCCCTACAGCATGATGTCCTCAGATTACATAGCACAAATCTGCTGACAGATTCTCTTTAGTAGACCACCATCAGCACCACACTGCAAGGGAACCTGCCAGCTGTTTCCTGCCCAGACCACCATCACCACCACACAGCAAGGGAACTTGCCAGCAGTGTCCTGCCCAGACCACCATCACCACCACACAGCAGGGGAACCTGCCAGCTGTGTCGTGCCCAGACCACCATCACCACCACACAGCAAGAGAACCTGCCAGTTGTGTCCTACCCATACCACAATCAGCACCACACAGCAAGGGAACCTGCCAGCTGTTTCCTGCCCAGACCACCATCACCACCACACAAGAGAACCTGCCACTTGTGTTTTGCCCGGATCACCATCACCACCACACAGCAAAAGAACCTGCCAGTTGTGTTCTGCCTGAACCACCATCAACATCACACAGCAAGGGAGCCTTTTATCTGTGTCTTGCCTAGATCACCATCACACAGCAAGAGAGCAAGAGAGCCTGTTATCTGTGTCCTGCCCCAACCACCAACACAACACAGCTGCTTAGTTAACATTTATTTTATCACAAAGCATAAAAACCTTATGCTTTTCTAAATGTACAGTAATATTGTATTCATTAGTCGCAGTGTGATGACAAGCAGCGTGTGTGCATCGTATTCATGCACCTGCATATTCATTTTATACTAACGGTTTGTGGGGCCTATTTTGTTTTTTACTGTCAAAATCCTATGTTAATGAAGGGATACTAGATCCTAGGAGGTTGTCAATCTCTGATGAAACAGTCGCATAAGATGTTGTGGCATGAGCTGATAAGCATAATGCAATAGACACCTTCCTTTGCCTCTAGGACAGCACACCACACAATTATTTGATGATCTATCCAGGGCACAATAGCAACTTTTTCCTGTTGAGTAAATGATTACAGAATCCTATGGTTCTGACCCCATTTGGCCACTAGATGGCAGTCTCATCAGCTGGTTTGGCCCTGCACTGTCTGTACCGGTGCTCTCACATTTAGTGCTGCGTCTGCCTCCTCCACAGCGGGTCCTGCAGCCTCTAGTTTACTTTCTACCGTCTGTTTCTCGCTTTCCATCTCCTCCATAATTTTCAGCGCTTTGTCTTTCACCAGCTGCACTTCATTCATCACTTTAGCTTTTGCCTGCGCAGCTAACGTTAATTCTGCCAGCACCTGCAGGTTCACAGAAGAGTACAAAAAGATCAAATCAAATCTTTATTTTTATATAGCGCTAACATATTCCGCAGCACTTTACATACATCAGTAACACTGTCCCCATTGGGGCTCACAATCTAAAGTCCCAATCTGTATGTCTTTGGAGTGTGGGAGGAAACCGGAGAACCGAGAGGAAACCCACGCAGACACGGGGAGAACATACAAACTGCTTGCAGATGGTGTCCTTGGTGGGATTTGAACCCTGGACCCCAGCGATGCAAGACTGCAGTGCTAACAACTGAGCCACCATGCAGTGCTAACCACTGAGCCACCATGGCGCCCAAAATATGGAAACACATGATATGAGGAGGAAAACAACACATGACTTCTTATTGAAGAGTTAATCCAGGCTTTAGTGGAGGAGACAGGGATAACTTCATCCAGCTTGGACGCCTGCAGAACAGCTGAGCTGCGCGGTCACAGCTGTGTGAATGGACAGGCCGGGCTGTATCTACACCTCCTGCATGGAGAAATTCTGACTCAACCATAAAGGTTTATTCCCATATGCACCTTTTTAAGTCACATGAAAAAAAAAAATCATATCTTGTCTGGATATTCTGAAATGTCCCTACTCTCATCTGCGGCAGTACTTACCTTGTCAGAATTCAGAGACGCCAAGGAAAACGCTTTCTTCTTCACTACAAGCTCCTTAAAATAGTTTCCCACAGATTCATTGGCTTCCACTAACTTAAAGAGCCCTGAGAAAAAAAGAAGGAACATAAGACCTGCAGCCATGGAGGTGAACGAGTACCTGCAGCCATGGAGGTGAACGAGTACCTGCAGCCATCGAGGTGAACGAGTACCTGCAGCCATCGAGCTGAACGAGTACCTGCAGCCATCGAGCTGAACGAGTACCTGCAGCCATGGAGGTGAACGAGTACCTGCAGCCATGGAGGTGAACGAGTACCTGCAGCCATCGAGCTGAACGAGTACCTGCAGCCATCGAGGTGAACGAGTACCTGCAGCCATCGAGGTGAACGAGTACCTGCAGCCATCGAGGTGAACGAGTACCTGCAGCCATCGAGGTGAACGAGTACCTGCAGCCATCGAGGTGAACGAGTACCTGCAGCCATGGAGGTGAACAAGTACCTGCAGCCATCGAGCTGAACGAGTACCTGCAGCCATCGAGGTGAACAAGTACCTGCAGCCATCGAGGTGAACGAGTACCTGCAGCCATCGAGGTGAACGAGTACCTGCAGCCATCGAGGTGAACAAGTACCTGCAGCCATCGAGGTGAACGAGTACCTGCAGCCATCGAGGTGAACGAGTACCTGCAGCCATCGAGGTGAACGAGTACCTGCAGCCATCGAGGTGAACAAGTACCTGCAGCCATCGAGGTGAACGAGTACCTGCAGCCATCGAGGTGAACAAGTACCTGCAGCCATCGAGCTGAACGAGTACCTGCAGCCATCGAGGTGAACGAGTACCTGCAGTCATGGAGGTGAACGAGTACCTGCAGCCATCGAGCTGAACGAGTACCTGCAGCCATCGAGGTGAACGAGTACCTGCAGCCATCGAGCTGAACGAGTACCTGCAGTCATCGAGGTGAACGAGTACCTGCAGCCATCGAGGTGAACGAGTACCTGCAGCCATCGAGCTGAACGAGTACCTGCAGCCATGAGCTGAACGAGTACCTGCAGCCATCGAGCTGAACGAGTACCTGCAGCCATCAAGCTGAACGAGTACCTGCAGCCATCGAGGTGAACGAGTACCTGCAGCCATCGAGCTGAACGAGTACCTGCAGCCATCGAGCTGAACGAGTACCTGCAGCCATCGAGCTGAACGAGTACCTGCAGCCATCGAGCTGAACGAGTACCTGCAGCCATGGAGGTGAACGAGTACCTGCAGCCATCGAGGTGAACGAGTACCTGCAGCCATCGAGGTGAATGAGTACCTGCAGCCATGGAGGTGAACGAGTACCTGCAGCCATCGAGGTGAACAAGTACCTGTAGCCATCGAGCTGAACGAGTACCTGCAGCCATGGAGGTGAACGAGTACCTGCAGCCATCGAGCTGAACGAGTACCTGCAGCCATCAAGCTGAACGAGTACCTGCAGCCATCGAGCTGAACGAGTACCTGCAGCCATCGAGCTGAACGAGTACCTGCAGCCATCGAGCTGAACGAGTACCTGCAGCCATCGAGGTGAACGAGTACCTGCAGCCATCGAGCTGAACGAGTACCTGCAGCCATCGAGGTAAACAAGTACCTGCAGCCATCGAGGTGAACGAGTACCTGCAGTCATGGAGGTGAACGAGTACCTGCAGCCATCGAGCTGAACGAGTACCTGCAGCCATCGAGGTGAACGAGTACCTGCAGCCATCGAGCTGAACGAGTACCTGCAGTCATCGAGGTGAACGAGTACCTGCAGCCATCGAGGTGAACGAGTACCTGCAGCCATCGAGCTGAACGAGTACCTGCAGCCATGAGCTGAACGAGTACCTGCAGCCATCGAGCTGAACGAGTACCTGCAGCCATCAAGCTGAACGAGTACCTGCAGCCATCGAGGTGAACGAGTACCTGCAGCCATCGAGCTGAACGAGTACCTGCAGCCATCGAGCTGAACGAGTACCTGCAGCCATCGAGCTGAACGAGTACCTGCAGCCATCGAGGTGAACAAGTACCTGCAGCCATCGAGGTGAACAAGTACCTACAGCCATCGAGCTGAACGAGTACCTGCAGCCATGGAGGTGAACGAGTACCTGCAGCCATGGAGGTGAACGAGTACCTGCAGCCAAGGAGGTGAACGAGTACCTGCAGCCATCGAGGTGAAAGATTACCTGCAGCCATCGAGGTGAACGAGTACCTGCAGCAGCTCACCAGCCCAGACACCGACAGCTCCAGCAAATGTCACTGCTTCATTGTATGAGAAATCAGGTTCTGGTTAACACATTTTTTGTATCGGTTCTTCACGGCTTTTCAGGAGCTCTGCTTGTAGTCACTGAATGGCAACCTTCATTGTTATAAACCTCTATCTTGGTCCGGTCAGACACATGGAGATGACGGATCACAGCCGCACGTGTATCCATCCCATGTAAGCAGCGAAAGTTGCCACTCACTGACTGCAAGCAGAGATCCTACTGATACCGACAGGGTGTGATAAAACACACAAAATATGTAAAGATTGTACTGTGTCTCATAATTACCAGCTAACATCTTGTTGCAGCATTTTACACAATAAAAAACGGGAAAAAAAAAAATGGGAAAAAGGCAACAAAAACGTAGATTTTTTGGGTAGATTTACTCTGCGACGTGAGCCGGTGCTACGTTTTACTTCGTACCTTGTTTTAGTCACTGCACTTTTTTTGAGACACATTTTTCTACAGACTCGACAAGGCGGTGCAGCATTTGTGAGTGGTAGAAAGAAGGGAATTTTGTTACTTACCGTAAATTCCTTTTCTTCTAGCTCCAATTGGGAGACCCAGACGATTGGGTGTATAGCTACTGCCTCCGGAGGCCACACAAAGTATTACACTAAAAAGTGTAAGGCCCCTCCCCTTCTGCATATACACCCCCCGTGGGATCACGGGCTGCTTCAGTTTTAGTGCAAAAGCAAGAAGGAGGAAAGCCAATAACTGGTTAAACAATTCAATCCGAAGGAACCTCGGGGAACTGAAACCATTCAACATGAACAACATGTGTACCCGAACAACCAAAAATCCCGAAGGAACAGGGGCGGGTGCTGGGTCTCCCAATTGGAGCTAGACGGTAAGTAACAAAATTCCCTTCTTCTTCGGCGCTCCATTGGGAGACCCAGACGATTGGGATGTCCAAAAGCAGTCCCTGGGTGGGTAAATTAATACCTCAAGTTTGGACTGTAAAAACAGCCCTTCCCTACATGGAGGCAACCGCCGCCTGCAGGACTCTTCTACTTAGGCTGGCATCCGCCTAAGCGTAGGCATGCACCTGATAACGCTTGGTGAAGGTGTGCAGACTCGCCCAGGTAGCCGCCTGGCACACCTGCTGAGCCGTAGCCTGGTGCCGTAATGCCCAGGACGCACCCACGGCTCTGGTAGAATGGGCCTTCAGCCCTGATGGAACCGGAAGCCCAGCAGAACGGTAGGCTTCAAGAATTGGTTCCTTGATCCATCGAGCCAGGGTGGATTTGTAAGCCTGCGACCCTTTGCGCTGACCAGCGACAAGTACAAAGAGTGCATCCGAGCGGCGCAGAGGCGCCGTGCGGGAAAAGTAGATTCTGAGCGCTCTCATCAGATCCAACAAATGCAAATCCAATTCATATCGATGAACTGGATGAGGACAAAAGGAAGGTAAGGAGATATCCTGACTGAGATGAAAGGGTGATACCACCTTAGGGAGAAACCCCGGAATCAGGCGCAGCACTACCTTGTCTTGGTGAAACACCAGGAAGGGAGCTTTGGATGACCACGCTACTAGCTCGGACACTCTCTGAAGAGACGTGACCGCTACCAAAAAGGCCACTTTCTGTGAAAGTCGAGAAAGTGAAACATCCCTCAGAGGCTCAAAGGGCGGCTCCTGGAGAGCAATTAGTACCCTGTTCAGATCCCATGGGTCTAACGGCCTCTTGTACGGAGGGACAATGTGACAAACCCCCTGCAGGAACGTGCGTACCTGAGGAAGTCGTGCTAGACGCTTCTGAAAGAATACAGACAGCGCTGGGACTCGTCCATTAAGGGAGCCGAGCGACAAACCTTTTCCCAAACCAGATTGCAGGAAGGAAGGAAAAGTAGGCAATGCAAATGTCCAGGGAGACACTCCCTGAGCAGAGCACTAAGATAAGAATATCTTCCACGTCTTGTGGTAGATCTTGGCAGACGTCGGCTTCCTAGCCCGTCTCATGGTGGCAATGACGTCTTGAGATAATCCTGAAGACGCTAGGATCCAGGACTCAATGGCCACACAGTTAGGTTCAGGGCCGTAGAATTCAGATGGAAAAAACGGCCCTTGGGACAGTAAGTCTGGCCGGTCTGGTAGTGCCCACGGTTGGCCGACCGTGAGATGCCACAGATGCGGGTACCACGACCTCCTCGGCCAGTCTGGGGCGACGAGGATGGCGCGGCGGCAATCGGAGCTGATCTTGCGTAGCCCTCTGGCAACAGTGCCAGAGGGGAAAACACATAGGGTAGCTGGACCTGCGACCAATCCTGAACTAAGGCGCCTGCCGCCAGAGCTCTTTGATCGTGAGACCGCGCCATGAAAATCGGGCCCTTGTTGTCGTGCCGAGACGCCATTAGGTCGACGTCCGGCCTCCCCCAGCGGCTACAGATTTCTTGAAACCCGTCCGGGTGCAGAGACCATTCCCCTGCGTCCATGCCCTGGCGACTGAGGAAGTCTGCTTCCCAGTTTTCTACGCCCGGGATGTGAACTGCGGATATGGTGTATGCTCTGTCTTCCACCCACATCAGAATCCGCCGGACTTCCTGGGAGGCTTGCCGACTGCGTGTTCCGCCTTGGTGGTTGATGTATGCCACCGCTGCGAAGTTGTCCGACTGAATTCGGATCTGTTTGCCTTCCAGCCTCTGCTGGAAGGCTTGCAGGGCAAGATACCCTGCCCAGATTTCCAGAACATTGATCTGAAGGGTGGACTCCTCTGAAGAGAGTCCTTGCCCGTCTGAGAAAGGGGTACGTTCCTGTCTAGGGACGTCGACTTCCCATCCCATTGGCGAAGAATGTCCTATAGAAGTGGACGCAGATGAAAACTGCGCGAAAGGGACTGCCTCTGCATGAGGCGTCTTAAGGGGTGTGACTGGCCTTGAAGGAGAGACTGCACCCCCGTCTGTAGTGAACGCCGTATGTCCAGCGGGAGTTGCACTATCGCTGAGAGAGTGTGAAGCTCCATGCCAAGATATGTCAGCGATTGGGTCGGTGTCAGATTTAACTTTGAAAAGTTTATGATCCACCCGAAACTCTGGAGAGTCTCCAGCGCCACGTTCAGGCTGTGTTGGCATGCCTCTTGAGAGGGTGCCTTGACAAGTAGATCGTCCAAGTAAGGGATCACAGAGTGACCCTGAGAGTGCAGGACTGCTCCCACTGCTGCCATAAACTTGGCGAAAAAGCCGTGGGGCTGTCACCAGACCGAAGGGCAGGGCTACGAACTGAAGATGCTCGTCTTCAATAACGAATCGTAGCCCACACCGGTGCTCTGGAGCAATCGGCACGTGGAGATAAGCATCCTGATGTCTATTGACGGTAGGAAATCTCCTTGAGACATTGAGGCAATGACGGAGCGGGGGGATTCCATCCGGAACCGCCTGGTTTTCACGTGCTTGTTGAGCAGTTTTAGGTCCAAAACGGAACGGAAAGAGCCGTCGTTTTTTGGTACCACAACCAGATTGAAGTAAAAACCGTATCTTGTTCCTGAGGAGGAACAGGGATTACCACTCCTTCTGCCTGCAGAAGAGCATCGGCTCGGTCGGGAGGTGATGAAGTTCTGAAGATCTAGTCGGAGGACGAGAACAGAACTCTATCCTGTACACGTGAGACAAAATGTCTCTCACCCACCGGTCTTTGACCTGTGGCAGCTAAATGTCGCCAAAGCGGGAGAGTCTGCCACCGACCGCGGATGCGGAGAGAGAGGGCTGAACGTCATGAGGAAACCGCCTTGGTAGCGGTTCCTCCGGCTGCCTTCCTTGGGCGTGATTGAGCCCGCCAGGAATCTGCGCCTCTCTGAGCCTTTTGAGTCCTTTTGGACGAGGACAATTGGGACCTGCCCGAGCCTGGGAAGGACCGAAACCTCGACTGTCCCTTCCTCTGTTGGGTGTTGTTTGATCTGGGCTGGTGTAAGGAAGAGTCCTTACCCTTGGACTGTTTAATGATTTCATCCAATCGCTCACCAGACAGTCTGTCACCAGATAATGGCAAGCTGGTTAAGCACTTTTTTGGAAGCAGAATCTGCTTTCCATTCCCTCAACCACAAGGCTCTGCGTAAAACCACGGAGTTGGCGGACGCCACTGACGTACGGCTCGTAGAGTGCAGGACAGCATTAATAGCGTAAGTCGCAATGCAGACATTGCGAGGTCAATGACGCCATCTGCGGCACAGATGTACATGTGACAGTGTCCACGTGCGCAAGACCAGCTGAAATAGCTTGGAATGCCCGTACGGCTGCGAATGCCGGAGCCAACCGACACGCCGATAGCTTCATAGACAGAATTCAACCAGAGGACCATCTGTCTGTCAATGGCATCTTTAAGTGAAGTCCCCCCCCCCCCCCCCCCCCCCCCCCCATCTTCCACTGCAACTATGATCTAGCCGCAAGCCTGGAGATTGGGGGATCCACCTTTGGACACTGGGTCCAGCGCTTGACCACGTCATGGAGAAAAAAGGATAACGTGTATCCTTAATACGATTGGAGAACGCTTATCTGGATAAGTGTGGTGTTTCCGGATTGCTTCTCTGAAGTCAGAGTGGCCGGAAAAGTACTCAATATACGCTTGAGATACTGAAAAAGGAATTTCTCCTGCTGTGAAGCTGACTCCTCCACCGGAGGAGCTGAGGGAGAAATATCCAACATTCCATTGATGGACGCTAGAAGATCATTCACTATGGCGTCCCATCCGGTGTATCCGGATTGAGAGCGGTCTCAGGATCAGAGTCCTGATCAGCTACGTCTGTCTCATCATACAGAGAGTCCTGCTGGGACCCTAACCAGTGATGAAGCCGAGTGCCGCTCCCAGCGAGCTCGCTTAGGCTGTCTGGGACTGTTGTCAGAGCCTGCTCCCTGGGATGCATGGGACCCCCCCGGAGCACTGATTTGTTCCAAATGAGGGTGGCCAGGGAGCATTGTATCAACATTGCCCATGGTCCGTCTGGACTGCAAAGTCTCTAAGATGTTAGTCACAGTCACAGACAATCTATCAGCCAAAACTGCAACTCCGTCCCTGTCCCTGGACAGGGTTCACAGGTGGTTCCTTTGGCCACCTCTAGCAGAGACCCCGGCTGACCAAGTGCTACAGGGGAGCATTGCACACAATGGGGACAGTGGAACCTGCAGTACAAGCAGCATAGAAAGCCTGTGCCTTGGCACCCTTGCTTTTTTGCTGCTGTTGTCTAGCCATCTAGAAGTATATAGCCAAGAATAGCGACCGTATAGTGCAATGTATAGCATACAAGCAGAAAGTACAAATGAACACTTCAGCACATGCAGTACAAGCAGCATAGAAAGCCTGTGCCTTAGCACCCTTGCTTTTTTGCTGCTGTTGTCTAGCCATCTAGGAGTATATAGCCAAGAATAGCGACCGTACAGTGCAGTGTATAGCATACCAGCATGAAGTACAAATGAACACTTCAGCACATGCAATACAAGCAGCCTAGAAAGCCTGTGCCTTAGCACCCTTGCTTTTTGCTGCTGTAGTCTAGCCATCTAGGCATAAAGTACAAATGGCATTAGTGGGGTCAGCACTTCAGGTGCCGCTTACCGCCCGCACAAAAGCGGGCGTGTGGTCGCCCGAATCCTGTGACTGGTTGCCCAGAGCTTGTCTCCCGTCTCCAGCCCAGACTGCGTGCAGGAATGGCTGCCGGCGTCTTGTGAAGAGGGGCGGGCCGTGGGCGTGCCCCAGACAAGAGCGGGAAACTGGCGTCCCACTGTGTCCAGTGAAGGGGGCTGGAGAATGCAAAGCAGACTCCAGCTCTCGGCGCTGACTTTCTGTACAGCGTCCCGCCCCTCCCCTGACTGGCAGGGCTGGGGGCGGGAACGAAGCGAAAACTAGGCCGCAAAGCCGGGGACTCGAGTAATAAGCGCGGCCGTTCTTGTGCACGGCCAGCGCGGAAGTCCCCGGCGCACCACAAGTCCCAGCCGCGCCACAGTGTAAAACACCCCGCAGCGGCCGGCGCGGCAGTTTCTAACACATAAATTCACTCAGCTAAGCTGCAGTGAATAATAGCACAAGCGCTCCGCGCTGTTGTCCCCGGCGCACTAGCACTCCCAGCAATGCTGGTGTGTGTGTGCGCGATGTGTACGGGGACACAGAGTACCTTAATGTAGCAGGGCCCTGTCCCTGACGATACCCAGCTCCATATCCAGCAGGTTCTTCGGGTCTGTGGATGGAGCCCGGTCTCAGTGCCTGGAGACCGGTAAGATCCCACTTCACCCAGAGCCCTGAGGGGGGATGGGGAAGGAAAACAGCATGTGAGCTCCAGCCTCCGTACCCGCAATGGGTACCTCAACCTTAACAAACACCGCCGACAAAAGTGGGGTGAGAAGGGAGCATGCTGGGGGCCCCATATGGGCCCACTTTTCTTCCAACCGACATAGTCAGCAGCTGCTGCTGACTAAAAACAGTGGAGCTATTCGTGGATGTCTGACCTCCTTCGCACAAAGCATAAAACTGAAGCAGCCCGTGATCCCACGGGGGGTGTATATGCAGAAGGGGAGGGGCCTTACACTTTTTAGTGTAATACTTTGTGTGGCCTCCGGAGGCAGTAGCTATACACCCAATCGTCTGGGTCTCCCAATGGAGCGCCGAAGAAAAAGGGAGTGGTGTAAATCACAAAACGTGGCAGGAAAATTACACCCCATTTTGGAGTAACAGATAAACATCAGTCAACGACCGATGTCCAGAGATGTTCTAAATGTATCCAACAGAATGGCTGATGTGATAAATCAGGCCCAGATGTAATAAATCCGCCCCCCTGTGATAAGACGGTCACTGGGGACCATGGATCCGCTCACCTTTGTTCAGGAGCTCGGCCTGCTCATTGATATATTTCCATTTTTCAGCATAGATGCATTTGTAGCTGTTTATGAATGAGAGATATGACTTTGTTGTTACATAGGTCCTCCTCCGAAACCTGAGGCAAAATAAGAAGAGCTGTTATATATATGGGTTTAGCGTCATTTTACAACTAATGAAGAAAAAGTCAGCTCACCATATCAAATCAAACTCAGTAATGAGAGATACAATGAAAATTTATAGGGGTATCCATGTCTGGAGGTGGATGTGTCCCGAGCTGGCCGCATCTCGAGCTGGCCGTGTCCTGAAGTGGCCGTGTGTGTATGTGGCTGTATCCAAAGCTGGCCGTGTCCTGAAGTGGCCGTGTGTGTACGTGGCTGTATCCCAAGCTGGCCGTGTCCTGAAGTGGCCGTGTGTGTACGTGGCTGTATCCCAAGCTGGCCATGTCCATAAGTGGCCGTGTGTGTACGTGGCTGTATCCCAAGCTGGCCATGTCCAGAAGTGGCCGTGTGTGTACGTGGCTGTATCCCAAGCTGGCCGTGTCCGGAAGTGGCCGTGCCTGTATGTGGCTGCATCCGGAGGTGACAGTGTCCAGAAGTGTCTGTAGTTCCAAAGGTGACCACGTACAGAAGTGGCCCCATACAGAGATGGCCATGTTCAGTTTTGATTGTATCGGGAGGTGGCTCTGTTTGGAGGTGGCCATGTCCAGTGGTGAACATGTTTAGAGGCAGCTGTGTTGGAGGCGGCTGTCTGCAGGCGGCCGTGTCAAGAGGTGGCCACACCTGGAGGCGGCAACATCCAGAGGTGGCCGCATGTGGAGCTGGCCATGTCCAGAGGCGGCCATGTCCTGCACCCACTTCGCTCCAGCTCCTTACATGCCTGCTCATTAGGAGCCTCTTTGCTCTTCTCAGCCCCACAAAGACATAAGGAGATGCTTTATACAGAGCTCCCAATTCTATAATGTGATGGACAGGACACCACCGGCCCCCTGCGAGCTCTGACAACAATTTGTGGAGGAAGTAGCAGGTAACTATCAATGTTACATTGGGCTGTACTTTAGTAAAAGCTGCGGGATTCTCCCCAATGTCTGACCTCCGGGGCCGTGCTGCTGCACGTTCTGGGCCGTGCTGCTGCACTTTCTGGGCCGTGCTGCTGCACTTTCTGGGCCCTTTTGCTGTAAGATACAGTGATGTGTAAGACTTCCGCTCTTCGAGGTGGGAGCTGGCAGAGGAATGGGGGGGATCAGTGGCTGGACCCTTGTGATTAGACATGATATCATTGTGGAGGACATCACAGGTAAGATACTCTTCACATATCACTAGACGGTTACTAGGAATCATGAACGGTCACATTTACCGGTGATAGTAACTCTCACAAGTCTCTTGCATCTTGCTGTGAATTACACCCATCGCCTCTATCACGTGGGATCGGACTTCAGAGCTGCATGCGATGTCAAACCCCGATAGGAAGTGAGTGGAGACGGCTAGTAAAGCCGGCATCGGCCACTGACTGAACCAGTCCATTGTGCAGCCGGAGATGAGCGCTGGAAACTTCAAAGACCGCATCCGAAACTTGTCACCAACCTAGAGGGGACAAATAGATACAGGCATGTCAAGAACGTCCCCCAAAACAAGTATGGACACTTTATAGACTGGAGCGTCCAGAATCCCTATATCTGTATGCATCGAGCTCTGCTCAGCCCTGTATACCTCTGTCTCTGACTATGTGGTATCTATGGAGCCTATCAGTATACCAGGGTTACTTACTGCTGAGCAGGAACACCATTGACCTGTATACCCAGATGTGTCCACGATTATATTATTACTTTTAGCTAATGCTTTGCCGTCATGCAATGTTACAGGTTAATAACAAGCTCAGTGTTACACATGCTTCAGCTTGCAGGCACGTGCTAGGGGTTGTGCATTTCCTCTTACTAGGCTCAGCAGCAGCATGGAGGACACTGTACAACAGTGCTGAGCAGATTAGCTGTGATTCCAGCTCTGGGGGTGAGATAAACAAATCAACTGCATGTAGAATATTATACAGCAGTTCTGAAAAGAAGGATAATGTTAAATATAAATTTGAGTGAAGATAAAGCACTTATAAAAAAGCAGCAGTAACATGGAGAACATTGTACTGCGGTGCTAAGCAGTGTAGCTGTGACTCTAGCTTGGCAGTGAGAACACTTACTCAGAGAGCTGCAACAACTTGTGCTGTTACTTTCTCCTTCACTCTGCTCCACTCTCATCTAATCTCTACTCCCACTTTTCATCTAATGACGTCTTGTGTGCACTGGGGCAGAACTTGAAGGTCGGGTCTTCTGCTTCTCCGCTCCTCCTTCCTCCTCTCTCTTTTACAGGTCACTGTTATTATGTCTCCTGCCTCCTGTTTGAAGTTCCTCGCTGCCGCACTCCTCGTGATTCTGTGATCAGTCTGCAGATTTTTAATAAAATGGCGCTGGAGGCGGCGCATGCGCAGATTGAGATTTTGACTTAATGAAGAGGTCATTGAGCTGAAATCTCAATCTGCGCATGCGCCGTCACTGCGCTATTATATTGCAGACCTGCAGACTGATCACAGAATCATACTCCCCACGTGTCGCCCACCGTGATGATGGTGGCAGCGTGGAATTTAAAAAAGGAGGCAGTAAATCAGTGACCTGTAAAAGAAACAGAGGAGACAAGCGGAGAAGCAGAAGAAGACCCCACCCCACCAAGTCTCGCCCTGATGCACAGAAGACGTCATTAGATGAAAACTTTAGAGAAAGATTATTCAACAACCACAGATCGGATTCCTTCACCTCAGGTGCTATGGATATCATTGTATAATGAACCAAAAGCTTGCGATCTAATACCGCTACATGACCCCTATGCAGCTGACCCCCTTCTTTGGGAATAAGTAAATAAAAAGAATCCTCTCCTGGGTAGCAGATGCAGTCCAATCTCAAAATAGATATGGAAGTGCGGCACTCCTAATAACTATGGTGCCTGGATAGGGTCCAACCCAGTGTCAAAAAATTCCAAAAATCCAGCACTCAAAATGGTTGAAATGAAATAAGTTCTTTATTTGAACAAGCAGTTGTGTAAAAATTATTGCCGTTTCGGTCGATTGACCTTCATCAGGTTCCACGAAGCTCGTAATGTAATATAAATAAGCTGTGTATATAGGTAGGAAAAAGAATAAGCACACACAGATTATTGCTGTTAGACGACGGCTGTTTCGCACTCTGTAGTAGTGCTTCGATGGGTCTAACCTAAGGAGTGCAAAACGGCTGTCGTCTAACAAGATGTTCTGTCTTACCCCCTCCCCACTTGCCACAGCATGTAACTCCTTAGTTTGAATAAATGTCCACACTTCTACACAGCAATAATCAGATAGATAGAAGACTGCCTCTCCGGGTCTGTGGTGCATATGGCTATGCCATGCCCGGACACACCATGCTGGAAGTCCATATTATACTGAAGCCTTGGGTTTCTTCACCACAGTCTCCTGATGACTAAGTGAATTAAGAAACGCGTTGGGAGGTCTAAGAAAGTATAAGGTCAGACAGTTGCCATTTGAGGGGTACTGTGAGGCTGTTGTTTCTGCCCCCTCCTCTATTGGAGAACACTTTTTTTGCTTTATTTACCGCAGTGATGTTTAACCAATGGTTTTGGTAATATTCTGAACACTGTAGGTTAATGTGAATTATATCTTGGTGTACACATTGGTGTGACAACGGTCTAATTCTTGTCACCTCCAGTATTTTCATGCACGGTGAGGGAATCTCTCACCGTTTTTGTCCTCTTTGGTAATAGTGGGAACTTTACATTTGCTCCAATCATATTTTTAGGTTGGTTTTACAACCGTATATGTTGTGTGGAAAATATTTTAATTATTAGTTAATAAAAGTTATATTTTAACTGTCACCACACTACTGTTCATACCAATTGTTTGGCTGTTTTACGACTGTATAAACTGTACTATTTTGTCCCCTTTGTAATATCTTTTGCATATTTTTATAAACACTGCCTACTATAGGGGTTAATGATATAAAATGTAATAGCTTTGTTCCTCTTGCTCTATACACTGCATTCCAGAAGCCATACATTACCTGAATGGGTGTTCAATCTGTTTGTAAAACAACTGGTGGTAGTTTTGTTTGGATTTTGTGGAGCTTAGCAGTGACTGTACTGAGGTGTATATACACACACACACACACACACCTACGTATATCATAAGGCCTCATGCACATGCTGCGTTTTTTGGATGCAGTTTTGGTACCAAACTGCATGCGTTTCCTTCCCCAGCAAACTCTATGAGATTTCATTTTTGCTTTGCGCACATTGCAGTTTTTTTTGGCTGCATCTTTGTGGTGATCCCAAGATGCAGCATGTCAATTCTTTTTGTGTTTTGTCGCTGCGGTTCTCACTAGTGATGGGAGGACTTGAAGATCAATCCTCTGCCAACTCTATATCAGCGGGGGATAGATCACTGGTATCTAGCTCTCACCTCAGATTTCTGTACTAAATTTGCATCTGTTGGTAGAATACCGCACTGAAACAGCATTAAAACCATGTTTATTGTGCGGTTTTCTGCACCAAATCTGCATCACATGGCGAAAAAAAACGAATGAAAACCACAGTGCGCTTTGATGTTATTTTTGTGTCAGGAGATGCAGTATTGATGCAGGAATTTGGTATATAAATTCCAGCACTAAATCTGCATCTCACCCCACAGTTTTCTGCCAGGAGATGCAGGTCTCATTGAACTCAATGAGTTCACCGCGTTGATCTGAGGTGAGTTTACCTGCAGTCACAGCTGAAGTACCCTGGGAACCTCGAGCTGTGACCGCAGGTAAACTCAGTTAAGTCACCGCTCACAGCTGCGGCTCAGTCAGGGTCTGCCTGAAGTCACAGCGAGCAGTCATGTTCTGCAACGTGCCCGCGCTCTGAGACTTCAGTATGTAGTATTTTGACACACAGCCAAGATAAACACACGGCTGGTGGCTTCAGTCTGTAGCCGTATGCTTTATCTGCACTGTGTATCACAATATGGGGTGGACCCTACGCCATTTTTTTATGTATTTATTTTTACACCATTATAGGGATGCAGACAGCGTGTCTGATTCCAACCAATCACAGACGCGATCACAAAAGGTGGAGGCGAAGTCTGACTGCAACCAAATCACAGACGCAGGGACTGACGGTGGAAGCAGTGAATATGTATGACAGTTAATGATTGGACCTGGAAGTAGTGTTACAATCGTGTGGATAAGTATAATGGTCCTACTTTATTTTCTTAAAAAGATTTTATTTTAAAAAAGAGAATTTTGTTACTTACCGTAAATTCTTTTTCTTATAGTTCCGTATTGGGAGACCCAGACCATGGGTGTTTAGCGTCTGCCTCCGGAGGACACACAAAGTACTACACTTAAAAGTGTAGCTCCTCCCTCTGAGCTTATACACCCCCTGGTGAGCCAGTCCCAGCCAGTTTAGTGCAAAAGCTGAAGGAGAATAGCCACCCACAAGTAGAACCGAGTAAGAACCGGAACAACCGGAGACTCAGTCCACGACAACAGCCGGTGATAACACACGGAACAAGAAAATTGCCAACAGGCAACAGGGAGGGAGCTGGGTCTCCCAATACGGAACTATAAGAAAAAGAATTTACGGTAAGTAACAAAATTCTCTTTTTCTTTATCGTTCCTTTGGGAGACCCAGACCATGGGACGTTCCAAAGCTGTCCCTGGGTGGGAATAAACAGAAAAAACTAAGAAGTAGGCGGAGCCTAACTTCACAAGTGGGCGACAGCCGCCTGAAGGATGCGTCTGCCCAAGCTCGTATCTGCCGAAGCATGAGCATGCACTTGGTAGTGCTTCGAAAAGGTATGCAGGCTAGTCCAAGTGGCAGCCTGACAGACTTGTTGAGCCGTAGCCTGGTGCCTAAAAGCCCAAGAGGCACCGACAGCTCTGGTCGAGTGTGCTTTGATCCCCGGCGGGGGAGGCACCTGAGTACTCTGGAAGGCGTCCGAAATGGTCGATCTA
Organism: Anomaloglossus baeobatrachus; assembly: GCF_048569485.1. NCBI lineage: Eukaryota > Metazoa > Chordata > Amphibia > Anura > Aromobatidae > Anomaloglossus > Anomaloglossus baeobatrachus. The sequence goes on along the minus strand of NC_134355.1, from coordinate 11,099,176 downwards.
ATCCAACGGGCCAAGGTCGGCTTAGAAGCAGAGAGACCCTTGCGCCGCCCTGTGGTTAGCACAAAAAGAGAGGTGCACCGCCTAAGCGCAGCGGTGCGAGACACATAGATCCGGAGAGCACGCACCAGATCTAGAGTATGCAGCGCTTTCTCAAAGCGATCAACAGGGGCCGGACAGAAGGAAGGCAAGGTAATATCCTGGTTAAGGTGGAAGGGAGAGACCACCTTAGGAAGAAAGTTCGGGGTCGGACGGAGAACTACCTTGTCTTGGTGAAAAAACAAAAAAGGTGACTCCGAGGGGAGCGCAGCCAAATCAGAGACTCTCCTGAGAGAAGTTATGGCAACTAGAAAGACCACCTTTTGAGAAAGACGATACAAAGAAACCTCCCTAAGGGGCTCGAAAGGGGGTTTCTGCAATACCGTGAGGACCAAGTTAAGGTCCCAGGGATCCAAGGGCCGCCGATAAGGCGGAATGATGTGAGACGCACCTTGCATGAAGGTGCGGACCTGAGCCAGCCGGGCGAGACGCCGCTGGAACAGCACTGATAGAGCTGAGACTTGTCCCTTGAGAGAGTTGCGGAACAGTCCTAGCTGCAGACCGGACTGTAAAAAAAAGACAGAAGGGTCGTCAACGAGAATGGCCAAGGAGAATGGCCGGAAGAGCGACACCAGGACAGGAAAATTTTCCAAGTCCTGTGATAGATCTTGACGGAGGAAGACTTACGGGCCCGAGTCATAGTGGAGATGACTTCAGGAGGAATACCAGAAGCCGTCAAAATCCAGGACTCAAGAGCCACGCCATCAATTTGAGTGCCGCAGAATTCGGGCAGAAAAACGGACCTTGCGAGAGCAGGTCTGGACGGTCCGGAAGATGCCACGGCATCTCCACGGACAGTTGGAGCAGGTCCGGATACCAAGCTCGCCTGGGCCAGTCCGGTGCAATGAGGATGACTCGACGGCCCTCCATTCTGACCTTGCGCAGGACTCTGGGCAAGAGAGCTAGAGGGGGAAACACGTAGGACAGACGAAACTGGGACCAGTCTTGAACCAGAGCGTCCGCGGCGAAGGCCTGAGGATCGTGGGAGCGAGCCACGTAAACCGGAACCTTGTTGTTGTGACGGGATGCCATTAGGTCCACGTCCAGAGTGCCCCACTTGCGGCAGATTGACTGAAATACTGCCGGGTGCAGGGACCACTCGCCACCGTCCACGGATTGACGGCTGAGATAATCTGCCTCCCAGTTTTCTACGCCAGGGATGTGGACTGCGGATATGGTGGACTTGGAGTCCTCCGCCCATTGAAGAATGCGTTGGACCTCCAACATTGCCAGGCGGCTGCGTGTCCCGCCTTGGTGATTGATGTAGGCAACCGCTGTCGCGTTGTCTGACTGGACTCGAATGTGCCTGCCCGCCAACAGGTGGTGAAAGGCTAGGAGAGCTAGTAGCACAGCTCTGGTTTCCAGCACATTGATTGAAAGGGCTGACTCGGACGGAGTCCAAGTGCCCTGTGCTCTGTGGTGGAGATGTACTGCTCCCCAGCCGGATAGGCTGGTATCCGTGGTGAGGATCACCCAGGACGGAGTCAGGAAGGAGCGCCCTTGGGACAGGGAGAGGGGTCGAAGCCACCACTGAAGAGAGCTCCTGGTCCGTGGCGACAGAGCCACTAACCTCTGTAAGGAGGAAGGCCGCTTGTCCCAACAGCGGAGAATGTCCAGCTGCAGAGGACGCAGATGGAACTGGGCAAAGGGAACCGCCTCCATGGAAGCCACCATTTGACCCAGCACCTACATCAGGCGCCTGAGGGAATAACGGCGGGGCCTCAGGAGAGAGCGCACCGCCAACCGGAGTGACAGCTGTTTGTCTAAGGGCAACTTCACAAGTGCCGGCAAAGTCTCGAACTGCATCCCTAGGTACGTGAGACTCTGGGTCGGAGTCAGAGTGGATTTGGGAAGATTGATAATCCACCCGAATTGGGCTAGGGTGGCGAGAGTGAGCGAAACACTCCGCTGACAGTCTGCGCTGGATGTACCCTTGACCAGAAGGTCGTCCAGATAAGGAAGCACTGCTAACCCCTGGAGGTGCAGGACCGCAATCACTGCCGCCATGACCTTGGTGAATACCCGAGGGGCCGTGGCTAACCCGAAGGGGAGAGCCACGAATTGGAAATGATCCTCTCCTATCGCAAAACGTAACCAACGCTGATGTGACACTGCGATTGGCACATGTAGATAGGCATCTCTGATGTCGATGGACGCCAGGAACTCCCCTTGGGTCATAGAGGCAATGACTGATCGCAGAGACTCCATGCGAAAATGCCGCACCCGGACATGCTTGTTGAGAAGCTTGAGATCCAGGATGGGCCGGAAGGTACCGTCCTTTTTTGGAACTAGGAAGAGATTTGAGTAAAAACCTCTGAACCGTTCCTGAGCGGGAACTGGGACAATCACTCCGTTTGCCTGCAAGGACGCCACGGCCTGCGAGAATGCGGCAGCCTTAGAGCAGGGGGGAGTTGAGAGAAAAAATCTGTTTGGAGGGCTGGAAGAAAATTCTATCCTGTAGCCATGAGATATGATGTCTCTCACCCACTGATCGGAGACTTGCTTTAACCAAGCGTCGCCAAAGTGGGAGAGCCTGCCACCGACTAAGGACGTGCTGGAGCGGGCCGAGAGTCATGAGGAAGCTGCCTTAGTGGCAGAACCTCCTGCGGTCTTCTGCGGACGCGCTTTTGGGCGCCAGTTGGATTTCTGATCCTTGGCTGAGTTAGCGGACGAGGCGGAAGGCTTAGAGGATGACCAGTTGGAGGAACGAAAGGAACGAAACCTCGATTGATTCCTACCCTGGGCGGGTTTCCTGGTCTTGGTTTGTGGCATGGAAGTACTCTTCCCGCCAGTAGCTTCTTTAATGATTTCATCCAGCTGTTCACCAAACAGCCGTGAACCAGCAAAAGGGAGCCCAGCAAGAAACTTCTTGGAAGAAGCATCTGCCTTCCACTCTCGAAGCCACAAAATCCTGCGGATAACAAGAGAATTAGCTGAAGCCACCGCAGTGCGGTGAGCAGCCTCTAGCATGGCAGACATGGCATAGGATGAAAAAGCTGAAGCCTGAGCAGTTAAGGTAACCATCTCAGGCATAGATTCCTTGGTGAGGGAATGCATCTCCTCTAGAGAAGCAGAGATGGCTTTGAGAGCCCACACTGCTGCAAAAGTCGGGGAAAACGCGGCCCCCGCAGCTTCATACACAGATTTGGCCAGAAGGTCAATCTGACGGTCAGTGGAATCCTTAAGTGAGGTGCCGTCAGCCACCGACACAACGGTCCGGGCTGATAGCCTAGACACCGGAGGGTCTACCTTTGGGGAGTGAGACCACTCCTTGACCACCTCAGGTGGAAATGGAAACCGGTCATCAGAACCACGCTTTGGAAAGCGTTTGTCAGGGCAGGCCCTGGGCTTGGTCACAGCGGTCTGAAAACTGGAGTGGTTAAAGAACACTCTCTTCACTCTCTTAGGCGAGGTAAACTGATGTTTTTCTGCCAGAGAGGGCTGATCTTCTGATACTGGCGGATTGAGATCCAGCACAGAATTAATAGAAGCAATCAAATCACTAAGATCTGAGTCACCCTCAGAGAAATCGATGGGATACATAGCCTCCGAGCCCCCAGTGAGGGCATCCGCCTCATCTTGAGAGTCAGCTCTTGAGACAGAACCGTGGGATGAGGAGGGGGAGGAAACCCTGCGCCTTCTCTTAGAAGGACGGGGTCTGGGATCAGATGATGAATCCTCCGTGAGCTCCGATGGACGGAGGTCAGAGGATAGGAGTCCTCTGTCAAGAGTATTAGAGGCACCCTGTGAGGAGGGCTGATGCATATTCATCAAAGTCCTGGACAAAAGTCCCATGGACTCAGCAAATGACTGGGATATGGACCTAGAAAAGGACTCTACCCAGGCCGGGGGTTCAGTCACAGGTGCAGCAGCAGCCTGAGAGACCACTGGGGGTGAGACTCCAGGCTGTGGCACCGCCAAGTTAGAGCAACCATCACAGTGTGGATAAATGCTTGGCTCAGGCAGCAGGAGCTTACATGCAGTGCATGCAGAATAAAGCTTTGGAGCCTTGCTCCTTGTGTGAGACATGCTGCTGGAGTGGGGGCTTTGCAGAGAATGAACCCCAGGGAGAATATACAGAGGTCCACAACCGGAGACCGGCTGTGGCTTACCAGACCGCTGAGCGCGGTGTTGTGTGCCCTCCAGATCCCGAAGCCCGGTCCCCTAGTCGCAGCACCTCAGTAGAGATGCAGAATGCAGGATGTCCCAGAGCAGAGTGAACTCTGCCTGAGAAGAGGGCGTTCCTATAAAAGAGCGGGAACTGGAGGGCTATAGAGACCTGCAGGGAAGGAGGGACGCCCCAGCAGTGGGGAGTGTCCCTCCCCTGTGTAGAACGGCCGCCGGGAGGAGCCGAACCTGTCCCTCTGCATGAGTGACATGCGAGGGCAGGAAAATGAAACTAGGCCTCCGGCGACGCCAGGGCCTAAATTTAAGCGGCGAGGCCGACAAGCAGGCACCATCGGCGCGGTTCTCAGGCAAAAACTAGAGAACCCGCCGGAAAAGTTAAAACAGTCACATACAGCATACTCTCCCCTTACAATAAAGAACCGGGACCCCCAACATAAACGTCTCAGGTACTTAGCTGCTGAGACGCAGGGCCATGTCCCTGGGGATGAGTGCTCCAGTCCAACAGAATCCTCAAGGGGCTGTGGATGGAGACCGGACTCCTGCCAGGCATGGAGACCGTGCTGGCTCCCACTTCAAGCCAGAGCCCAGAAGGGATGGTGAAGGAGTGCGGCATGTAAGGCTGCAGCCTTGTAAATCAACCTTAACAACACCGCCGACACAGTGGGGTGAGAAGGGACATGCCGGGAGTCCAGACATGGACCCGTTTTTCTTCAAACTCTTTCCAAAAGTCAAACAAATCAGATGAGAATGCATGTGTGGATGTATGCCTCCTGACACAAAGCAATAAACTGGCTAGGACTGGCTACCAGGGAGTGTATAAGCTCAGAGGGAGGAGCTACACTTTTGAGTGTAGTACTTTGTGTGTCCTCCGGAGGCAGAAGCTAAACACCCATGGTCTGGGTCTCCCAAAGGAACGATAAAGAAAAAAGGTATATCATTATCCGGGTGGCTGAACCCGAACAGTAACATGGACTTCCCTTAGAAGTCTGTGCATGGAAACTAGGCGTCCGGTATGGACCCTGAACGTTACAGTTTGGGTTCACCCATCACTACCAGACAGCCTTTCAGGCAGACATGTCCGAGTTGTGGTACTTTAGTTGTCTGGATAGATATTCCAGTCTATGCAGGAGCCATTAGGGTGTTGCGCAGCTAGAGATACTAGTCTGTACAGGATCCAGTAGGGTGCAGGTGCGGTACCAGTGAGATGGGCTTTTCTTTCCCTTTATCTTTGTAGGATAATGTACGTGCATAACAATCTCATGTATTTTTCAGTGTGTGGGGTCTGGTGGCAGGATGGAAGCCCCATCTTACAAAGAAAATCATCCAAGCTCGGGTGTGTTTTGCCAAAACCTATATCCCATCTGACAAAGGTACATGGGAAATGTGATAAGTCTGATGAGATCAAGGTTGAACCAAAAGATCCCCCTCTTCGCAGTGAAGCATAATAAAGGGGGCATTTTGCTTTGGGACTGTTTTTCGGCAGCTGGAACTTGGGCTTTGTTCAACTTGGAGAGAATTATGAACTATTCCAAATATCAATTTTGCACAAAAAACCTTCAGACCTGTGCTAAAAAGCTGAATATGAATTTCCCCTTACAGCACTATAACGCCGCTAAGTGACCTCCAAATCATCAAAAGAACGACTTCAGCAGAAGACCCTGGAAGTTATGGAGCGGCCATACCCAATCCCAGAATGGAGTCCAATCTGTAGTGACCTGAAGAGGGCGCTGTACACAGGAGACCCCCGCAATCTGACATGTGGAGCTGCTGCATGAAGGAGCGGGCACAGATCGACAATTCTAGATGTGATAGACCCCGACCCAAAAACGCTGAACGTGCCAAAAATTCACAAAGGACTTCACCAAAGTATTAGTGTAAGAATTATACAGCCACTCATTTTAGTTCTTAATTTCTCTTTTTTCAACTCAAAATAACTTTAGTTTATTTCTCAATAGATTTGTACAAATGAAGCGAGACAGCAAAGGTGGGAAAGTCTTAAGCGGGCTTTACACGCTACGACATCGCTAATGCGGAGTCGTTGGGGTCACGGAATTCGTGACGCACATCCGGCCGCATTAGCGATGCCGTTGGGTGTGACACCGATAAGCGATTTTGCATCGTTGCCCTAAACGTGCAAAATCGCTAATCGGCGACATGGGGGTCCATTCTCAAATCTCGTTACTGCAGCAGTAACGAGGTTGTTCCTCGTTCCTGCGGCAGCACACATCGCTGCGTGTGACGCCGCAGGAACGAGGATGCTCCCCTTACCTGCCTCCCGGCCGCTATGAGGAAGGAAGGAGGTGGGCGGGATGTTACGTCCCGCTCAGCTCCGCCCCTCCGCTGCTATTGGGCGGCGGTTCAGTGACGTCGCTGTGACGCCGCACGGACCGCCCCCTTAGAAAGGAGGCAGTTCGCCCGTCACAGCGACGTCGCCGGACAGGTATGTATGTGTGACGGCTGTTGTGCGGCATGGGCAGCGATTTGCCCGTGTCGCGCAACAGATGGGGGCGGGTACCCACACTAGCGATATCGGGACCGATATCGCAGTGTGTAAAGTAGCCTTTAGTAGGAGTTTTTTACCAGGCATTATAACAGGGGTGTGTGGACTTTTATATCCATTGTACGCTGTAGCATAAACATAAAAGTACCATAATTACACTACATGAAGCCCGTTCATACTCACAGGTGAAAAGCAGAGGACGACGTGCAGGTTCCTCCTACACCGGGATATAAAATACTCGTACAAATTGTCAAAGGTCGGGGGCTGATCTGGAAATTCTCGCTTCATTACTGGCAGCAAAGACTCATTGATCTCTGACAGTTCTTCCCGAGAAAAAAGATTAGGAATCTTTGAGGAAAGCAAAATATGAATGTCAGTTTCATGATAATAAATATATCTCTGTATTTTGTGTCTGTATAACGTCCACTGCCAATTAAAGGGGTTGTCCACTTCTTAAACATTGATGATCTATCCTTAGGATTGGTCATCAATGTATGATCAGCCGGCGTCAAGACACACAGCGCCCCCCACTGATCACAGTCAGCGGCAGGAAATTCCCAGTTTGTCTTCTGATAGCGGTCTTAGCCGGGTACTGCACATCCGCCTATTGCTGTGAACGGGAGGCGGATGTGTAGTACCAGGCCGCGCCTGCCATCAGAAGACAGAGCAGCTCCAGAACCAAATATTTCCGGCCACCTGCTGCCAGCACCGAGAACAGCTGATTAGCAGCGGGGGTGCCGGGTGCTGGACCTCCGCCAATCACACATTGATGACCTATCCTAAAGACAGGCAATCAATGTCAAACTAGTGGACAATCTCTTTAAATCACCGTACAGTTATGGATGGTGGTCATAATATAGATTCTAACCCCCTCTCACCTTCCTATTGGGGTTTACAGGGGCTTACATTCAGGAGCTCACTGATCCTGGCCCCTGGATTCCGGTTTTCCCGGGGAGGGGCGCAGTCCTGAAGCTGGGAGGTTTGGGATGGTCGCTGGCTCAGACTGTGCTTGACGTTGGCATAGTGGAGTCCTGGTGACCCCTTATACTGCTACCATACCCCCACCCTCAATAGCTTAACCCCTTATTGAAATGACCACAGACACATAGTTGGATGAAATGGCCACAGCAGCCTTTTATTTAAACATAAGTTATAATAACATTTATAAGACAGGGGGTTGTGGTCCTCGAAGCTCAAACAATCTGGTGATCACCCAATACTCCGATCCTACCTTCCCCCTCAACCCCATTACTCCCGGCCGCAACCACCAACTCGGGAGCACCAAACAAATATGAGGGGGAAGGGTTAAGCCACCAAGCACGGGAACCGACCCCACCAAGCCGATGTTCCCCCATGATCACCAGACCACTCCCCAAACCAGTAATTAACGGGGGGGGTTCCACCTCCATTGGGACCCCCCAATCCAATTTTCACCAACTTCGAGGACCCCACCCCCACCACCTCTGCCACTATGACCCAGACAAACAAACAAAATAAAACAAACAAAACAGGGGAGGGTGGGCGGGACAACTACTTCAGCTGCAGCCGCAGCAATGACTCCTCCCACTGTCTAGCCTAACGGTCCCTGAACCCCCACCCCTCTTCCTCTTCACCCTATCCCCCCTAGCCACGTCATGCCGGCCTCCACCTACCCCCTGGGGAGGGGGTGGAGGTTCCAGCCGGGCACTTGACGTTGGCATAGTGGAGTCCTGGTGACCCCTTATACTGCTACCATACCCCCACCCCCAATTGCTTAACCCCTTATTGAAATGACCACAGACACATAGTTGGATGAAATGGCCACAGCAGCCTTTTATTTAAACATAACTCATAATAACATTTATAAAACAGGGGGTTGTGGTCCTCGAAGCTCAAACAATCTGATGATCACCCAATACTCCGATCCTACCTTCCCCCTCAACCCCATTACTCCCAGCCGCAACCACCAACTCGGGAGCACCAAACAAATATGAGGGGGAAGGGTTAAGCCACCAAGCACGGGAACTGACCCCACCAAGCCGATGTTCCCCCATGTTCACTAGACCACTCCCCAAACCAGTAATTAACGGGGGGGTTCCACCTCCATTGGGACTCCCCAATCCAATTTTCACCAACTTCGAGGACCCCACCCCCACCACAATAACGAGAACGCTTTGACCCCCTCAAACACTCGAGACCCCCCCTCCACCGGACAATGCCATGGCCCGCTCAATACCCTCCTGAATCCCCAAAGACCACAAATCTGTTCCCACTGCATTCAGGTGAACCCCGTCTGCCAACCAGTAATCCTGATCAACCGCCTCCAAATCAAAATGACGGACCGCCACACCCCCATTCCTCACTACAAAACCCGAAATGGCCCGATTGATTTTTATACGGGTCTTATTCAGCCTTTCAACTGACCGAGCCCTACGCCACGTCCGTCTCGGGACAATCTCTGACCAGACCGTCCGAAGTCCTGGTACAGACACTTGATTTTTATACGGGTCTTATTCAGCCTTTCAACTGACCGAGCCCTACGCCACGTCCGTCTCGGGACAATCTCTGACCAGACCGTCCGAAGTCCTGGTACAGACACCCACAGCCGAAGTAAATCATGTTTGATATCTCTGATCAACTCCCGGTCTGCCACCATCCCCACATCATTCCCCCCAACGTGCAAGACCAGAATATCCGGCGCCCGGTCTAATCGCATTGCCCTGTGCATCTCGGGCAACACCCGCATCCACCGCATGCCCCGGATACCCAACCACCGGATTACCGCCACACTTCGTGCAAAGCCCAGCTGACGACCCTCCGATCGAATGTCTGCCCGGATCGCTGCCCAGTGCACAAAGGAGTGGCCCAATATCCAGACCAAACGGGAAAAGTCCCCTGCAAAGGAAGACAACAAAAACATTACAGTACCATATCATAACCCAACAAATCCAAAACTCCCCACATCGTGAACCATGCTAAGGGCGCACATAACTCAAATATCTCCTGGATTCCCACCGACCTATCCTCCGTACTACCTCCGGACTCAACCTGCACACAGCCGCCTCTGTCGCCGCTCCAATCCTAAAAGAATGAGGCGCATAACAACCAGGATCCAGGCCAAGACCTTCCACACACCTCCGGAAAATTGCCCGAAACTGATAATTCGACAAGAACGAACCATCCTCGTGACAAAGCAACGGCCCATCTACCCGCGGTCCCAACCCCCTAAACTCCCGCAAACACCGCACCGGACACATTGCCGATTCAGCCACCATCCCCAGTACCACATGCCGTCCTCTGCGGCTTGATCTGTCTTGGACCTCCGGAGCCAAAATTCCACGCTAGTGTTGAATAAAAGAACATCTCGCGCCTGAATCCCCCCGGAACCTTGCCGACTAACCGCCACCAGTTCCCCAATCCGGAGCGCTCCGAAAAACGTAAACGAAAACGTCAGACGAAACAAAATAACCTCAAAACCAGACAAACACACCGCGCTCAGGTGGGCCCCCATTCGCTCCAAGAGAGCAAAAGACACTGGCCTCCTTCTATCCACACAACTCTGCCCCCGGCGAAACCCCCTTAACGCCTGCCCACCAAAAAGGTTTTCGGCAAATCCGGCCTATTCCGCAACTTAAACCCAAAGGCCAGGCCCGCCACCACCCGACCCACCTTCGCCTGGGACCAACCCCATGCCGACCACCGCCCGATCCACAAGAGTAACACGCCTACCTGATCCCCCACCGACCGAATCAAACCAAAAGACTGCACCCAAGCCTCCAATTGATGCCACGCCTGCTGATAAGCCGTCCAAGTCGCCTCTGCCAACAATCCTTTGATCAAATGTCCAACTGCCCTCATACCACACTCCATAGCTCGGGAGGGCACTGCAGTCCCACGGCCATCGCCCCCGGTGCCAATTCCCTGAAGTGATCCCACTGGAAACGAGAGAGAGCATCAGCAATAGAATTCAACACCCCCGGCACATGCGACGGAGACACACAAGCATTGATGGACAAACAGGCCAGCACCAATCTCCGCAAAACTTTAACCACCGGAGGGGAATTGGCCGAGATATTGTTAATCGCTAACACGACCCCCATGTTATCACAGTAAAACCGCACCCGCCTGTTCCGAAAATGCTCCTGCCAGAGTCACTGCCACCAAAATCGGAAAAATTTCCAACAGCACCAAATTCTTCACCAGCCCCGCCGACCGCCAAACCTCCGGCCATCGCTCCGCACACCACTCTCCTCCAAAATAAGCCCAAAAACCCTGACCCCCGGATGCATCGGTAAATATGTTCAACTCGGAATTACCCACTAAAGGCTCCATAAATAGGGACCACCCGTTGTAGTCCGCCAAAAATCGTCCCCACACCTCCAAATCCGCCTTGACGTCGGCTGAAAACGCACAAAATGGTGAGGCGCTAGCACCCACGCAGTGGCCATCGCAAGCCGCCGTGAAAAAATCCGCCCCATCGGCATCACCCGACACGCAAAATTGAGTCTGCCCAGCAACGATTGCACCTCTCTAAGGGAAAGCTTTTTGACCCTCAGCACCCTCGCTAACTGCTCCCTGAGAGCGACCACCTTATCCGCCGGTAACCGAAACTCCCACTTGTCCGAGTCAATAACAATCCCAAGAAAAGAAATACATGTCCCCGGACCCTCTGTCTTCCCCGGCGCCAAGGGGACTCCAAAACGCTGAGCTACCAACTCGATCGTTGTAAGCAAACTCTGGCAAACCCCCGCATTCCCTGGACCAACACAGAAAAAATCGTCTAAGTAGTGAATAACAGACTGCAAACCCGAAACATCCCTAACCACCCACTCCAAAAAGGAACTAAATGCCTCAAACAATGAACAGGACAACGAGCATCCCATGGGCAGGCACCTGTCAACAAAATAATTCCCTTCCCAAAAACAGCCGAGCAAGCGTACACTGTCCGGATGAACCGGCAACAACCGAAATGCGGATTCAATATCCGTCTTAGCCATCAGGGCCCCCCGTCCACACCGCCGCACCCAGGCCGCCGCTTCGTCAAACGACGTATACACCACTGAGCATAACTCAGGATCTATACCATCATTCACCGATCCCCCCCCCCCCCCCCGCGGGTAAGATAAGTGGTGAATAAGCTGAAACTTATTATTCGCCTCCTTCTTCGGCACCACCCCCAACGGTGAAACCACCAGATCCGGAAAAGGCGGGGACCGAAACGGCCCCAACGACACCTCCTTTTCTAACTTCTCCCGTACCACCTCCGGATGCTGGCTTGCCGACTGCAAATTTCTGAAAATGCCCCTGCCCCGGACCCGCTCCCGAAGGAATGAAAAAACCGAATTGAAAACCTCTCGCTAGCAACTCTGCCTCCTCCCTCCTAGGAAACCTATTTAGGTAAGGGAGCATCTCTCGAAGCTTCACTGGAGTCTCCCCCTTTTGAATTACCAGGCCCCCCTCTGACCTTGCTACGTCGGAAACATCTCGACGCCCCGTGATTGGTGCCACTACAGTGTGAGCAGTGGTGTTTAAACTTACACTACTCCCCAAACTTGCACTGGCCCTCATTGAAGAGCCAGCAAAGCCCTGATTTTTGCGATCCCGACTGACCTCCAGCTCCCCCGCCGGCCTGCTGGCCATACCGCCCCCCAGCCTGGCCGGAAGCCCCGGCCGCCCCTGGAAAGGATTGCCCATACCGAGTCGGTGCCATGACCCGCAACCAGAGCCCAATATCCTTCTGGTCCCATCTTATGGACGGCCGAATGGCTTTCCGCTGACGAAACTGTTCGTCATACCGCAACCAGGCCTGCCCCCCATACACCCTATAAGCTTCCCCTATAGAATCCAAATAGCAGAAAAGGTGCGAACAGTTGTCCTGCGCCTTTTCCCCTATTACACTGGCTAAAATTGCAAAAGCTTGCAGCCAGTTTGTAAACGACTGAGGGATCAACCGCCACCGCCGCTTCTCATCATCCTCTTTTTTGTTGTCGTCTTTCTTGGGCTTGCCCAAATTAAATTTCTCTAACGGCAACAAAGAGAAGATTTCAACATAATCATCCCTCCAAATTTTCTCCCTAACTTCCTTCTTTACATGCGAGCCTAGCGGCCCCTCAAAACTCACGTAAACCTCCCCCCTCGCACTATCATCCAAATGAATCCGATCCTTGTCTTTTTCCGTCTGCACAGAAACCGACACTGGCTCGGACCCCCGTCGTACCTCCGCCGCCACCCCCACACTCGGGACCCCCGATCCCACCCACGCCGAGGCACAACTACCGACACTCCCGCTCCCCTCCAGTCGCGACAACAACTGCCTGACCTCCGACAAAACCTCCCCAACCCCTAGTGACCCCGGCGGAGCCGCCTGCCCCTGAGCCATCCCAGCCCCAGCTGAACCCACTACGCTACTTGAAACATCATTAACCAAAGGAGACAAACAAGACACAGAGCTGTACTCACCAAGCTGCGCAGGAGCTGTGATCCTGCCAGCCGTCAATCCAGAATCCTGCCGTCCAGCCGTCACTGGCGCCGCGTCCCTCTCCTGCCCGAAGTCCTCCACTGGTCCGGTCGGCGAAGGTAACCTCGGATTGGTCGGTCCCGAGCCCAATCCAGGTGGTCCACGCACTGCCCCTCCTGGATCCCGACCACCAGGCTGCCGCTGAGACCCAGAGCAGTCCCGCCCTGGCCTGCCGACCTCCTGCCAGGGATCCCGCCATCCGTCCTGTGCTTCCCGTGCCGTCCAGCCAGGCCGCCCGACAGGAACATCGCCAGTGCGGCCCGCCGCATCCTCCAGGTCCTCCTGACGCCAGGTAGCAGCAGGCCCCTCCCCCCGATCGGGCCGAGGCCTACTAACTACCGCTGACCTCAGCTGCGGCCTTGAATTCCTCCCGGCGCGGAGGGGGCTCCCAAGGCTGGACACCTCCCCCACCGCCGGAGGGTCCCTAACGGGGCTTCCCCGCTGCCGCTGAGGCCCCGCAGGCGCTGCACTGGACCACCCCGGCTCCAACCGCGGCCTGCCCCGAGGCCCGCCCGGAGCCGCCGGGAGAGAGACGCTCTGGAGGCCTGGACCTGCGGCATGGCCATCCCCTAGTCACAGGAGAGACCTCCGCGGCCGGCCCCGGAGCCCCCCCCGACAGTCGACCGCAACGAGCGGGCCGCGCCTGCGGCCTGGCCGGGGCAGACGCACCCGACACCACGCCACCGGCCAGCACCGCCCGCTCGAGAGGAAGGGGTTTTTTTTTTGTTTTTTTTTTTAGACAGCAGCGTCCGTTTGTGTAGCAGGTGGACAACTACTTCAGCTGCAGCCGCAGCAATGACTCCTTCTCCCACTGTCTAGCCTAACGGTCCCTGAACCCCCACCCCTCTTCCTCTTCACCCTATCCCCCCTAGCCACGTCATGCCGGCCTCCACCTACCCCCTGGGGAGGGGGTGGAGGTTCCAGCCGGGCACTTTCTCCCTGGCTGTTGCAAGGACAGCTTAGTTTCTGCAGCAATGCAGCCAGCTTCAGAGCGCCTGCATGGGACGCCTAAACTTAGGAAAATAGACGGCAGTAAACCAGGCTGTACACTGGAAAGTGGTAAATCCCCCCATTCTTAAGAATGGAGAGAATTTAAGTTGCTTGTTCTTACAAACACTTTACAATTTTCCCCATTTAAGGGTACTTTACATGCTGCAATATCAGTACAGATATCGCTAGCGAGCATACCCGCCACCGTCGATTGTGTGACACGGGCAAATCGCTGCCCGTGGCACACAACGTCGCTAACACCTGTCACACGGACTTACCTGCCTATCGACGTAGCTCTGGCCGGCGATCTGCCTCCTTTGTAAGGGGGAGGTTCGTGCGGCGTCACAGCGACGTCACACGTTTGGACGACTTCTCCAAAATCAACGATTTTTGCCTCTTTTGCGATCGTTAGCGGTCGCTCGTACGTGTTACACGCTGCAATGTCTCTAACGACGCCGGATGTGCGTCACAAACACCGTGACCCAGACGATAAATCGTTAGCGATATCGCAGCGTGTAAAGTACCCTTAAGACTGTTGTAGCAATATTCCCCCTCACCGATCCACCACAACGCCTGTTCTGACTTTCACATGCTCCTCGCTGGCCTCATCTTAAAATGCTGGAAACAGCCTGAAATGACTGCTCAGTAACTCAACTGCCGAGCAGCATTGGTTTCTTTCAACCAATCTTCTTTATTTCACTCACTTATCCTGGCACCATTAATTTAACAGCGCTTTACAGACGTGATTATCACTTTCGCCACTGGGGCTCACAATCAGTATTCCTTTTGGAAATCATTTTTATACTCTGCAAACTCCTTTAAATGGAACTTGTCAGAAACTTTAACCCCCAAACCATTAATATGAACGTGTAGCCCTCTCTCGTTTCATTGGGGAACACAGGACTCAGGGAAAGATATTTACGGTGAGTACACAAAAATCCTACTTTTGATACTGTAAAGTGTTGCTTCAGCAGTGACAAATCATGTGTTAAAGTTTAGTCTGGATTGGGGTGTGACGATGCACTTACAGCGCCTCAGCCTCCGGTGTATTCTTGAACTAATTATTATTATTATTATTATTTATTATTATAGCGCCATTTATTCCATGGCTAATGTGATTTCCCCCCCCTCCAGTGACTAATTGACAGGTCAGTGACCAGTGTACCCAATCAATCAGCCGGGGAGGTGTTGGGGGGTGGGGGTGCTGTTCATTCAGAAATATAGCGGCAGCTGAGAAGCTGTAAGTGAATCACCACAATACACTTTCAGACTGAGCTTCAAAATGTGATTTCTCGCTGCTAAAACATCACGCTGCATAAAGGGAATCACTGTCTTATCTTTTAAAGGCCCACACAGTCATGTTAATGGTTTGGGGGTAAATGTCTGACAGATTCCCTTTAGTGTCTGTTAATGTTGTCTTTGACATCCAGACCATGAAAGACCCATGTATTATTTTGCAGTAAAACCCATTAACAAGTAATTGGCAGATTACAGATTAATGAGCAGCTATATAATAATTTTCCAGTATAAATGTATAAAGTAACATCCGGCGGTTTGCATGACATTGACATGTAATTGGATGTCATCAGACCCGTCACTGTGGTTCCCCATGTCCGGACTATCTAAGGACTAGAAGGCACACTGACATTTTTATCCCATTATTAAAAGTTCTCTCTTATCCAAAAAGCACAAGTGCTAAATTCAATTTGGGGTAAACCCGTGTAAGTTTATGGGCTAGTCTTCAGATAAGGCCGGAGTAAAGGCTACTTTACACACTACCCGCCCCCATCTGTACCGCCCCCATCTGTTGCGCGACACGGGCAAATCGCTGCCCGTGTCGCACAACAGCCGTCACACATACATACCTGTCCGGCGACGTCGCTGTGACGGGCGAACCGCCTCCTTTCTAAGGGGGTGGTCCGTGCGGCGTCACAGCGACGTCACTGAACCGCCGCCCAATAGCAGCGGAGGGACGGAGCTGAGCGGGACGTAACATCCCGCCCACCTCCTTCCTTCCTCATTGCGGCCGGGAGGCAGGTAAGGGGAGCTTCCTCGTTCCTGCGGCATCACACGCAGCGATGTGTGCTGCCGCAGGAACGAGGAACAACCTCGTTACTGCTGCAGTAACGAGATTTGAGAATGGACCCCCATGTCGCCGATTAGCGATTTTGCACGTTTTTGCAACGATGCAAAATTGCTTATCGGTGTCACACGCAACGGCATCGCTAATGCGGCCGGATGTGCGTCACGAATTCCGTGACCCCAACGACTCCGCATTAGCGATGTCGTAGCGTGTAAAGCCCGCTTAACACTTGCGAGTGCCTCGCATCGCATCACCCGGCATGACAGGAGCGAGTCAGTTGCATGTATCTCTATGCAGCTGAGACGCTCCTGTCCAGAGATAGTAAGGCCGTGCCGGGTGATGCGATGCGAGACTCACATGAGTTACACGTGAGGCACTCGCAAGTGTGACTCTGGCTTTATGAGAAGAGGCAAAGTGTCTCCTGCCCCCACTATCCAGTGAACGAGGCTCTGAGATGCCCATCTTAGAACTAGCTCTATCAGTACCAGAGAGAATGGAGCAGTGGTGCACATGTGTTATTACCGCTATACTCTTGCTGTTGGGATCGGTTGAGGGTCTCAGCAGTCATACCCACCATCCTTATGTTTGATGATAAAGGAAGAGCTGATTTCTATAGCACACTGTTCGGCTGAGCACTTCTGCCCTTATACTTTAGCAGTTAGTCAGTGTCTCAGAACCAGGACCTACAGTAACATCTAATGTGTCAGTGACATGGGGAAAGCTTTATGAAGGTGCAGATACTCATTAACTTTGGTGTCATTCTTGTCAGATTTAGCTGCTCCCTGCACATTGCAGAAGAAGGGAATTTTGTTACTTACCGTAAATTCCTTTTCTTCTAGCTCCTATTGGGAGACCCAGACGATTGGGTGTATAGTACTGCCTCCGGAGGCCACACAAAGCATTACACTAAAAAGTGTAAGGCCCCTCCCCTTCTGGCTATACACCCCCAGTGGGATCACTGGCTCACCAGTTTTAGTGCAAAAGCAAGAAGGAGGAAAGCCAATAACTGGTTTAAACAAATTCACTCCGAAGTAACATCGGAGAACTGAAAACCATTCAACATGAACAACATGTGTACCCGAAAAACAACCAAAAATCCCGAAGGACAACAGGGCGGGTGCTGGGTCTCCCAATAGGAGCTAGAAGAAAAGGAATTTACGGTAAGTAACAAAATTCCCTTCTTCTTCGGCGCTCCATTGGGAGACCCAGACGATTGGGACGTCCAAAAGCTGTCCCTGGGTGGGTAAAGAAATACCTCATGTTAGAGCTGCAAAGACAGCCCTCCCCTACGGGGAGGCAACTGCCGCCTGCAGGACTCTTCTACCTAGGCTGGCGTCCGCCGAAGCGTAGGTATGCACCTGATAATGTTTGGTGAAAGTGTGCAGACTCGACCAGGTAGCTGCCTGGCACACCTGTTGAGCCGTAGCCTGGTGTCGTAATGCCCAGGACGCACCCACGGCTCTGGTAGAATGGGCCTTCAGCCCTGATGGAACCGGAAGCCCAGCAGAACGGTAGGCTTCAAGAATTGGTTCTTTGATCCATCGAGCCAGGGTGGCTTTGGAAGCCTGCGACCCTTTGCGCTTACCAGCGACAAGGACAAAGAGTGCATCCGAGCGGCGCAGGGGCGCCGTGCGGGAAATGTAGATTCTGAGTGCTCTCACCAGATCCAACAAATGTAAATCCTTTTCATACCGATGAACTGCATGCGGATAAAAGGAAGGCAAGGAGATATCCTGATTAAGATGAAAAGAGGATACCACCTTAGGGAGAAACTCCTGAATGGGGCGCAGCACTACCTTGTCCTGGTGGAACACCAGGAAAGGAGCTTTGGATGACAGCGCTGCTAGTTCAGACACTCTCCGAAGAGACGTGACCGCTACCAGAAAGGCCACTTTCTGTGAGAGTCGAGAAAGTGACACATCCCTCAGAGGCTCGAAGGGCGGCTTCTGGAGAGCAACAAGGACCTTGTTTAGATCCCACGGATCTAACGGCCGCCTGTACGGAGGTACGATATGACAAACCCCCTGCAGGAACGTGCGCACCTGAGAAAGTCGTGCTAGACGCTTCTGAAAAAACACGGATAGTGCCGAGACTTGCCCTTTAAGGGAGCCGAGCGACAAGCCCTTTTCCAACCCAGATTGCAGGAAGGAAAGAACGACAGGTAACGCGAATGGCCAGGGGGATACTCCTTGTGCAGAGCACCAGGATAAGAAAATCTTCCACGTTCTGTGGTAGATCTTAGCAGAAGTGGACTTCCTAGCCTGTCTCATGGTGGCCACGACCCCTTGGGGTAATCCTGAAGACGCTAGGATCCAGGACTCAATGGCCACACAGTCAGGTTCAGGGCCGCAGAATTCCGATGGAAAAACGGCCCTTGGGACAGTAAGTCTGGACGGTCTGGTAGTGCCCACGGTTGGCCGACCGTGAGATGCCACAGATCCGGGTACCACGACCTCCTCGGCCAGTCTGGGGCGACGAGTATGACGCGGCCGCAATCGGATCTGATCTTGCGTAACACTCTGGGCAAGAGTGCCAGAGGTGGAAACACATAAGGGAGCCGGAACTGCGACCAATCTTGCACTAAGGCGTCTGCCGCCAGAGCTCTTTGATCGCGAGACCGCGCTATGAAGGTCGGGACCTTGTTGTTGTGCCGAGACGCCATTAGGTCGACGTCCGGCACCCCCCAGCGGCGGCAGATTTCCTGAAACACGTCCGGGTGAAGGGACCATTCCCCTGCGTCCATGCCCTGGCGACTGAGGAAGTCTGCTTCCCAGTTTTCTACGCCCGGGATGTGAACTGCTGATATGGTGGATGCTCTTTCCTCCACCCACATCAGAATCCTCCTGACTTCCTGGAAGGCTTGCCGACTGCGTGTCCCTCCTTGGTGGTTGATGTATGCCACCGCTGTGGAGTTGTCCGACTGAATTCGGATCTGCTTTCCTTCCAGCCACTGCTGGAAGGCTAATAGGGCAAGATACACTGCCCTGATTTCCAGAACATTGATCTGAAGGGTGGACTCCTGCTGAGTCCACGTCCCTTGAGCCCTGTGGTGGAGAAAAATTGCTCCCCACCCTGACAGACTCGCGTCTGTCGTGACCACTGCCCAGGATGGGGGCAGGAATGATCTTCCCTGTGATAATGAGGTGGGAAGAAGCCACCATTGCAGAGAGTCCTTGGCCGTCTGAGAAAGGGAGACTTTCCTGTCTAGGGAAGTTGTCTTCCCGTCCCATTGGCGGAGAATGTCCCATTGAAGTGGGCGCAGATGAAACTGCGCAAACGGGACTGCCTCCATTGCTGCCACCATCTTCCCTAGGAAGTGCATGAGGCGCCTTAAGGGGTGCGACTGACCCTGAAGGAGAGACTGCACCCCTGTCTGTAGTGACCGCTGCTTGTTCAGCGGAAGCTTCACTATCGCTGAGAGAGTATGAAACTCCATGCCAAGATACGTTAGCGATCGAGTCGGTGCCAGGTTTGACTTTGAAAAGTTGATGATCCACCCGAAAGTCTGGAGAGTCTCCAGCGCAACATTCAGGCTGTGTTGGCATGCCTCTTGAGAGGGTGCTTTGACAAGTAGATCGTCTAAATAAGGGATCACGGAATGTCCCTGAGAATGCAAGACTGCTACCACTGCCGCCATGACCTTGGTGAAAACCCGTGGGGCTGTCGCCAGACCAAATGGCAGAGCTACGAACTGGAGATGGTCGTCTCCTATCACGAAACGTAGAAAACGTTGGTGCTCTGTAGCAATCGGCACGTGGAGATAAGCATCTTTGATGTCTATTGATGCAAGGAAATCTCCTTGAGACATTGAGGCAATGACGGAGCGGAGGGATTCCATCCGGAACCGCCTGGCGTTCACATGCTTGTTGAGCAGCTTTAGGTCCAGAACAGGACGAAACGAGCCGTCCTTTTTTGGAACCACAAAGAGATTGGAGTAAAAACCTTGCCCTTGTTCCTGCTGAGGAACAGGGATCACCACTCCTTCTGCTTTTAGTGAGCACACCGCCTGCAGAAGGGCATCTGCTCGGTCGGGATGTGGGGAGGTTCTGAAGAACCGAGGCGGAGGACGAGAACTGAACTCTATCCTGTACCCGTGAGACAAAATGTCTGTTACCCACCGGTCTTTGACCTGTGGCAGCCAAATGTCGCAAAAGCGGGAGAGCCTGCCACCGACCGAGGATGCGGAGGGATGAGGCCGAAAGTCATGAGGCAGCCGCCTTGGAAGCGGTTCCTCCGGTTGCTTTCTTGGGGCGTGAGTGAGCCCGCCAGGAATCTGAGCTCCTTTGCTCCTTCTGAGTCCCTTTGGACGAGGAGAATTGGGTCTTGCCGGAGCCTCGAAAGGACCGAAACCTCGACTGCCACTTCCTCTGTTGAGGTTTGCTTGATCTGGGCTGGGGTAAGGAGGAGTCTTTACCCTTGGATTGTTTAATGATTTCAGCCAATTGTTCACCAAACAGTCTATCTACAGATAGTGGCAAGCTGGTTAAACATTTTTTGGAAGCAGAATCCGCTTTCCATTCCTTTAACCACAAGGCTCTGCGCAAAACCACAGAGTTGGCAGACGCCATTGAGGTACGGCTTGTAGAGTCCAGGACAGCGTTGATAGCGTAAGTCGCAAACGCAGACATTTGCGAGGTTAGGGACGCTACTCGCGGCACTGCTGGACGTATGATAGAGTCCACCTGTGCCAGACCAGCTGAAATAGCTTGGAGTGCCCACACGGCCGCGAATGCTGGAGCAAACGACGCGCCGATAGCTTCATAGACAGACTTTAACCAAAGGTCCATCTGTCTGTCATTGGCATCTTTAAGTGAAGCCCCATCCTCCACTGCAACTATGGATCTAGCCGCAAGCCTGGAGATTGGGGGGTCCACCTTTGGACACTGGGTCCAGCGTTTGACCACGTCAGGGGGAAAGGGATAACGTGTATCCTTAAGACGTTTGGAGAAACGCTTGTCTGGGTAAGCATGGAGTTTCTGGACTGATTCTCTGAAGTCAGCGTGGTCCAGAAAAGTACTCAGTTTACGCTTGGGATACCTGAAATGGAACTTCTCCTGCTGTGCAGCTGCCTCCTCTGCAGAAGGGGCAGGGGGAGAAATTTCCAATAGACTATTGATGGCCGCTATAAGGTCATTTACCATGGCGTCACCATCAGGAGTATCCAGATTGAGAGCGGTTTCAGAATTAGACTCCTGATCACCCTCCTCTGTCTCATCATGTAGAGACTCTTCTCGCTGAGACCCTGATCCGCGTGATGACGTGGAGGGTCTCTCCCAGCGAGCACGCTTAGGCTGCCTGGGACTGTCATCTGAATCAGAGCCGTCAGGCTGAGATGCCTGGGACCCCCTTGAATCACGGATTAACTCCAACTGAGGGGGACCGGGGAACATTGCCGCAGCAGTGTCCATGGTCTGAGTAACTGGCCTGGCCTGCAAGGTCTCTAGTATCTTTGTCATAGTGACAGACATCTTGTCAGCAAAAACTGCAAACTCTGTCCCCGTCACCGGGACAGGGTTCACCGGCGACTCTGCCTGGGCCACTACCACCATAGACTCCGGCTGACGAAGTGGCACAGGGACCGAACATTGCACACAATGGGGGTCATTGTAACCTGCCGGTAGATCAGCCCCACAAGCGGCACAAGTAGTGTATACAGGCTGTGTCTTGGCACCCTTGCGTTTTGCGGATGACATGTTGTCGTCTCCTCAGAGCAAGATAGGGTATACAGCCAAGAAGCGACCTTACAGTGCAATATATATATACATATATATATGGTATAGAGAAAAAAGGTACACCAAAATAACACTGTGGCACTAGTGGGGCCAGCACTAAAAGTGCTGCTTACCGCCCGCTTAACGCGGGTGTGTGGTCGCCAGAAATCCCTTGTCTGGGTCTCCCAGAGCCTGTGTCCGTTCTCCAGCCAGACTGCATGTAGGAATGGCTGCCGGCGTCCTATGGAGAGGGGCGGGCCCTGGGCGTGTGCAGACAAAGAGCGGGAAACCAGCGTCCCCCTGTGCTCAGTGAGAGGGCTGGAGCATGTAAATAAGACTCCAGCCCTCGGCGCTGATTAATCGTACAGCGTCTCTCCCTTGCCCTGATTGACAGGGTGGGGGCGGGAACGAAGCGGAGCTAGGCCGCAGAAGCCGGGGACTAAATTTATAAGCGACGCCGTCGTAAAAGCACGGTCGGCGCTAAGTCCCCGGCGCACTACAAGTCGCAGCCGCGCCGCCGCTCCAGGGGCGGTCGGCGCGGCAGTCCCCAACACATAAAGTCACTCAGAAAAACTGTAGTGACTGTAACCCCAGCGCGCAGCGCTACTGTCCCCGGCGCACTAGCACACCCAGCAAGTCTGGAGTGTGCGCGGCCTGTACATACGGGGACACAGAGTACCTTAATGTCGCAGGGCCTTGTCCCTGAACGGTACCCAGCTCCGTATCCAGCAGGTTCTATGGGTCTGTGGATGGAGCCCGGCCTCAGGGCTTGGGGGCCGGTAAGATCCCACTTCCTCAGAGCCCCTCAGGGGGATGGGGAAGGAAAACAGCATGTGGGCTCCAGCCTCCGTACCCACAATGGGTACCTCAACCTTAACAAACACCGCCGACATAAAGTGGGGTGAGAAGGGAGCATGCTGGGGGCCCTAGTATGGGCCCTCTTTTCTTCCATCCGACATAGTCAGCAGCTGCTGCTGACTAAACAGTGGAGCTATGCGCCTTCGCACAAAGCAGAAAACTGGTGAGCCAGTGATCCCACTGGGGGTGTATAGCAAGAAGGGGAGGGGCCTTACACTTTTTAGTGTAATGCTTTGTGTGGCCTCCGGAGGCAGTACTATACACCCAATCGTCTGGGTCTCCCAATGGAGCGCCGAAGAAATACTCAGTAAGTGATGAGCCGTCCATCAATTCACCTCTCCCGAAGAAAGAATATGGCTTATATATTCCAAGAAAGATTCTTCTCTTATATCATTATCTGTAAAAATAAATGTGGTTCCTACTCCGTTGGCTCCAGCTGTTCTATACAGCAACTTTATATCCTCCAACAGGTCAGATACTGAGTAAGATCTGGGAAGGAGAGGAGACAGAAGGGGAGAGGTCAGCAGAGAATCATACACAATGGTCAGCATGTCAGATTATATGAAAACACTTGTAAGATTACAGGACATTTGCACTTCTGACTTTCAGATGCAAAATGTCCCTCCAAAAACTGCACAGAACAATCATTGCTAAAATACATCAATAGAAAAAAAAACAGAGACAATATTACATAGGGAGATACAGTATATGGAATATGACTGTAGGGGGGGGTGAGAGGCGAGCTCCCCTGACCAGGTCGTGCACGTCACAGCCCCATTGATATGTGACTAGATATCAGGAAGTTGTAAGTGTGTGCCACACTGCTGATAAGGCTACTTTCACACATCCGGATTTTTGCTCTGCGGCACAATACGGCGTTCTGCAGAAAAACCGCAACCGGCTTTTGTAACGCCGATTGCGGTTTTTTTTTGCATTGACTTACATTAGTGCCGCATTGTGCCGTAGGGGCTTGCGTTCGGTCTGGTTTTTGCCGCATGCGGCAGATTTAGCCGATGCGGCGGCCGGATCGAACGTACCCTGCAACGTTTTTTGCTCCGGCAAAAAACACCGCATCGCGCCGCATCCGGCCGCTGCGGCGCATTTTTCAATGCATCCCTATGGAGGCCGGATGCGGCGCGATGCGGAAAAAAACGCATCCGGTCGCCGCATGCGGTATTTTCCACTGCGCATGCTCAGTAGCATGCCGCAACCGGAAAAAACCGGACCGGCCGCATGTAAAAACTTATGCAAAGGATGCGGTGTTTTCACCGCATCCGTTGCATAGTTTTCACAGCCGGATTGAGCCGCAGGGCTCAAACCGGATGTGTGAAAGTAGCCTTATCCGAAACATCATCACACCAGGCAAGGAGCGGGTGACGGGCGGTTCGCACCTTTCACACATCAGTTTTTTGCTGGCTGTCACAATCCGTTGGCTCGACGGATCTGTTGCAGATTGTGGAAAAACGAATGCGACGGATCCGTTTTTAAACAGATCTGATGAAAAAAACCCGGATCCGTCGCATCAGTTTTTTCATCCGCTTTTTCTGATGGATTCGTTTTTTAAAAACTCCCAATGGGAGGCTCCCAAACGTTATTGGCTACTGAAAACCTATATATAAAGTGTTTTTACACTTCATCTTTGCAAATCAAAAAGGTCCGTGGAGCCTGTTAGGAGTCTCAACACAGAAACCAGCCAGATATCCCTCCGGGAAGGACCCAGCCAAGGGGTGGCTCTTTTTAGGAGACCACCATAACCACCATATTAAGTGACCCTTTTAAGGGCGCTCAACACAGTGAAATCCTAGGTACTAGTCTCCTAAAAAGAGCCACCCCTTGGCTGGGTCCTTCCTGGCTGGTTTCTGTGTTGAGACTCCTAACAGAGGCTCCACGGACCTTTTTGATTTGCATATTTCCCAGGGGGCAATGTACCTAGGATATCACTGACTTGAGCGCCCTCGCTGGCTGCCGGCAGTGTTTTCTCTGGCTGGTCTCACCGAGATCAGTGATTGTTTTGTCTTACACTCTATCTTTGACAGGTTGTAGAGCAAGTGGCAAAAATAGGTGTGATTGTGAACATTGCGTGGATTTTAGTTTTGAGGCGAATCGTTTGGATCGTTTGGAAGCGATCGTTCTTGAAAAGGAGCGAGAAAGACCACGCATCATGCATCTGCATCGCTTTTGGATCCACCCAATCACAGCACTGAGAACATGGGGTGTATTCTACGTTATATAGGGAGTTGAGAGGAAACCCCGAGAAGTTTGTTTAACTATGTTCGGATGAAAGCGCAAATCTTTACTATTTTGATACGCTGGCTGGCTTGCTGGGACATTGATGAGTGAAGCCCTACCTGGCAGGTTTATATACCTTTCCTAATTGGGGCTGGCTAATTTGATACTAAATATTAAATTGGAACATGCTCAGTTACAAAAAAAAATGGAATCCGTCGCTGGATTCTGTCATTTGACAGATGACGACAGATGCTGCGCCCATAGGCTTCCATTGTAGCAAACGATGGACGGCGACGCATCGGTCGCTGTCCAATTTTTCGACGTAGACAAAAAATGTTACTTTGTCCGTCATCTCCGTCCACCGGACAAACATTTTTCGACGGATCCGTCAGACGAACGTGAGGCCATCTGTCGCTAAAACAAGTTGATGAGAAAAAAACAGATCCAGCAGCATCAGTCGCCAGATCCGTTTTTTTTCAAAATTTGACGGATTATGACTGAAGGCAAAAAAGTAAATTGATGTATGAAAGGGGCCTTACAGATAAAACGTACACATCTTGTCAGTATTAATACATTTTGTCACTCAACTTTTTTTAACAGTTCATCATAAAATTAATTTTCTTATATCCACATAACGTCCGCGCTTGTGAGCCGTGTATCTTATACGTAGATAGAATAATGAGGTTTTTAAATACAGATTTTTCACATTATATTATTTTTAATTCTGTTTTTATAAAGTATTTCTACATTGTTTCTGTTACACATATATTTCACACGGCTGCCTCTTATACATACACATATTCTGATTGCTGTAATATGCGTTTCCAAATAATATATTTCTTTCTGTACAACACCTTTTCTTCAGATGTACAGGCAGACCCCTGAATCCCTCGTGCACCTCCTGGCACTTTTATAGTCCGGTCATCTATTGAATGTTGTACTCTTCCTATCTCAATGTGGTTTTGTCCTGATATAGACACCAGCAGGTTTGGACACTCGTAGACTGTATGAGCCGCCCGTCATCCGCTCCTTGCCGGGTGTGATACTGTTCTGGATTATCTGCAGTGCACAATATGTTCAGTGTTCCCGGATATCCAGTGACTTATACTGCAGGACATGTATGACGCTTTTAGAGCAGCTGTGCCCACACAATCCTTCAAGGTGACCATATTCTCCCTTGGATTTTGAACACACCCATGGAGATAAGACCCGCTTCTGCTTTTTTGTATTTCCAGCTTTTCTACATATCAACCCCATTATATGCCCATAGGGGACACAGCTGCTGCACTCGTACACCCGAGGACAGAAGAAAACCTTCATCTGCAAATATATTGAGAAGTAAAAGGAGAAGGATGTTTTCTGATTGACCGCACTACTCCTGGAAAAGTAGCCTACTCCACGCTGTGGTGGTGTTTAACAGTATCTTTATTACACATTTCAAGTTTGTACCAAACTGTTTATAAAAAAAAAAATATGTATGTAGTGTATTTTTTTCTTTTTTCACCTTTTACTCCTTAAAATACATCAATGGCATAAAGCTGAAACAATGCTGGTGATATAAGGGGAGTATGGGGCAGACTGCAGCGCTAGGGTGGTACAGCATGAGGGTGGGGTAGAGTGCAGTGCCAGGGTGGTACAGCATGAGGGTGGGGCAGAGTGCAGCGCTAAAGTGGTACAGCATGAGGGTGGGGCAGAGTGCAGCACTAAAGTGGTACAGCATGAGGGTGGGGCAGAGTGCAGCGCTAGGGTGGTACAGCATGAGGGTGGGGCAGAGTGCAGCGCTAGGGTGTGCAGCATGAGGGTGGGGCAGAGTGCAGCGCTAGGGTGGTACAGCATGAGGGTGGGTCAGATTGCAGCGCCAGGGTGCTACAGCATGAGGGTGGAGCAGAGTGCAGCGCCAGGGTGCTACAGCATGAGGGTGGAGCAGAGTGCAGCGCCAGGGTGCTACAGCATGAGGGTGGAGCAGAGTGCAGCGCCAGGGTGCTACAGCATGACGGTGGGGAACAGTGCAGCGCCAGGGTGGTACAGCATGAGGGTGGGGCACCATGAGGGTGGAACAGAGTGCAGCACCAGGGTGCTACAGCATGAGGGTGGGGCAGAGTGCAGCGCCAGGGTGCTACAGCATGAAGGTGGGGCAGAGTGCAGCGCCAGGGTGGTACAGCATGACTGTGGGGCAGAATGCAGCGCCAGGGTGGTACAGCATGACTGTGGGGCAGAATGCAGCGCCAGGGTGGTACAGTATGACTGTGGGGCAGAATGCAGCGCCAGGGTGGTACAGCATGACTGTGGGGCAGAATGCAGCGCCAGGGTGGTACAGCATGACTGTGGGGCAGAATGCAGCGCCAGGGTGCTACAGCATGAGAGTGGGGCAGAGTGCACCGCCAGGGTGGTACAGCATGAGGGTGGGGCAGAGTGCAGCGCCAGGGTGCTACATCATGAGGGTGGGGCAGAGTGCAGCGCCAGGGTGGTACACCATGAGGGTGGGGCAGAGTGCAACGCCAGGGTGGTACAGCATGAGGGTGGGGCAGAGTGCAGCACCAGGGTGGTACAGCATGAAAGTGGGGCAGAGTGCAGCGCCAGGGTGGTACAGCATGAGGGTGGGGCAGAATGCAGCGCCAGGGTGGTACAGCATGAGGGTGGGGCAGAATGCAGCGCCAGGGTGGTACAGCATGAGGGTGGGGAAGAATGCAGCGCCAGGGTGCTATAGCATGAGGGTGGGGCAGAGTGCACCGCCAGGGTGGTACAGCATGAGGGTGGGGCAGAGTGCAGTGCCAGGGTGGTACACCATGAGGGTGGGGCAGAGTGCAGCGCCAGGGTGCTACATCATGAGGGTGGGGCAGAGTGCAGCGCCAGGGTGGTACACCATGAGGGTGGGGCAGAGTGCAGCGCCAGGGTGGTACAGCATGAGGGTGGGGCAGAGTGCAGCACCAGGGTGGTACAGCATGAAGGTGGGGCAGAGTGCAGCGCCAGGGTGGTACAGCATGAGGGTGGGGCAGAATGCAGCGCCAGGGTGGTACAGCATGAGGGTGGGGCAGAATGCAGCGCCAGGGTGGTACAGCATGAGGGTGGGGAAGAGTGCAGCGCCAGGGTGGTACAACATGAGGGTGGGGCAGAGTGCAGTGCCAGGGTGGTACAGCACGAGGGTGGGGCAGAATGCAGCGCCAGGGTGGTACAGCATGAGGGTGGGGCAGAATGCAGCGCCAGGGTGGTACAGCATGAGGGTGGGGAAGAGTGCAGCGCTAGGGTGGTACAGCATGAGGGTGGGGAAGAGTGCAGCGCCAGGGTGGTACAACATGAGGGTGGGGCAGAGTGCAGCGCCAGGGTGGTACAGCATGAGGGTGGGGCCGAATGCAGCGCCAGGGTGGTACAGCATGAGGGTGGGGCAGAGTGCAGCGCCAGGGTGGTACAGCATAAGGGTCGGGAAGAGTGCAGCGCTAGGGTGGTACAGCATGAGGGTGGGGCAGAGTACAGCACCAAAAAAAATCTGCAGCATGTCAATTATTGGTCTAGATTTGCAGCATTTTTCCCCCACTGACTTTAATGTTGTGATGGAAAAACGCTTCAAACCAACAGTTGTGTTCACAGTGAGTTTTTGGATCCGTTTTTTTCGTGTTTTTAACACAAAAACCGCATGGCGAAAACAGGATGTGATGTCATCAGGATCAGTACCATGTAAAAAATAACAGGAGAACAGTTGAAACCGGAAATTACATCAAGAAAGCTTTTTTTTTTTCTTGTTTATTAAGCTACTGGTAGATTTATTGACAGTCTTTTCCTTGTTGCACGCAAAAAAAAAACTCCCTAAAAAACGCTGCATAAAAGCATCAAAAATGTATGTGTATTTTTTGTGTGTTTGTCTGCCACAAGGTGCAGAAATTTTCAGCATCAAATCTGCAAAGTGGGCACATAATAAAATGGTGGCCCATTCATCCGCAATAATACAGTTCCTGCATACTGTATGGGTGGAAACAGTCAGCAAGCATCTTGTCACATCACCTATAACAAAATGACTGAGCTTTTACAATGCAGGGAGCTGAGTCTTTCTTCATCTGTGTAGTACAAGGTGTAAATCACAGTGTAAGGGCTCGTGCACACGTTGCGTAACAGCATGCATTTATACTACGTATTGCACTGCAGCGTAAATGCATGCATCCTGCGTCCCCTGCACAATTTATGAAGACTGTGCATGAGACGTGCGCACGATGCTTTTTTGAATGCAGCGGTTTGGATGCTAAAATTTTGACCCAAATCCGTGCGTTCAAAAATGCAGCATGTCAATTATTAGTGCGCTTTGGATGCTGCTCCCGCTCTGTCTATGGGAGAGGCTGCATCCATAGGGCATGAAATCAGCATTTATTCTGCTGAAACACTGCATCCATTACAGTGTTTCTGCAGTGATTTGAAGCGCACATGTGCTGTCAAATCGCTGCAGAAATTTCAGCAGGTACGTGCGAACAAGCCCTAAGGCTGTATGCACACGTTACGTCCCTGCAGAAATTTCAGCACATGTGCACGTCAAATCGCTACAGAAACACTGCATAATGAATGCAGTGTTTCTACAGAAAAAGAAGGGAATTTTGTTACTTACCGTAAATTCCTTTTCTTCTAGCTCTTTTTGGGAGACCCAGACGATTGGGTGTATAGCACTGCCTCCGGAGGCCACACAAAGCAATTACACTAAAAAGTGTAAGGCCCCTCCCCTTCTGGCTATACACCCCCAGTGGGATCACTGGCTCACCAGTTTTAGTGCAAAAGCAAGAAGGAGGAAAGCCAATAACTGGTTTAAACAAATTCTCTCCGAGTAACATCGGAGAACTGAAAACCGTTCAACATGAACAACATGTGTACCCGCAAACAAACCAAAAATCCCGAAGGACAACAGGGGCGGGTGCTGGGTCTCCCAATAAGAGCTAGAAGAAAAGGAATTTACGGTAAGTAACAAAATTCCCTTCTTCTTCGGCGCTCTATTGGGAGACCCAGACGATTGGGACGTCCAAAAGCTGTCCCTGGGTGGGTAAAGAAATACCTCATGTTAGAGCTGCAAAGACAGCCCTCCCCTACGGGGAGGCAACTGCCGCCTGCAGGACTCTTCTACCTAGGCTGGCGTCCGCCGAAGCATAGGTATGCACCTGATAATGTTTGGTGAAAGTGTGCAGACTCGACCAGGTAGCTGCCTGGCACACCTGTTGAGCCGTAGCCTGGTGTCGTAATGCCCAGGATGCACCCACGGCTCTGGTAGAATGGGCCTTCAGCCCTGATGGAACCGGAAGCCCAGCAGAACGGTAGGCTTCAAGAATTGGTTCTTTGATCCATCGAGCCAGGGTGGCCTTAGAAGCCTGCGACCCTTTGCGCTTACCAGCGACAAGGACAAAGAGTGCATCCGAACGGCGGAAGGGCGCCGTGCGGGAAATGTAGATTCTGAGTGCTCTCACCAGATCTAACAAATGTAAATCCTTCTCATACCGATGAACTGCATGAGGACAAAACGAAGGCAAAGAGATATCCTGATTAAGATGAAAAGAGGATACCACCTTCGGGAGAAACTCCTGAATGGGGCGCAGCACTACCTTGTCCTGGTGGAAGACCAGGAAGGGAGCCTTGGATGATAGTGCTGCCAGCTCAGACACTCTCCGAAGAGATGTGATCGCTACCAGAAAAGCCACTTTCTGTGATAGTCTAGAAAGTGAAACCTCCCTCAGAGGCTCGAAGGGCGGCTTCTGAAGGGCAACTAGTACCCTGTTCAGATCCCATGGATCTAACGGCCGCTTGTACGGGGGTACGATATGGCAAACCCCCTGTAGGAACGTGCGCACCTTAGGAAGGCGTGCCAAACGCCTCTGAAAAAAGACGGATAGCGCCGAGACCTGACCTTTAAGGGAGCCGAGCGACAAACCTTTTTCTAACCCAGATTGCAGGAAAGAAAGAAAGGTAGGCAATGCAAATGGCCAGGGAGACACTCCCTGAGCAGAGGACCAGGATAAGAATATCCTCCACGTTCTGTGGTAGATCTTAGCGGACGTGGGCTTCCTAGCCTGTCTCATGGTGGCAACGACCCCTTGGGACAATCCTGAAGACGCTAGGATCCAGGACTCAATGGCCACACAGTCAGGTTCAGGGCCGCAGAATTCCGATGGAAAAACGGCCCTTGGGACAGTAAGTCTGGTCGGTCTGGGAGTGCCCACGGTTGGCCGACCGTGAGCTGCCACAGATCCGGATACCACGCCCTCCTCGGCCAGTCTGGGGCGACAAGTATGACGCGGCTGCAATCGGATCTGATCTTGCGTAGCACTCTGGGCAAGAGTGCCAGAGGTGGAAACACATAAGGGAGCCGGAACTGCGACCAATCTTGCACTAGGGCGTCTGCCGCCAGCGCTCTTTGATCGCGAGACCGTGCCATGAAGGTTGGGACCTTGTTGTTGTGCCGTGACGCCATTAGGTCGACGTCCGGCACCCCCCAGCGGCGACAGATTTCCTGAAACACGTCTGGGTGAAGGGACCATTCCCCTGCGTCCATGCCCTGGCGACTGAGGAAGTCTGCTTCCCAGTTTTCTACGCCGGGGATGTGAACTGCGGATATGGTGGAGGCCGTGGCTTCCACCCACATCAGAATCCGCCGGACTTCCTGGAAGGCTTGCCGACTGCGTGTCCCCCCTTGGTGGTTGATGTATGCCACCGCTGTGGAATTGTCCGACTGAATTCGGATCTGCCTTCCTTCCAGCCACTGCTGGAAGGCTAGTAGGGCAAGATACACTGCTCTGATTTCCAGAACATTGATCTGAAGGGTGGACTCCTGCTGAGTCCACGTACCCTGAGCCCTGTGGTGGAGAAAGACTGCTCCCCACCCTGACAGACTCGCGTCTGTCGTGACCATCGCCCAAGACGGTGGTAGGAAGGATCTTCCCTGTGATAATGAGGTGGGAAGAAGCCACCACTGCAGAGAGTCTTTGGCCGTCTGGGAAAGGGAGACTTTCCTGTCCAGGGATGTTGACTTCCCATCCCATTGGCGGAGAATGTCCCATTGAAGTGGACGCAGATGAAACTGCGCAAACGGAACCGCCTCTATTGCCGCCATCATCTTCCCGATGAAGTGCATGAGGCGTCTTAAGGAGTGCGACTGACTTTGAAGGAGAGCCTGCACCCCAGTCTGTAGAGACCGCTGCTTGTCCAGCGGAAGCTTCACTATCGCTGAGAGAGTATGAAACTCCATGCCAAGATACGTTAGTGATTGGGTCGGTGACAGATTTGACTTTGGGAAGTTGATGATCCACCCGAACGCCTGGAGAGTCTCCAGTGCAACATTCAGGCTGAGTTGGCATGCCTCTTGAGAGGGTGCCTTGACCAGTAGATCGTCCAAGTAAGGGATCACAGAGTGTCCGTGAGAGTGCAAGACTGCTACCACTGCCGCCATGATCTTGGTGAACACCCGAGGGGCTGTCGCCAGACCAAATGGCAGAGCTACGAACTGAAGATGGTCGTCTCCTATCACGAAGCGTAGAAAGCGTTGGTGCTCTGTAGCAATCGGCACGTGGAGATAAGCATCCTTGATGTCTATTGATGCTAGGAAATCTCCTTGAGACATTGAGGCAATGACTGAGCGGAGGGATTCCATCCGGAACCGCCTGGCGTTCACATGCTTGTTGAGCAGTTTTAGGTCCAGAACAGGACGGAAGGAGCCGTCCTTTTTTGGAACCACAAAGAGATTGGAGTAAAATCCTCGCCCCCGTTCCTGAGGGGGGACAGGGATCACGACTCCTTCTGCTCTTAGAGAGTCCACCGCCTGCAGCAGGGCATCTGCTCGGTTGGGGTGTGGGGAGGTTCTGAAGAACCGAAGTGGAGGCCGAGAACTGAACTCGATTCTGTACCCGCGAGACAAAATGTCTGTTACCCACCGGTCTTTGACCTGTGACAGCCAAATGTCGCAAAAGCGGGAGAGCCTGCCACCGACCGAGGATGCGGAGGGAGGAGGCCGAAAGTCATGAGGTAGCCGCTTTGGAAGCGGTTCCTCCATTTGCTTTCCTGGGGCGTGAGTGAGCCCGCCAGGAATCTGAGCTCCCTTGTTCTTTCTGAGTCCTTTTAGACGAGGAGAATTGGGCCTTGCCCGAGCCTCGAAAGGACCGAAACCTCGACTGCCACTTTTTCTGTTGAGGTTTACTTGCTCTGGGCTGTGGTAAGGAAGAGTCCTTACCCTTGGACTGTTTTATGATTTCAGCCAATGGCTCACCAAACAGTCTGTCTCTAGATAATGGCAATCTGGTTAAGCATTTTTTGGAACCAGCATCTGCTTTCCAGTCCTTTAACCACAAGGCTCTGCGCAAAACCACAGAATTGGCGGACGCCATAGCGGTACGGCTCGTAGATTCTAGGACAGCATTGATAGCATAGGTCGCAAACGCAGACATTTGCGAAGTTAGGGACGCCACTTGCGGCACTGCTGGATGTATGATAGCATCCACCTGTGCTAAACCAGCTGAAATAGCTTGGAGTGCCCACACGGCCGCGAATGCTGGAGCAAACGACGCGCCGATAGCTTCATAGACAGATTTCAACCAAAGGTCCATCTGTCTGTCGTTGGCATCTTTAAGTGAAGCGCCATCCTCTACTGCGACTATGGATCTAGCCGCAAGCTTGGAAATTGGGGGATCCACCTTTGGACACTGGGTCCAGCGTTTGGCCACCTCAGAGGGAAAAGGATAACGGGTATCCTTAGAACGTTTAGAGAAACGCTTGTCTGGATGAGCGTCGTGTTTCTGGATCGATTCTCTGAAGTCAGAGTGGTCCAAAAAAGCACTTAATTTACGCTTGGGATACAGGAAATGGAACTTCTCCTGCTGTGCAGCTGCCTCCTCTGCAGAAGGGGCTGGGGGAGAAATATCCAACAGTCTATTAATTGCCGATATAAGGTCATTAACCATGGCGTCACCATCAGGGGCATCCAGATTGAGAGGGGCCTCAGGATTAGAATCCAGATCACCGTCCTCAGTCTCATCACAGAGAGACTCTTCTCGCTGAGACCCTGAGCAGTGTGATGACGTGGAGGGTCTTTCCCAGCGAGCTCGCTTAGGCTGCCTGGGACTGTCATCTGAGTCAGAGACTTCAGCTTGTGATGCTTGAGACCCCCTTGAAGTACGGATTAGTTCCAACTGAGGGGGACCAGAGAGCATAGACACAGCAGTGTCCATGGTCTGAGTAACTGGCCTGGACTGCAGGGTCTCCAGGATTTTTGTCATAGTCACAGACATTTTATCAGCAAAAGCTGCAAAGTCTGTCCCCGTCACCGGGGCAGGGTTCTCAGGCGTCTCTGCCTGGGCCACTACCACCACATTAGGCTCTGGCTGACGAAGTGCCACTGGGACTGAACATTGCACACAATGTGAGTCATTGGAGCCTGCCGGTAGATTAGCCCCACATGCAGTACAAACAGTGTACACAGCCTGTGCCTTGGCACCCTTGCGTTTTGCGGATGACATGTTGCTGCCTCCTCAGAGCAGTACAGGGTGTCCAGCCAAGAAGCGACCTTACAGTGCAACTATATATATATATGGTACCAAGAAAAAAGTACACTAATATAACACTGAGGCACTAGTGGGGCCAGCACTAAAGTGCAGCTTACCGCCCGCTTAGGAGCGGGTGTGTGGTCGCCGAAATCCCTTTAGTCTGGGTCTCCCAGAGCCTGCTGCCTTTCCCCAGCCAGACCGCATGTGTAATGGCTGCCGGCGTCCTTGTGGAGAGGGGGGGCGGGCCCTGGGCGTATACAGACGAAGAGCGGGAAGCCTGCTTCCCACTGTGCCTAGTGAGAGGGCTGGAGCATGTAAATAAGGCTTCTCTCCCCTGATTGACAGGGTGGGGGCGGGAACGAAGCGGCGCTAGGCCGCAGAAGCCGGGGGCTAAAGTTAGAAGCGCCGCCGCCGTAAAAGCGCGGTCGGCGCAAAGTCCCCGGCGCACCACAAGTCGCAGCTGCGCCGCCGCTCCAGTAGCGGTCGGCGCAGTAGTTCCCAACATGTAACGTCACTCAGCAAAGCTGCAGTGACCTAACCGCAGCGCACAACGCTACTGTCCCCGGCGCACTATAACGCTCAGCAAGCCTTGAGAGTGTCCGTGTCTGCCGGGGACACAGAGTACCTGAAAGTTGCAGGGCCTTGTCCCTGAACGGCACTCCCGCTCCAAATCCAGCAGGTTCTCTGGGTCTGTGGATGGAGCCCAGCCTCAGGGTTTGGGGGCCGGCAAGATCCCACTTCCACAGAGCCCTCCAGGGGATGTGGAAGGAAAAACAGCATGTGGGCTCCAGCCTCCGTACCAGCAATAGGTACCTCAACCTTACAAGCACCACCGCGGGTGAGAAGGGAGCATGCTGGGGGCCCCATATGGGCCCTCTTTTCTTCCATCCGATATAGCCAGCAGCTACTGCTGACTACAAACAGTGGAGCTATGCGTGGATGTCTGACCTCCTTCGCACAAAGCAGAAAACTGGTGAGCCAGTGATCCCACTGGGGGTGTATAGCCAGAAGGGGAGGGGCCTTACACTTTTTAGTGTAATTGCTTTGTGTGGCCTCCGGAGGCAGTGCTATACACCCAATCGTCTGGGTCTCCCAATAGAGCGCCGAAGAAAAGCCGATTTCATGCGCTGTGGATGCTGCCTCTCCCATAGACAGAGCGGGAGCAGCATCCAAAGCACACGAAAGAAGTGACATGTTGCTTCTTAGAACACAGCGATTTGGAATAAAATTTTGGCATCCAAATTGCTGCACTCTCAAATGCAACGTGCGCACGTCTCATGCACAATCTTCATAGATTGTGCAGGGGACGCAGATCGCATGCATTTACGCTGCGGTGCATGAAATTCGGCAACGTGCGCATGAGCCCTCAGGCAGCACAGTTCTGTGCAGACCCTGAACCAGCAGGCAATGCAGGCAGATTCCCGTCTCTACATCACAGTAGTAATACATGTTTTATCCGTGCTGTAATAATGGTGATGAATTCTAATCGCACAAGTGCCGCGTTATTTACCTTGTAAGAACAATCTGGAATATTTTGTATCCTGCAATGAATGAGGCCAGCCGGGACAGACTTTTCTTTCCTGACCCACAAACTCCTATTAGCAGGGCATTGCCCCCCGGGGTGCGGATGATGCGTGAAATCTGTGGGAAATATAATGGCAGGTGTGGGAGGAATAATATCCCAGAGTAGCAGCTCAAAATGAGGGGCGACGTAAACAATGAAGAGGGAAATCATGACTGACACAAATATACAAGACACATCAAACCGTGAACCCCTGAAACCAGATGTACAATAGCCTTAACATTGGAGCGGTCCATCATACCTGCGGTCACCTGCGCATTGTTGTATTTTAGCTCTTTTTCACATTCACCTTAATAATATGTATCACCGCATCAGTGAAAAACACTAAATCGCTCGCCGATCCCATCGCTGCTTCATTAAATCGATTTTGAAACTGCTTCAGTTTTTCAGACAAAACATCTAAGTTGTGAACCTGGAATAAGAGCGATGCTGGTGAGGACGAGGTCTCGGAGCCGCACCCGTCACATATTACCACCCTGTGACGTCACATTACCATCTCATATACTTTTGGGGTTTCGGGTACGTCGACTTCTTCATCTTCAGCAGAATTAGGCGCTTCCCTCAGAAAATCCACAAAATAGGAGTCATGTTGTGCTGCTGATGCCACGTGTGGATCCACGTGTTCTCGTAGAACTTGTGTGAGAGATTTATTAAACCAGGCGAGGTCTTCATAGCACACAAACCTGAAGCACAAGGACAATGGTTACTGCCGACATCCAACGTATATAGTCACTGTAATGGTACTGATATATATCACCAAAAACATTAGCAAAAAGAGAGGTTCAAGTGTGAAAAAAAATGATTTTCGGTGCAGTTATTAGACAACAGATCACAGAGGGTCCGCACAGCTGGGGGGGGTCTCCAGGGGAAAGCTCCAGAACATGGCACAGTACCCACTGACCTGTATGAGCGCCCCTGTAATGCTCAGACCTGGCGACCCCTCAGCCTTCATGCACAGACACCCCACTCAGCGATCTATTAGGGTTTGCTCAGATCAGAAAATCATCTCCTACAACAGTGTGCTTTTTTCATCCATTCACAGATAAGGTTTCGGGTGATACTTATGGAATAAAAGCTTCATAAATTAACCTAAAGGGAGCGGTAAATGCGGGTTTATTACCTGTCGGCAAGAACTCTCTGACACTCATGCCTGAAGAGAGCGAGGAGGATGGGAGCAGTAGTGCACTCCTCCGCCTTCATTGCTAACATTCCTTGCCAGATTCGGGAAAGGTCTCGTAGACTGAAGATGTAGTGACATCTGGAGGGTGTAGGAAGCAATTTCACCTGAGAGATAAGGAAAAGCAAGCATTAAATCGGGGGGACAGAACGGACACTAATAATTACGAGATCCGGCCACTCTTGCATTGCACTCCTATGGCATTAGTACAAGTAAGGCTAAGTTCACGTTTCCGTTGTTTTGTATCAGTCACATGCGTCGCTTGACGCATGTGACTGATGCGCTGTACAACGGATGACAAAGAACAGAACAGAATTTGTCTTTGTCGAACTCTGTTGTGTGCAGGGGGCGGAGCGCGAGGGGGCGGAGTTCGGGGGGAGTGGAGCCAAGCGGGGCCGTGGCACTGAGGACGTCAGTGCCGCAGGGACTGCAGGACAGGTGAGTGTGTGTGTGTGTATACACATGCTGAATGGGGGGCGGGGCCAGGCGCTGAGGATGTCAGTGGCAGTGCTGCGGTCTGCATGGTTGGGACAGGTGAGTGTACGTGTGAGTGAGTGTTTGTGTGTGTGTGCACATGCGGAGTGCGGGAGGGGGTGGAGCCGAGCGGGGGGGCGGGGCCAGGCGCTGAGGATGTCAGTGGCAGTGCTGCGGTCTGCATGGTTGGGACAGGTGAGTGTTGTGTGTACATGCGGGAGGGGGCGGAGCCGACCGGGGGGCGGAGCCGAGCGGGGCCAGATGAGGGTGTCAGTGGCAGTACTGGTCTGCATGGCTGGGGACAGGTGAGTGCGTGTGTGTGTGTGTGTGT
This sequence comes from Anomaloglossus baeobatrachus, assembly GCF_048569485.1. NCBI lineage: Eukaryota > Metazoa > Chordata > Amphibia > Anura > Aromobatidae > Anomaloglossus > Anomaloglossus baeobatrachus. Next base: position 11,061,027 of record NC_134355.1, on the reverse strand, counting down.
GTGTGTGTGTACACACATGTGCGGAGTGCGGGGCCGAGCGGGGAAGTGTCGGCCTCCCTGCACACGTAACCAGACTAAATATCGGGTAACAGCAAAGCACCCGATGTTTACCTTGGTTACCCGATATTTACCTTGGTTACGGGCGTACACCGCTTAGCGCTGGCTCCTTGCACCGTAACCAGGGTAAATATCGGGTAACCAACCAAAGCCGGTCACGTGTGCAGGGAGCCAGAGAGCATGCGCAGCGAAATCCGACGGATCGCGCTGCTCAAAAAACGTTACAGGCTGCGTTCCTCCCGCCCGGCGGTCAGTCGTTCCACGACTGATCAGTCGGGCGGAGGGTGCAACGCAGCATCATCAGTCACAATCCGCTGCTCATACAAGTCTATGGGAACAACGGAATCCGCTAAACGGACTCCGTTGTTTACCAGAGCAGCGGATTGTGACTGATACATTTTAGCGGAAGTGTGAACTTAGCCTAATGTGGATTATACAGCGATCTGCGTGATGAAGAGCTGTGAATCTCCAGCCATGTACATATATACACATGTGCAGTATGTCACCTATAGTCCATGCTTCCTATAGGTGACTTTTTTCAGTGTATCTTACCTTTGTCATTTGCCAGACGGCTCTGCTCGCCGGCACTAACTTCTTTACCACATTGCAGATTTCCGTTTTAAAGTTTCTAACGGCATTAAAGTATCCGCACCCTATCACTCCTGTGAAAGGGAGACAACAAGTATGAATGCTGGAGACAACAAGTATGAATGCCGGAGACAACGAGTATGAATGCCGAGTATGAATGCCGGAGACAACAAGTATGAATGCCGGAGACAACGGGTATGAATGCCGGAGACAACGAGTATGAATGCCGGAGACAACAAGTATGAATGCTGGAGACAACAAGTATGAATGCCGGAGACAACGAGTATGAATGCCGGAGACAATGGGTATGAATGCCGGAGACAACAAGTATGAATGCCGGAGACAACGAGTATGAATGCCGGAGACAATGGGTATGAATGCCGGAGACAACAAGTATAAATGCCAGAGACAACAAGTATGAATGCTGGAGACAACAAGTATGAATGCCGGAGACAACGGGTATGAATGCCGGAGACAACGAGTATGAATGCCGAGTATGAATGCCGGAGACAACGGGTATGAATGCCGGAGACAACGGGTATGAATGCCGGAGACAACAAGTATGAATGCCGGAGACAACGGGTATGAATGCCGGAGACAACAAGTATGAATGCCGGAGACAACGGGTATGAATGCCGAGTATGAATGCCGGAGACAACAAGTATGAATGCCGGAGACAACGGGTATGAATGCCGAGTATGAATGCCGGAGACAACAAGTATGAATGCCGGAGACAACGGGTATGAATGCCGGAGACAACAAGTATAAATGCCAGAGACAACGAGTATGAATGCTGGAGACAACGAGTATGAATGCCGGAGACAACAAGTATGAATGCCGGAGACAACGGGTATGAATGCCGGAGACAACGAGTATGAATGCCGAGTATGAATGCCGGAGACAACAAGTATGGATGCCGGAGACAACGGGTATGAATGCCGGAGATAACAAGTATGAATGCCGGAGACAACAAGTATGAATGCCGGAGACAACGAGTATGAATGCCGGAGACAACGAGTATGAATGCCGGAGACAACAAGTATGAATGCCGGAGACAACGAGTATGAATGCCGGAGACAACAAGTATGAATGCCGGAGAAAACGGGTATGAATGCCGGAGACAGCAAGTATGAATGCCGGAGACAACGAGTATGAATGCCGGAGGCAACGGGTATGAATGCCGGAGACAACAAGTATGAATGCCAGAGACGAGTATGAATGCCGGAGACAACGAGTATGAATGCCGGAGACAACAAGTATGAATGCCGGAGACAACGAGTATGAATGCCGGAGACAACGAGTATGAATGCCGGCGGAGACAACGAGTATGAATGCTGGAGACAACGAGTATGAATGCTGGAGACAACAAGTATGAACGCCGGAGACAACGAGTATGAATGCCGGAAACAACGGGTATGAATGCCGAGTATGAATGCCGGAGACAACAAGTAAGAATGCCGGAGACAACGAGTATGAACGCCGGAGACAATGAGTATGAACGCCGGAGACAACGAGTATGAACGCCGGAGACAACGAGTATGAATGCCGGAGACAACGAGTATGAATGCTGGAGACAACGAGTATGAATGCTGGAGACAACAAGTATGAACGCCGGAGACAACGAGTATGAATGCCGGAAACAACGGGTATGAATGCCGAGTATGAATGCCGGAGACAACAAGTAAGAATGCCGGAGACAACGAGTATGAACACCGGAGACAATGAGTATGAACGCCGGAGACAACGAGTATGAACGCCGAAGACAACGAGTATGAATGCTGGAGACAACAAGTATGAACGCCGGAGACAACGAGTATGAATGCCGGAAACAACGGGTATGAATGCCGAGTATGAATGCCGGAGACAACAAGTAAGAATGCCGGAGACAACAAGTATGAACGCCGGAGACAATGAGTATGAACGCCGGAGACAACGAGTATGAACGCCGGAGACAACGAGTATGAATGCCGGAGACAACGAGTATGAACGCCGGAGACAACGAGTATGAACGCCGGAGACAACGAGTATGAATGCCGGAGACAACGAGTATGAACGCCGGAGAGCCGGAGACAACAAGTATGAATGCTGGAGACAACGAATATGAATGCCAGAGTCATCAGGTATGAATAACAGAGACGAGTATGAATGCCGGAGACAACGAGTATGAATGCTGGAGACAACGGGTATGAATGCCGGAGACAACAGGTATGAATGCCAGAGTTATCAGGTATGAATAACAGAGATGAGTATGAATGCCGGAGACAACGAGTATGAATGCCGGAGACAACGAGTATGAATGCCGGAGACAACGAGTATGAATGCCGGAGACGAGTATGAATGTCGGTTTCTACAGTGATGATGGGTTTATTGTATACTTAGAAAAACCATTTGAATAACTATTGGAGACAAAAAGTTACACTTTTTTCTGCAACTCGTTTTATGCAGAAAAATCTATGACTTTTTGTCTCCGGAGGTGTCCAGCCTCTGAATGTAATCAAGAGACCATGAAAACACAAGATACTCCCTGGTCAGTCAGGATATTGCAGATAAAAATTAAGAGAACACAGTGAAATAGAAATAAGATTTACCAAACAAGTTATCAATAGCTGCCTCGGAGGGGGCTGTACACATGAAAATATTGAACTGTCTCTTTAAACGCTGCGGGATGTCGTTTCGTCCCCCTCCTGGGTGTACCATGGCCCCGATGATCTGCACATCCACGATACATTTGAGTTCTCCGGGCTTATCCAGGTTATACAGCCCCTTCACTTCTATCAATTGGCGAATTATTTCACTTGTCGTCTGCAGCAAAAGGAACAATCAGCTCAGATGAAATGTAACGCCGGTCCTAGAGGGGTCAGTCTGCCTCTGATCTGACCGGAATGTGGGATTCATTACAGGAGGGACAAGAGGTGTTACTTTATTAGGAAGAGACAAAGTCACTATAAAGATATTTCATCCTATGTAATGTCTAATGATAAAGTCACAGTTCCATGAGCACCTATAGGTTATGTTATATCATCAATGGTCAATTGTGTTCATAATGGTGATCCAGAAATCTACAATGTATTTCTTTACCGATCTGGGAATAATTTTTGTGGACCAATTCATTTTATGTGTTTAAATGTTTATTAGATAAAGGTTAGGAATTTTAAGAAAACATGAAAAAAAAAATGTCTTCCTTTAAATTCAGATTCCCTCATATGCAGGTTACAACCTGCTCCTAGTTTCAGACTTGGGTTCCTCCCAGCAATACAGGCTGGATGGGTTCCTCCCAGCAATACAGGCTGGATGGGTCCCTCACTACAATACAGGCTGGATGGGTCCCTCACTACAATACAGGCTGGATGGGTTCCTCCCAGCAATACAGGCTGGATGGGTCCCTCACTGCAATACAGGCTGGATGGGTCCCTCACTACAATACAGGCTGGATGGGTCCCTCACTACAATACAGGCTGGATGGGTCCCTCACTACAATACAGGCTGGATGGGTCCTTCCAGCAATATGGGCTGGGTGGATCCCTCCCAGCAATACGGGCTGGATGGGTCCCTCCCAGCAATACAGGCTGGATGGGTCCCTACTAGTAATATGGGCTGGATGGGTCCCTCCCAGCAATAAAGGCTGGATGGGTCCCTCCTAGCAATATGGGCTGGATGATTCCCTCCCAGCAATACGGGCTGGATGGGTCCCTCCTATTACATGCTGGATGGGTCTCTTGCTCTAATACAGGTTGGATGGTTCCTTCCAAGCAATGCAGGCTGGATGGTTCTTTTGCTCGCTGTAATATGGACTGGATGGGTCCCTCCTAGTAATACAGGCTGGATGGGTCCCTCACACCAATACAGGCTGCATGGTTCCTTCCCAGCAATACGGGCTGGATAGTTCCCTCTCAGCAATACAGTCTGGAGCGGGTGCTGTTGAACTTCTCTCAGTGGCATCAGTACAGCAAGCTATATGATGGAGTTGCACTGATTCTACAAAAGTAGGACATTTTTAATGAAGACAATCTTAAACATTGTTTAGTTTCTCATTGAGGAAGAAAAGGTGTCCATATCCTTTAAATCAGTTATGATTAAATAAACGCCTTCCCTTCTTATGGAATTTAGTGTGTGAACGTCATGTTTTTATTTTAATTTCTTAATCTATTTATATATAGAAAAGTGAAGTTGTTCACATGTACATTTTTAACTAGATATTTCTGTTCATTAATAAACATTGATGAGCAAAAGTCTAACAATGTTTAGCACTTTTGCCTTTCAGTTTCCATATCTCACTGCCCTCCACAGCTCTGAGCATGAGAACCTTCATCTTATAGACCAGTGATGGCGAACCTATGGCACGCGTGCCAGACAGGGCACGCAGAGCCCTTTGTGTTGGCACGCGCGCTGTCGCCACACTGAGCCACTTTGATATGCTGGTGTGATCGCGCCAGCAGATCAAGGTGGTGTTTAGCAGAGGAGACATTTCTCCTTGCTCTGACACGCCTCCTCTCCTGGGCTGCAGACCTGTTGCCTAGGAGATGGAGGAGCGTCAGTAGGCGGCGCCGGGGTCTTGTGGACTGGCCGCGCGGGAACTGAAGTGACTGAGGACGCAGCAGCGGAGGATGGGGGCTAGAAGTGAGTTTTTTTTTTTGTTTTTTTTTTAAGCTGTGTGCGCGGCTGTGCCAAAGTGTGGGGGGACAGAGCCAGCACAGGGGAAACATGGGGAGCACGGGGGACAGAGCCAGCATGGGGGGAACATGGAGAGCACGGGGGACAGAGCCAGCACGGGGTATACCGAGCACGGGGGAAACATGGGAAGCATGGGGGACAGAGCCAGCACGGGGTATACCGAGCACGGGGGAAACATGGGAAGCATGGGGGACAGAGCCAGCACGGGAGGGGAACATGGAGCGCACGGGGGAAACATGGGGAGCATGGGGGGAACATGGAGCGCACTGGGGATAGAGCCAGCACAGGGGGGAACATGGAGCGCACGGGGGACAGAGCCAGCACAGGGGGGAACATGGAGCGCATGAGGGACAGAGCCAGCACAGAGGGGAACATGGAGCGCACGGGGGAAACATGGGGAGCATGGGGGACAGAGCCAGCATGGGGGGAACATGGAGCGCACAGGGGACAGAGCCAGCACAGGGGGGAACATGGAGCGCACGGGGGAAACATGGGGAGCATGGGGGATAGAGCCAGCACGGGAGGGAAACATGGAGCGCACGGGGGAAACATGGGGAGCATGGGGGACAGAGCCAGCATGGGGGGAACATGGAGCGCACAGGGGACAGAGCCAGCACAGGGGGGAACATGGAGCGCACGGGGGAAACATGGGGAGCATGGGGGACAGAGCCAGCATGGGGGGAACATGGAGCGCACGGGGGACAGAGCCAGCACGGGGGGGAACATGGAGCGCACGGGGGAAACATGGGGAGCATGGGGGGTAGAGCCAGCATGGGGGGAACATGGAGCGCATAGGGGACAGAGCCAGCACAGGGGGGAACATGGAGCACACGGGGGACAGAGCCAGCACAGGGGGGAACATGGAGCGCACGGGGGAAACATGGGGAGCATGGGGGACAGAGCCAGCACGGGGGGGGGGGGAACATGGAGAGCACGGGGGAAACATGGGGAGCACGGGGGAAACATGGGGAGCACGGGGGACAGAGCCAGCATGGGGCAGAGCACGGGGCATATACAAACAGAGCACGGGGCAAACATGGGAGCACGGGGCATATACAAACAGAGCACAAGGCAAACAGAGCACAAGGCAAACAGAGCACAGGGCATACAGAGCACAGGGCATACAGAGCATGGGGCAAACATGGGAGCATGGGGCAAACATGGCTGCAAAGATGGGGGAAACGTGCAAAGAGGGAGAGAAATTTGCAAAGAGGGAGAGAAACGGCTGCAAAGATGGGGGAAACATGGCTGCAAAGATGGGGGAAAGATGGCTGCAAAGATGGGGGAAAGATGGCTGCAAAGATGGGGGAAAGATGGCTGCAAAGATGGGGGAAAGATGGCTGCAAAGATGGGGGAAAGATGGCTGCAAAGATGGGGGAAACATGACTGCAAGGATGGGGGGTAAACATGACTGCAAGGATGGGGGGAAACAAGCCAGGATGGGGTACATTTAGCAGGAAGGGAAACATGCCAGGAAGGGGTATATTTACCAGTATGGGGGATACATTTACCAGGATGGGGGGATACATTTACCTGAATGGGGGGAAACATGAAAGGATGGGGGGGAAACATGCCAGGATGGAGGTACATGAACATGCCAGGATGGGGAACATTTAGCAGGAAGGGTGACATTTACCAGGATGGGGTACATTTACCAGGAAAGGGGACATTTACCAGGATAAAGGAACATGCCTGGATGAGGTACATATACCAGGATGGGGTCATTTAACAGCATGGGGGAACATTCCAGGATGGGATACATTTACAATGATGGGGTACATTTACCAGGAATGGGGTACATTTACCAGGAATGGGGTACATTTACCAGGATGTGGACAAATATACCAGAATGTAGGAAATATATATCAGGATGGGGGTGATGTTTACCAGGAAGTGGCCAGGAAGGGGGACAGAACTACACAATGAAGGGGGGCGGGGAGCAACTCGTACATCTTTATGGGATTTCAAGATGTTCAGACTTTGAAATGTAGATGTGGATTACAGGATGACATCTGATTACATTCTATGCTAAAATCTCTAATATGCTGCAAATTTTATTCCAGAAGGAATAATCCAACTGCTGTGTCTGGAAAGGGCAGGGGCTCAGCTTCAATGTGTGGTAAGCATGAGCGTGATGCCCCCTGCTGAAGAGAAGATGGCAAAGGTAAGGTTACAATCAATTATTTACATAATAGGATTGGTTGGCACTTCGGAAAAAAAAATGGGTTTAGGGCTACAGTTTGGGCACTCGGCCTGTAAAAGGTTCGCCATGACTGTTATAGACCATTATCTTGGCTTCTCATACATAAATATGACTTGAAGATATTTAGCAGATGATTAGTTATACAGATTCTTGTCAGGTCACTGCATTGTTACTGTTTTGCTTTTTTTTCTTCCTGCATACTACAAATTACAATATGTTCTCACGTTCCCCAATAGCTCAGTGTGTTATTAGGTTGATTCTCAAGTGAAAGGTGACTGGTTCAAATCAAGGAGCCGCCATGAAGATTTCACAAAAAAAAGAGAAATAGCATCATTCAGCTCATCAATAGCGGTCTCTATAAGCCAGGGGTCAGGAACCTTTTTGGCTAAGAGTGCCGTAAACGCCACATATTTTGAAATATAATTCCGCGAGAGCCGTACAATATGTTTAAAGGGCCATTGACAGATCAATCGCTCCAATGTTCACTTAGTACAGCAAGGAATGCTCCTCCCTGCTGTATAAAGCCACAACTGGACTGAAACAATGGTAATTAGCAGTAAAAAAATCAAATAAATAACTTACATTGTGAACTTGCGATGCATGACATCAGTCCAGCAGTCTGGCTTCTTCTTTTTCCTGCGCATGACTGGAAGCTGGCATTCTTCCCACCTGATGTTGAGAGAATGACAGCTTTGAGGCATTCGCAGAAGAAAGAAGCTGGAATATTGGACATGTCACACAACGCATTGTCAGTTATGTCAATTATCTATTTTATTATTTTACAGCGAATTATTGTTTAGGTCCAGCGGTGGCTTAGTGCAGCAGAGAGGAGAAGGGAATTTTGTTACTTACCGTAAATTCCTTTTCTTCTAGCTCTTATTGGGAGACCCAGACGATTGGGGTATAGCTACTGCCCTCCGGAGGCCACACAAAGCACTACACTAAAAAGTGCAAGGCCCCTCCCCTTCTGGCTATACCCCCCCGTGGTATCACGGGTTCTCCAGTTTTAGTGCCAAAGCAAGAAGGAGGAAGCCAATAACTGGTTTAAACAAATTAACTCCGAATAACGTCGGAGAACTGAAAAACCGTTCAACATGAACAACATGTGTACCCGCAAACAACCAAGAAATCCCGAAGGACAACAGGGCGGGTGCTGGGTCTCCCAATAAGAGCTAGAAGAAAAGGAATTTACGGTAAGTAACAAAATTCCCTTCTTCTTCAGCGCTCTATTGGGAGACCCAGACGATTGGGACGTCCAAAAGCTGTCCCTGGGTGGGTAAAGAGATACCTCATGTTAGAGCTGCAAAACAGCCCTCCCCTACGGGGATGTCACTGCCGCCTGCAGGACTCTTCTACCTAAGCTGGCATCCGCCGAAGCATAGGTATGCACCTGATAATGTTTGGTGAAAGTGTGCAGACTCGACCAGGTAGCTGCCTGGCACACCTGTTGAGCCGAAGCCTGGTGTCGTAGCGCCCAGGACGCACTCACGGCTCTGGTTGAATGGGCTTTCAGCCCTGAAAGAACCGGAAGCCCTGCAGAACGGTAGGCTTCCAGAATTGGTTCTTTGATCCATCGAGCCAGGGTGGCTTTAGAAGCCTGCAACCTCTTGCGCGTACCAGCGACAAGGGCATCGGAACGGCGTACGGGCGCCGTGCGGGAAATGTAGATTCTGAGTGCTCTCACCAGATCTAGCAAACGTAAATCATTCTCATACCGGTGAACCGGATGAGTGCAAAAGGACGGTAAGGAGATATCCTGATTAAGATGAAACGAGGATACGACCTTAGGGAGAAACTCCGGAATGATGCGCAGCACTACCTTGTCCTGGTGAAACACCAGGAAGGGAGCCTTGGATGACAGAGCTGCCAGCTCAGACACTCGCCGAAGCGATGTGATCGCAACGAGAAACGCCACCTTCTGTGACAGGCGAGAAAAGGAAACTTCCTTCAGAGGCTCGAAAGGCGGCTTCTGGAGAGCAACTAGAACCCTGTTCAGATCCCATGGATCCAACGGCCGCTTGTACGGGGGTACGATATGACAAACCCCCTGCGGGAACGTGCGCACCTTAGAAAAACGTGCTAGAGACGCTTCTGAAAAAAACACGGATAGTGCTGAGACTTGCCCTTTGAGGGAGTCTAGCGACAAGCCCTTTTCTAACTCCTATTGTAGGAAGGAAAGAAAGATAGGCAATGCAAATGGCCAGGGAGACACTCCCTGAGTAGAGCACCAGATTAAGAAAATCTTCCACGTTCTGTGGTAGATCTTAGCAGACGTGGGCTTCCTAGCCTGTCTCATGGTGGCAACGACCCCTTGGGATAATCCTGAAGACGCTAGGATCCAGGACACAAAAGCCACACAGTCAGGTTCAGGGCCGCAGAATTCCGATGGAAAAACGGCCCTTGAGACAGTAAGTCTGGTCGGTCTGGTAGTGACCCCGGTCGGCCGACCGTGAGATGCCACAGATCCGGGTACCACGATCTCCTCGGCCAGTCTGGTGCGACGAGTATGACGCGGCTGCAATCGGATCTGATTTTTGCGCAGTACTCTGGGCAAGAGTGCCAGAGGTGGAAACACATATGTGAGCCGGAACTGCGACCAATCTTGCACTAAGGCGTCTGCCGCCAGAGCTCTGTGATCGCGCGATCGTGCCATAAATGCCGGGACCTTGTTGGTGTGCCGAGACGCCATTAGGTCGACGTCCGGCACCCCCCAGCGGCAACAGATTTCCTGAAACACGTCCGGGTGAAGGGACCATTCCCCCGCGTCCATGCCCTGGCGACTGAGGAAGTCTGCTTCCCAGTTTTCTACGCCCGGGATGTGAACTGCGGATATGGTGGATGCTGTGTCCTCCACCCACATGAGGATTCGCCGGACTTCCTGGAAGGCTGCTGACTGCGTGTCCCTCCTTGGTGGTTGATGTATGCCACCGCTGTGGAGATGTCCGACTGGATTCGGATCTGCTCCCTTTCTAGCCACTTCTGGAAAGCTAATAGGGTAAGATACCCTGCCCCGATTTCCAGCACATCGAACTGAAGGGTGGACTCCTGCTGAGTCCACGTCCCCTGAGCCATGTGGCGGAGACAAACTGCTCCCCACCCTGACAGACTCGTATCTGTCGTGACCACTGCCCAGGATGGGGGCTATGACAATGAGGTGGGAATAAGCCACTATTGCAGAGAGTCCTCGGCCGTCAGGGAAAGGGAGACTTCCCGTCCAGGGAGGTTGACTGCCCATCCCATTGGCGGAGAATGTCCCATTGCCGTTGGCGCAGATGAAACTGCGCAAAGAGAACTGCCTCGATGGCTGCCACCATCTTCCTTAGGAAGTGCATGAGGCGCCTTAAGGGGTGCGACTGGCCTTGAAGGAGAGACTGCACCTCTGTCCGCAGTGAACGCTGCTGGTTCAGCGGAAGCTTCACTATGGCTGATAGAGTATGAAACTCCATGCCGAGATACGTTAGTGATTGAGTCGGAGACAGATTTGACCTTGCCAAATTGATGATCCACCCGAAAGTCTGGAGAGTCTCCAGCGTAACATTCAGGCTGCGTTGGCATGCCTCGAGGGAGGGTGCTTTGACGAGTAGATCGTCCAAGTACGGGATCACCGGATGTCCGTGAGAGTGCAAGACTGCTACCACTGCTGCCATGACCTTGGTGCACACCCGTGGGGCTGTCGCCAGACTGAATGGCAGAGCTACGAACAGAAGATGTTCGTCTCCTATCACAAAACGTAGAAAACGTTGGTGCTCCGTAGCAATTGGCACGTGGAGATAGGCATCTTTGATGTCTGTTGAGGCAAGGAAGTCTCCTCGAGACATTAAGGCAATGACGGATCGGAGGGATCCCATCCGGAACCGCCTGGCGTTCGCATGCTCGTTGAGCAGTTTCAGAACCAGAACAGTACGGAAGGAACCGTCCATTTTTGGAGCCACAAAGAGATTGGAGTACAAACCCTCGCCCTCGTTCCTGAGGGGGGACAGGGATCACCACTCCTTCTGCTCTTAGCGCGTCCACCGCCTGCAGCAGGGCATCTGCTCGGTGGAGCCTGTGGCAGCTAAATGTCGCCAAAGGCGGGGGAGTCTGCCATCAACCGCGGATGCGGAGAGAGAGAGAGAGAGCTGAGAGTCCTGAGGAGACCGCCTTGGTAGCGGTTCCTCCGACTGCCTTCCTTGGGCGAGATTGAGCCCGGCCGGAATCTGAGCCCGTCTGAGGTTTTGTAGCCCTTTTGCACGAGGACAATTGGGACCTGCCGGAGCTTGGGAAGGACCGAAACCTCGACTGTACTTTTAGGACAGTATTAACAGGGTAAGTCGCAGTGCAGACATTGCGGGGTTACGGACGCCTCTGCGGTACAGATGTCCCTGCTCAAGGTCAGCTGCGCAAGAACAGCTGAAAAGGTTAGGTTGCCAATACGGCTGTGGATGCCGGAGCAACCGACACGCCGATAGCCTCCTAGACAGATTTCAACCAGAGTCCATCTGTCTGTGAATGGCATCTTTAAGTGAAGCCCCATCTCCAGTGCAACTATGGCTCTATATGCAAGCCTGGAGATTGGAGAATCCACCTTTGGACCCTGGGTCCAGCGCTGACCACGTCAGGGGAAAAAAGGGATAACGTGTATCCTAAAAACGTTTGGAGAAGACGCTTATCTGGTAAGCGTGGTGTTCCTGGACTGCTTCTCTGAAGTCAGCGTGGCCAGAAAAATACTCAATATCTGCGTGAGATACTGAAAAGGAACTTCTCCTGTTCGTCTCCTATCTCCACTGGGGGAGCTGAGGGAGAAAGATCCAACCTTCCATTGATGGACGGTATAGGATCATTCCGTATGGCGTTACCACCCGGTGTATCCGGATTGAGAGCGATGTCAGTATCAAAGCCCTGAAGAGCTGCCTTTTGGTCAAGTAGATTGCCCATGGGTGCAAGTCTCTATATTATGACTACTCCGTCCCTGTCCATGGACAGGGTTGACAGGAGGTTTCTTTGGCCACAACTAGTAGAGCCCCGGCAGACGAAGTGCTAGAGACCCCGGCAGACGACGTGCTACAGGGGAGCATGCACACAATGGGACGGTGTCATGAACAGCATCCCATGTAGTAAAAACAGCACTGAAATCTGTGTTGCTTTTTTGCCGCTGCCGACTAGCTATCTAGAAGTATATAGCCAAGATTGGTGACCGTACATTGCAATGTATAGCATACAGGCATAAAGTACAAAAGACCACTGCAGTACAAGCAATACAAGCAGCATAGAAGCCTGTGCCCTGGCACCCCTGCTCTTCTGCTGCTGTATACTAGTCATCTAGGGGAATATAGCCCAGAAGAGTGACCCTACAGTGCAATGTATAGCATACAAGCACAAGTACAAATGAACACTGCAGCACATGCAATCCAAGCAGCATAGAAGCCTATGCCCTGGCACCTCTGCTCTTCTGCTGCTGTAGACTGGTCATCTAGGGGAATATAGCCCAGAAGAGTGACCATACAGTGCAATGTATAGCATACAAGCACAAGTACAAATGCACACTGCAGCCCATGCAATACAAGCAGCATAGAAAAAAACCTGTGCCCCAGCACCCTTGGTTTTCTGCTGCTGTAGTCTAGCCATTCCAGGAGAATATAGCTAAGACTAGCGACTGTACAGTGCAATGTATAGCATATCAGCATAAACACAAATGAACACCTCAGTCGTGCAAAACAAGCAGCCTAGAAAGCCTGTGCTTTAGCACACCTGCTTTCCTGCTGCTGATGTGTCGCTCCCCCAGCGGGCATATAGCGACCTATGCAGTTAAAAACAACACATGTATACACTGCAGTTATATCGTGGTCAGCACTATGTGTGCCTCTTACCGCCCGCCTATAAGCGGGTGTATGATCGCCACCGTCCTGCCTTGGTGCCGAAAGTCCGAGCTCGGACTGCAGTAATGGCTGCCGGCTTCTTCCCCAGCTCGTGTGAGGAGGGGCGGGCCGTGGGCGTGCCCCCAAGGCAGAGCGGGAATCCGGCGTCCGACAGTGTGCAGTGAGAGGGCTGGAGCATGTAAAAAGGCTCCAGCCCTCGGCGCTGCTGATTGCTCAGCGCCTGTCCCCTTCCCTGAGTGACAGGGAGGGGGCGGGAACGAAGCGGCACTAGGCCGCAGAAGCCGGGGACTGGAGTTATAAGCGCCGCCGCCGTAAAAGCGCGGTCGGCGCCCAGTCCCCGGCGAACTACAAGTCCCAGCCGCGCCGCCGCTCCCGGAGCGTCCGGCGCGGTAGTTCCCAAAAACACAAAGTCACTCAGCAAAGCTGCAGTGACTGTAACCCTTTACTGTCCCCGGCGCACTAGCACACCCAGCAAGCCTGGAGTGTGCTGTGCCTGTGTGTACGGGGACACAGAGTACCTGTAATGGTGCAGGGCCATGTCCCTGAACGGTACTCCAGCTCCGTATCCAGCAGGTTCAAATGGGTCTGTGGATGGAGCCCGGCGTCAGAGCTTTGAGGCCGGCAGGATCCCACTTCCTCAGAGCCCCCCAGGGGGATGGGGAAGGAAAACAGCATGTGGGCTCCAGCCTCCGTACCAGCAATAGGTACCTCAACCTTACAACACCATCAACGGGTGAGAAGGGAGCATGCTGGGGGCCCTATATGGGCCCTCTTTTCTTCCATCCGAAATAGTCAGCAGCTACTGCTGACTAAAATCTGTGGAGCTATGCGTGGATGTCTGACCTCCTTCGCACAAAGCTTGAAAACTGGAGAACCCGTGATACCACGGGGGGGTATAGCCAGAAGGGGAGGGGCCTTGCACTTTTTAGTGTAGTGCTTTGTGTGGCCTCCGGAGGGCAGTAGCTATACCCCAATCGTCTGGGTCTCCCAATAGAGCGCTGAAGAAACACTCCTTTGTGTACTAAGTGACCGCTGGAGCAATTGTATCTGTCAGTGGCCCTTTTAAAAGTGTTGGTCTTACAGAAAATGAACAAAAAAAGAGAGGCTCAGACCCAGGAGATACACACACAAGCCATACACAGCACTCAACATGCCGTATACACAGTACATAAGGAGAAGAAAAAAAGCTCTGCAGGTAAATATATGCACACCAGGAATTAGATATACCAATAAACCTCACAATATGAAACTTTATTAAGTGCCAAACACAACAAACACAGCACACATACACACCATATACACAGCACACATACACACCATATACACAGCACACACTCACACACGCCGAATACACAGCACACGCACGCGCCGAATACACAGCACACGCACGCGCCGAATACACAGCACACATACACACCATATACACAGCACACATACACACCATATACACAGCACACACTCACACACGCCGAATACACAGCACACGCACGCGCCGAATACACAGCACACGCACGCGCCGAATACACAGCACACATACACACCATATACACAGCACACATACACACCATATACACAGCACACACTCACACACGCCGAATACACAGCACACGCACGCGCCGAATACACAGCACACGCACGCGCCGAATACACAGCACACGCACGCGCCGTATACACAGCACACGCACGCGCCGTATACACAGCACACGCACGCGCCGTATGCACAGCACACGCACGCGCCGTATACACAGCACACGCACGCGCCGTATACACAGCACACGCACGCGCCGTATGCACAGCACACACAGATATAAGTACCTGCTGCTTAGTTGCCCTGTAAGATCAGGTGCAGCACAAGTGATGGATGCAGCAGTTCAAGGGCTGGCTTCATTCTCCTCTTTTCTCTCCAAGAAAAGACCTTATAGACCTGAGCAGCAGAGCACAGAACTGGAGGGTGAGAGGCAGAACGCAGGCACTATACAGGCCCCTGCCCCATCACTCTGCTTCTATCTGCAATTTCACAGGGGAGCATGTAGGAGCCGGAGGGAGGAAGTCCCACCCCCAGTGCTGTCTGCCGGCAATAGACAAGATCAGCGGCTGCCCGAGCACTGCAGCCTCCGGGAATCTGCCCCAGTGCCCCGGGGGCCGCAGAAAAGGTCATAGCGGGCTGGATGTTCCCCACCCCTGCCTTAAAGGGACGGCAGGCACAGTTTCCTGCCGAGGACTGCGGTCCCCGGAACTCAGCCCAGGGACAGCAGAACTGAAGGCGAGTGGCCAAAATGCCGCCCCCCTGACATGTGCCGCCCGGGGCGGACTGCCCCCTCCGCCCCCCCTTTGCTACGCCACTGCAGACCTGCGGGAAAGGCGGGGGGCGGCGGCCCCCCCACCCCTCCACCGGCCAGCCCACCGGGAGAAGTCCCGCCCAGGGCCGGCTCCAGGTTTTTGTGGGCCCTGGGCAAAAGAGTCTCAGTGGGCCCCATCCACACATAGACATGCACAGATACATACACCTACAGGCACATGTACACATACTTAAAGGGAACCTGTCAGCAGAAATTTCGACTTAAACCTAACAGATTCCCCCTCTGCAGCTCCTGGGCTGCATTCTAGAAAGGTCCCTGTTAGTATTGTGGCCCCTTTCTGACCCAAAAAAAGAGTTTATATCGAGGTACCTTTTTGGCTTCTGATTCTCTAAATGTGTCACGGGGGCGGGCTGCCTGATGGCCGTTATTCTGCCCCCTGTTCCTGTATGCCGCCCCCATCGCCGATTTCTATACTTCTGGACGCCGCCCACTGCTCCAGCTATCCCCGCGCATGCCCAGTGCTCATCTCTCGTGGATGAGCACTGTGCCCAGTGTCACCGGTGGTGACGTGCGCGCAGGGTTTAGATTATGGGCGGTGCTGTGATGTTAATTACCAAGCAACCGCCCATAATCGCGGGACCGCGCATTCCCCCTCGGCCTGCTTCTTTCTGCGCAAGCGCGCTGCAGCTGAACTCCTCCTGATCGGTGTAGTCACTGCTCCGCGCTCCTCCCATCTATTTCCTGCCTCAGGGCAAGATGGGAAGGAGGTGACGTGAGTTCAGCTGCAGCGCGCTTGCGCAGAAAGCAGGCCGAGGGGGAATGCGCGGTCCCGCGATTATGGGCGGTTGCTTGGTAATTAACATCACAGCACCGCCCATAATCTAAACCCTGCGCGCACGTCACCACCGGTGACACTGGGCACAGTGCTCATCCACGAGAGATGAGCACTGGGCATGCGCGGGGATGGCTGGAGCAGTGGGCGGCGTCCAGAAGTATAGAAATCGGCGATGGGGGCGGCATACAGGAACAGGGGGCAAAATAACGGCCATCAGGCAGCCCGCCCCCGTGACACATTTAGAGAATCAGAAGCCAAAAAGGTACCTCGATATAAACTCTTTTTTTGGGTCAGAAAGGGGCCACAATACTAACAGGGACCTTTCTAGACTGCAGCCCAGGAGCTGCAGAGGGGGAATCTGTTAGGTTTAAGTCGAAATTTCTGCTGACAGGTTCCCTTTAAAGAGAAATTCACAAAAACACATAAATAGACATAAATCTAGACACAGTCATATACACTGCCATACATAGATACACATCATACATACACACACATTATTTTTATATATTTATCCTGTATATATATTTCTAATATTGGGAAGCCGGCAACAGCCTCATTCACCTCCCGGCTTGTCTAACAGACATGGCCGCACATAGGGCACACTAACACTGCTGTATATACATCCCAAGAGAGGTCTGGGGTGGGGGGGACATACAGCACCTGGGTGGAGGGGACATACAACTCTGGGGGTATAGTAGTATGCAGCCCCCATATTGTGTTATGAAGCCCCCATTGTCCTCCATATAGTATTATGTAGCCCCCACATGCACTATGCAGCCCCCATATAGCACAATGCAGACCCAGATAGCATTAGGCACCTTCATGTAGTATACAGCACACATATAGCACAATGCAGACCCAGATAGCAATAGGCACCCTCATGTAGTACACAGCCCCTAAATACCACAGTGCAGAGCCAGATAGCATTAGGCACCCTCATGTAGTACACAGCACCTATATAACACAGTGCAGAGCCAGACAGCACAGTGCAGAGCCAGATAGCATTAGGCACCCTCATGTAGTACACAGCACCTATATAACACAGTGCAGAGCCAGATAGCATTAGGCACCCTCATATAGTACACAGCACCTATATAGCACAGTGCAGAGCCAGATAGCATTAGGTATCCTCATGTAGTACACAGACCTATATAGTACAGTGCAGACCCAGACAGCACAGTGGAGAGCCAGATAGCATTAGGCACCCTCATGTAGCATACAGCTTGTATATAGCATAGCCTGTATATAGCACAGTGCAGAGCCAGATAGCAGTAGGCACCCTCATGTAGAATACAGTGATTAATACTCAGTGGCGTAACTAGAGTTTGATGGGCCCTGGTGCAAAATTTGGATCGGGGCCCCCCTCCACGTACACCGACACTTAGGGTGCGGGATAATGACACTGACACTCGGGGTACAGGATAATGATGCTGACACTTGGCTCTTACCCTCAGCACCCAGGTTTCCCATGATCTGAAATCCCTCTATCAGTACCCTGCTTTCCCATGTTCTGATATCCATCTTTCCCTCAGCACCCAGCTTTCCCATAACAGAGTAAAGCTGGGAGCTGAGAGATGTATAGCAGAGCATGGGAAAGCTGGGTGCTGAGGGAAAGAGCCTTTTTCCCTCAGCACAAAACATTCCCATCCCATGCTTGTATCTTTGTCCTCCTTGTATATAGATCTCCAAATACTATAATGGCCCCCACATAGCCTTCCATATAATATAAAGGGTCCCACATAACCCGTCATATATTATAATGCACCCCCATAGTTCTCCATGTATTATAATTCACCCCATAGTACTCCATATATTATACTGCACCACAGTCCTCCATGTTTTATAACGCACACCCATGTGTGACCATGTGTAAGGTAGCCTCCATATTCCTCCATTTATTATAATGTAGCCCCCATAGTGCTATATGTATTACAATGTAGCGCCATAAATCATCATTTTGTATTATGCAGCCCCATACTCCTCCATGTATAATGCACCCCTAGTCCATGTATAAGGTGTCCTTCATGTTTATTATGCAGTCCCATAGACCTCCATGTATCATGGAGCCAGCACCCCCAGGACTCCATGTGTCATGCAGCCAGCAAAATAAAAAACAAGTACCTCTCTTCTCCTTCCAACCCTGCGACTGCGGTAGTTACGCCCCTGCCCCCATATGTCACACACCCTGCACCCCCATATCACACACACTACACCCCCATATCTCACACACCCTGCTTCCCATACAGCCTGCACCCCCATATCACACACACTACACCCCCATATCACACACACTACACCCCCATATCTCACACCCTGCTTCCCATACAGCCTGCACCCCCCATATCACACACACACACACACACACTGCTCCCCATACAGCCTGCACCCCCCATATCCCACACACACACACTGCTCCCCATACAGCCTGCACCCCCCATATCCCACACACACTGCTTCCCATACAGCCTGCACCCCCCATATCCCACACACACACACACACTGCTCCCCATACAGCCTGCACCCCCCATATCCCACACATACTGCTTCCCATACAGCCTGCACCCCCCATATCCCACAAACACACACACTGCTCCCCATACAGCCTGCACCCCCCATATCCCACACACTGCTCCCCATACAGCCTGCACCCCCCAGATCTCACACACTACACCCCCATATCTCACACACCCTGCTTCCCATACAGCCTGCACCCCCCCATGTCACATACACACTACACCCCCATATCTCTCACACCCTGCTTCCCATACAGCCTGCACCCCCCAGATCTCACACACTACACCCCCATATGTCACATACCCTGCTCCCCATACAGCCTGCACCCCCCATATCACACACAATACACCCCCATATCACACACACCCTGCCCACATATCTCACCCTGCCTGTACCCCAACTTACTCCTCTCAAACACTCTGCACCCCTTCACATGCTTCTGTCACAGTCTGCAGCCCTCATCTGCCACTCACCCTGCAGCCTCCCCCCCCCCATGTCCCCTCTTTTCTTATTACCAGTCATCATGTGTCCAAATCGCCTTCAGTATCTTGCTTTCTGCCGGCATCCTGTGTCTCCTCCCACACAGTCACATGGGCGTGACATCATCGCAAGTCCTGCAGGATGGCTTATTCCGTCTGCTGTGCAGGTCAGAGCACTCCTGCAGCTCAGACACGGCTGGTGGCCTCTCCAGGTCAGGGGCCCCTCTACTGACACTGGGCTCCCCTGACTCACAGGCCGGCCACTACACAGCGGCACTACACATAGGGGCCCGGCAGCCGGCTCTGCAGAGCGGCTGCCGGGCCCCTATGTGTACTAGTGCCGCTGTGTAGTGGCCGGCCTGTGAGTCAGGGGAGCCCAGTGTCAGTAGAGGGGCGGCTCACTTCTCGTTCGCCCGCTGATCCGGTCTCCTCGGCGCGTCGTCCATTGCTGTCGCTCGCTCTCACCTCTCAGCAGGCGTGCAGTGATGACGTCACCGCGGTCCTCTGCAGAGCTGTCAGAAGAACGCCGACAGTCACAGCGGGGAGAATGATAAGAGAGAGAGCGCCGCTCACTCTCTCATCATTGCTCTCAATTGTATCGGCACCTGCGATGCCGATGCAATTGAAAGCTCGATCCTCGGCGGGGGGCGGTGACAGCGCGGCCACCGGGCCCCCCTGAGTAGCGGTGCGCCACTCCTGCCACCGCGAGTGGGCCCCCCCGGCAGCTCAGGGCCCCGTCATTTGACCGGGTTTGCCGGGTGCTGGCGCCGGCCCTGGTCCCGCCCCTCCCGCCTGTCAGTCCGGGCCTGATCAGCGTGCACCGCGGCCTGATGGAGCGCGGTGCATGCATCCTTCCCATAGACAGGTAGGAGCCCTGTCTGCGAGCCAGATACGGCCATCAAAAGAGCCATATCTGGCTCGCGAGCCATAGGTTCCCGACCCCTGCTATAAGCCATGAAAATTGCCAAACTGCATCATGTGCGGCCATGACAAGTGGAGGAATAAGAGTTATTATTGAAATAGATCTGCTGGAGTATAATAAAATCCTTTCTTGGACAAGTACTGTATATCTGTCTGGACTGCACCATATTCACTTTATATTTTGTAGTCTTTTCTTATGAAGTTTGGAAGGATGAAGATCTGACTGCCCGACAACGGTGGGAAGGTTTATTCAATCTATATGCAGATACAGTAGTGTAGTGAAGGTGGAGAATATAGCAGGATATAGTGAGGGGCTCATAAGACCGTGGATGCGGTAACGTGTATTTCATTTTTGATTCTTACCATTATCCCTACATTTTCACATACCTGGTCTCCCCACTCATTGACAGCTGGCATGTTAATGTCATCAATGAACACGCTCATCTTTCTGTCTCCAGGAGGGCCGTAAGTGCTGCCTATACGTTTATCCACAAAACTTTCCATTGCTCTCTACAAAACAATGTGAGACATAGAGCTAATATATGAATAGAAAGATAATGCAGCTCAGTGGTTAGCATCGCAGTCTTGTGGTGGCTCAGTGGTTAGCAGTGCAGTCTTGCAGCGCTGGGGTCCTGGGTTCAAATCCCACCAAGGACACCATCTGCAAGTAGTTTGTATGTTCTCCCCGTGTTTGCATGGGTTTCCTCCGGGTTCTCTGGTTTTCTCCCACAATCCAAAGACATACAGATAGGAACTCTGTATGTAAAGTGCTGCGGAATTAATAGCGCTATATAAATGAATAAAAATTATTATTATTAAATGCAGAAAAGCAGAACTGATGCTATATGTGTCATCTTCCCTCAATCATTTTTTTTCTAATTGAGTATGTAGTTGCTGAAATTTCTGCACCATTTCTGCATCTCTGAGCAGGAAAAATGCAGCGCAAAAACATGCACTTTTCAAAATGAATTTGAAGGTTGAAAAACAGCAAAAACGCCGAAAGAATGGACATATTGCAGGTTATTTTCTGCACCAAATCTGCAAAGAGAAAATTCTCATGGAATTTGCTGACAAAAGGATTTGCTTGCAGTTTTGTAACAAATCCGCACTCAAAAACGCAGGAAAAAAAAAAAGCAATAGAGAGCCCTAGAGACTGGCATTTACTGCACAACAGTTTGCTGTAAATATTGTTTTATTAAATATATTTTCTGAGCTGAAGATCATAGGTTTCTAGTGTGCAGAGATGGCAGTTACAAAGCTCAGCTTTTGTTTTCGGTGTTTTTGGATGGATTATATCTTCAAACTTTTTTTTCATGGAAATAAAAGTTGTGTCCAGATTTTAGCTGTAAAAATAAGTCTTCATTCCTATCCACAAGTTCTTTGCACATTTTTAGAGCAACTGCAAGAAATGAAATGAACTCCTGGTAAGAATCTTTTTGCTGGGAGTTTTAATAAGTGACAGTTCTCAAAAGTACTTAAAGCCCTGGATAATTTGTAACCGTGAGGTCCAACTATTAATTCAGATCTGAACACTATTAGAAATTGTCATAAGACGGCCACTTTTTAGCATCGGTATTACAATATGTGTCGTACCTGAAAGGCTGCAGGATCAGTAGCAGGAGAGAGGTTTATGGATTTGGACACGTGTGCTTCTTCATTGTATCGCTTCATGTAAGCTTTTATCATCAGAGTTTTTCCAGTCGCCTCAGCTCCGGTCAGCAGAACTGCCTAAAAATCACAATCACATCTGTCAGCAAAAGCTGCAACACATGGACACAATCCACCCGTGAGGGATCGGGGGAGAGATGCAGGTCGGCACAGCGCAGCTTTCATACAAGATGGAGACAGCCCTTCACTTCGCTGCCTCCTAATAGAAATAATAAGTTGATATATGTAACAAGTGTTGTATTCGCTGAATTTGATGGGCCATGCTGGAGTCTCCAGCTGCTTTGTCGATCCTGTGATATACATACCTGGCTGTGGCAGGTTAGTTATTAGCAGTGACAGATTATTGTGGGCAGATACAGGTGTGGATCACACATATACCAGATCCTCACGACACACAACCGACGATCTGAACAATCAGTCAGAACAACTTTACTCCATGACATTTACATCCAGCCGTGTCTCATAAGCTCCAATATCCAAAATCAGGACCTCTGGTTTAATGAACAAGACCAAAATACGATGTAACTTACCCAACAATAAACGAAACGTGTCTTACCTTTTGCTGTTTTGCAATTGTGTCTATTAGAAACTGAGTCCGGACGGTGTCAATATTAGGTACCAATATCGAGGAGTAATCTGGAAAGCAATTGCTTGGATAGGAATATTGTGGGACCCTCTTATTCCAGTGCTCCCAGTCACCTGACAGTAAAGGAGACTGAGAATTAAAGAACTCAAGGAACAAAAATCTGGATCATAAAAACCGATTGTACTGTCAAACTAGACAATTCTGAGATTTCCTGCTGCCTGCAGCCACCACTGGGGGGAGCTGCATAATACCAATCCTAGAGTAATCATTGCTAGTGCTGCTGTATAGTGATGGAGGGACTCGGATTGAAAAGTCTGGATCCGTACGGATTCAAAAGTACCCGAACACAGATGCTAGGCCCGGAGTACTCAGGGAATTCCGGGGTAACAGTCCGCAGCTCGGATAATTAAAAACAAATAAAGAAAAAATAAAGACAAAGAGGGGAAAGTCATTGCGTTATACTTACAGAGTCTCTTGCACAGCTCTACACTGCTTCCAGGCCACTCATTAAACTCATAAATATGCACTGCTTCCTCCGCCCACCCACCGGTAGTGTCTGCGTCTGATTGGTTGCAGTAAAACGTGGCCCCACCCTCTGTGACCGCATGTCTGAGTGCTTTCAATCACAGGATGGGTGCTGTCACAGACAGTAGTGGCGCGTCTGACTCCAACCAATCAGAGACCTGGGTACTGCCGGTACATGGGGGAAGCAGTGAATACATATGAGGTGAATGAGCAGCCCCAGAAATAGTGTTATAGCAGTGCCGGAGACTCAATAAGTATAACGTGCCTGTCCCAATCCCACCATCCCTTCTACCACAATTTAAAAGTGCCCCATTCTCGTCCCCATAGATGGACCCCCTGATGAAGGTGACGCCGAAACGTGCGCGTCGGGGTTGTGGTGTCACATGTACAGGTAAATTGTATAACCATTTTTTCTTACATGTACAACCTTGCTACAGTGTGGGTTATTTGATTTGATGCTTGTGTGTTCCTGCCATTTGATGCCTTACCTTGTGCACTGGCATCTCATCCCCCCACACTGCACTGCTTTTTGAACTATGATCTCTCCTTCTTTCCTGCTCACACAAGATTGTATGTTTAACATGGAGTCCTTGCCCCCACATTATGTTTCTATCTACATGTGACACCGTTCTGCTTGGTTTTCCTGCCTTGTGGCTTTACACTTTATATTTCTACCTTTGTGTAATCAATAAATGAATTTTTGTTTGACCTCAAATCGGTTTTTGTAGAATCTATTTCTACTTGTTTGGTGCCTTATGATATTTTATCCGTGGGTCTCACTACATCCACTCAGCCCAATCCACCTATATACCACACACTGGTGAAGCAAGTCCCTTGCTCCCCTTGGGTGTTTTGCATGGCTGTATTTCTTGATCTCTTTTTGTATTGGTCCCCATAGATGTATATGGGGCAGCGTCTGGCCAGATATCTGGGATCAATTCTGGGCCAGAATCGGGGTTTTTTTGTTTGTTTTTTTTTAACTCTGCTGGACCCACCAAGTATTTGCAAGTCCGGCCATCACTACTGCTGTACCACACAAAAACAATACTGTACTGAACACAACGACACAAGCACATTATTAATACAACGGTAAGAGGCAGGATTCTGCCAGAGGAACAGACTGACTCTTACATTTACTACACGTGACACTTCAGAGAACATAACCCAGAGCAGCGATCCGCTGTGTGACTGACTCCCACATTCCCTATAGATTATATAAGCAGAGCAGTTTACCATTTTCATTAACTAAAAACTCAAACATTGACTGTCGAGCCTCTGCGTCTCCTTCTGGCAAGTCCAACTTGCTTTTATGGTTTCTAAGAAAAGCCTCAAAGCGGTCACGACTGTCCTGTTCAAGGAGAGCCCCTAAACTCCACATCAGGGCGAAGATGAAGCATCTGTGAAGATGGCCGTGATCTGTGACACTCTGCTCCGCTCCTGTGTGTGTACAGCCCTCCAAGAGATTCATGGACTGCGGAAGGAAAACAAGATGCACATTCATAGAAATGACGAGCATAAGGTTCTACAAGGAGGAGCTGAAGGGCACTGGTACCAATGTTACGTTCCTCACAAAAATCAAAATACACAAACGCATGATGAGCATGAAAAGGAGTCCTAAGGACAAATTTTTAATTGTTGGTTCTATGTCCTTGTTACACAGATGGAAGTCTCAGCATCATCATTCAGCCAGTATGCTGTATTCCTAAATTATCAATACCAGTGTCGCTCTCGCCGGTTTTCATGACAAGCATTTTGGCTTCAGACGCAAGAGCCGTGTGTCACTTAATGAATCAAAAGAATCTGTAAGTGTCGCACTGCTCCGTGCACTTTACCACAAATGCATGTATACACATCATGTAATGCAGATTTGTTCCTACAATTCCCTGGAGCATGTTTCCTGCAAATATAGCAAAACCTAAGAACACAACCTTGGTGAACTGACTGCCAAATACACTGTGTGCAGAATTATTAGGCAAATGAGTATTTTGATCACATGATACTTTTATACATGTCGTCCTACTCCAAGCTGTATAGGCTGAGAGCCAACTACCAATTAAGTAAATCCGGTGATGTGCATCTCTGTAATGAGGAGGGGTGCGGTGTAATGACATCAACACCCTATATAAGGGGTGCTAAATTATTAGGCAACTTCCTTTCCTTTGACAAAATGGGTCAGAAGAGAGATTTGACGGGCTCTGAAAAGTCCATATTGTGCGATGTCTTGCAGAGGGACGCAGCAGTCTTGAAATTGCCAAACTTTTGAAGCGTGATCACCGAACAATCAAGCGTTTCATGGTAAATAGCCAACAGGGTCGCAAGAAGCGTGCTGGGCAAAAAAGGCGCAAAATAACGGCCCATAAATTG
This sequence comes from Anomaloglossus baeobatrachus, assembly GCF_048569485.1. Taxonomy (NCBI): domain Eukaryota; kingdom Metazoa; phylum Chordata; class Amphibia; order Anura; family Aromobatidae; genus Anomaloglossus; species Anomaloglossus baeobatrachus. The sequence continues at coordinate 11,035,461 of NC_134355.1, read as the reverse complement.
AGGAAAATCAAGCGTGAAGCTGCCAAGAGGCCATTTGCCACCAGTTTGTCCATATTTCAGAGCTGAAAGGTTACTGGAGTATCAAAAAGCTGTGTCATACGCAGGAAGGAAGGCTGAAAAACCACCACCTCTGACCAAGAAACAGAAGATAAAATGTCAAGACTGGGCCAAGAAATATCTGAAGACTGATTCTTCACAGGTTTTATGGACTGATGAAATGAGAGGGACTCTTGATGGGCAGATGGATGGGCCGAGGCTGGATCAGTAAAGGGCAGAGAGCTCCACTCCGACTCAGACGCCAGCAAGGTGGAGGTGGGCACTGGTATGGGCTGGGATCAGCAAAGATCAACTTGTAGGACCTTTTCGGGTTGAGGATGGAGTGAAGCTCAACTCCCAGACCTACTGCCAGTTTCTGGAAGACAATTTCTTCAAGCAGTGGCACAGGAAGAAGTCGCTATCGCTCAAGAAAAACATGATTTTCCTGCAGGACAATGCTCCATCACATGTATCCAACTACTCCACAGCGTGGCTGGCCAGTAAAGGTCTAAAGATGAAAAATAATGACATGGCCCCTTGTTCACCTGATCTGAACCCCATAGAGAACCTGTGGTCCCTCATAAAATGTGAGATCTACAGGGAGGGAAAACAGTCCACCTCTGGGAGCAGTGTCTGGAGGCTGCTGCGCGCAATGTTGATGGAAAACAGATCAAGCAATGACCGAATCTATGGATGGTCGGCTGCTGAGTGTCATCAGAAAGAAAGGGGGCGATATTGGGCACTCATTTTTGTGTTTTGTTTTTGCATGTCAGAGATTGTTATTTCTAAATTTTGTGCAGTTATATTGGTTTACCTGGTGAAAATAAACAAGTGAGATGGGAATATATTTGGTTTTTATTAAGTTGCCTAATAATTCTGCACAGTAATAGTCACCTGCACAAACAGATATCCTCCTAAGATAGCCAAATCTAAAAACCCCTCCAACTGCCAAAAATATTAAGCTTTGATATTTATGAGTCTTTTGGGTTGATTGAGAACATAGTTGTTGATCAATAATAAAAAAAAATGCTCTAAAATACAACTTGCCTAATAATTCTGCACCCGGTGTATGTGAGAGTCGGAGTCGTGGAGTCGGTGCAAAGGAAATGGAGGCGTTGGAGTCGGATTCGCAGGTTTGGCTTACCGACTCCACTGCCCTGGGGCCCATCCACACAAGTAGAGAAATATCAGCGTCAGGCGGTATTATCAGAGTAAATGATCTGTACAGAGATTTGCATGTGATGAAAAATGTGCAATGAATCAATATGGACAAACCACTCCAGTGCTTTGTTTTTTTTTACAGCATTAGGGTAGGTCTTTAAATGTAAGCCCTCTGTTCCCTGTGATACAGTCATATGAAAAAGTTTGGGCACCCTTATTAATGTTAACCTTTTTTCTTTATAACAATTTGGGGTTTTGCTATTTCAGTGTCATATATCTAATAACTGATGGACTGAGTTAATATTTCTGGATTGAAATGAGGTTTATTGTACTAACAGAAAATGTGCAATCTGCATTTAAACAAAATTTGATCGGTGCAAAAGTATGGGCACCTCAACATAAAAGTGACATTAACATTTTGTAGATCCTCCTTTTGCAAAAATCACAGCCTCTAGTCACTTCCTGTAGCTGTTAATGAGTTCCTGGATCCTGGATGAAGGTAGATTTGACCATTCCTGTTTACAAAACAATTCCAGTTCAGGTAAGTTTGATGGTCGCCGAGCATGGACAGCCGCTTCAAATCATCCCACAGATTTTCAATGATATTCAGGTCTGGGGACTGGGATGGCCATTCCAGAACATTGTAATTGTTCCTCTGCATGAATGCCCGAGTAGATGTGGAGCGGTGTTTTGGATCATTGTCTTGCTGAAATATCCATCCCCTGCGTAACCTCAACTTTGTCACTGATTCTTGCACATTATTGTCAAGAATCTGCTGATACTGAGTTGAATCCATGCGACCCTCAACTTTAACAAGATTCCCAGTGCGGCATTGGCCACACAGCCCCAAAGCATGATAGAACCTCCATCAAATTTGGCTGTGGGTAGCAAGTGCTTTTCTTCGAATGCCGTGTTTTTTTGCCTCCATGCATAACGCCTTTTTGTATGACCAAACAAATCAATCTTTGTTTCATCAGTCCACAGGACCTTCTTCCAAAATGTAACTGGCTTGTCCAGATGTGCTTTTGCATACCTCAGGCGACTCTGTTTGTGGCGTGCTTGCAGAAACGGCTTCTTTCGCATCACTCTCCCATACAGCTTCTCCTTGTGCAACGTGCGCTGTATTGTTGACCGATGTACATTGACACCATCTGCAGCAAGATGATGCTGCAGGTCTTTGGAGGTGGTCTGTGGATTGTCCTTGACTGTTCTCACCATTCTTCTTCTCTGCCTTTCTGATATTGTTCTTGGCCTGCCACTTCTGGGCTTAACAAGAACTGTACCTGTGTTCTTCCATTTCCTTACTATGTTCCTCACAGTGGAAACTGACAGTTTAAATCTCGGAGACAACTTTTTGTACCTTCCCCTGAACAACTATGTTGAATAATCTTTGTTTTCAGATCATTTGAGAGTTGTTTTGAGGAGCTCATGATGCCACTCTTCATAGGAGATTCAAATAGGAGAACAACTTGCAAGTGGCCACCTTAAATACCTTTTCTCATGATTGGATACACCTGCCTATGAAGTTCAAAGCTCAATGAGGTGACAAAACCAATTTAGTGGTTTAGTAAGTCAGTAAAAAGTAGTTAGGAGTGTTCAAATCAAGAAATTGATAAGGGTGCCCATACTTTTGCATCGGTTAAATTTTGTTTAAATGCGGATTGCACATTTTCTGTTCGTACAATAAACCTCATTTCAATCCAGAAATTTTACTGAGTCCATAATTTATTAGATATATTAAACTGAAATAGCTGTTGCAAAACCCCAAATTGTTATAAAGAAAAAACTGTATATGACTGTATACTCATTTCCCTGTGTCTTGACACTGTTTATCAGCGTCGCTCCAGTCCTGTGGCGCTATTTTGTGCCTGTAACTTGTTTTCTTCAGCGCTCTATTGGGAGACCCAGACAATTGAGACAATTGGGTGTATAGCTACTGCCTCCGGAGGTCACACAAAGTATTACACTAAAAAGTGTAAGGCCCCTCCCCTTCTGGCTATACACCCCCCGTGGGATCACGGGCTTACTCAGTTTTAGCTTTGTGTGCGAAGGAGGTCATACATCCACGCATAGCTCCACATTGTATAGTCAGCAGTAGCTGCTGACTATCTCGGATGGAAGAAAAGAGGACACATATAGTGTCCCCAGCATGCTCCCTTCTCACCAGATGGTGTTGCAAGGTTGAGGTACCTATTGCTGGTACAGAGGCCGGAGCCCCACATGCTGTTTTCCTTCCACATCCCCTTGGAGGGCCCTGTGGAAGTGGGATCTGTCGGCCTCCAAGCCCTGAGGCCGGGCTCCATCCACAGACCCAGAAGAACCTGATGGATGTGGAGCACGAGTACTATCAGGGACAAGGCCCTGCATCGGTCAGGTACTCGGTGTCTCCGGCAAGCACAGCACGCTCCGGGCTTGCTGGGCGTTATAGTGCGCCGGGGACATTAGTGATGGGCTTATGTTGCTGCAGCCATGGCTGAGCGACGGGTCATGTTTAGGAACTTGCGCCGACCGCTCATACGGCGGCGGCGCTGATGTGACTTGTAGTGCGCCGGGGACTTGGCGCCGACCGCGCTTTTACGGCGGGGGCGCCTGTAACTTTAGTCCCCGGCTTCTGAGGCCTGGCACCGCTTCGTTCCCGCCCCCAGCCCTGCCAGTCAGAGGAGGGGCGGGACGCTGTACAGATCTCAGCGCAGGGAGCTGGAGTCTGCTTTGCATTCTCCAGCCCCCTCTCACTGAACACAGTGAGATGCCGGGTTCCCGCTCTTGGCTGGGGCTCGCCCACGGCCCGCCCCTCTGCACAGGACGTGGAAGAGAAGCCGGCAGCCATTATGGTTTCCACTCTGGGAGAACGGAACCAGGCACAGGTTTTTGAGCGACCTCATACTCGCGCTGGGCGGGCGATAGGCAGTACTGGTCCCACTAATACTGAAGTGGGCTTTTGAACTGTGTGCGGATATGCGATGCAGCACTGTACTGTCGCTATTCTGGGCATACTCTCCTAGATGGCTAGACAAGTGTTCAATGATTAGTCTGCAGTGTTTGTTGGCAGTTTTGGCAACAGCAAAGTGCCAAGGCACAAGCTTTCATTGCCGCTTCGTTTGCAGGTGCTGCAATTGGGTTTATTGTCATGCTATACATGCACTATATGTCGTTTTTCTTGGCTAATGCACCTAGTTAAACAGACAATAGCAGCAGTAAGGCAAGGCTGCCAAGGCACAGGCTCTCAATGCTGCTTGATTTGCTTGTACTGCAGTGTTTTTCTGTCATGCTTGTCTGCTATACATTTCCTGTATGTCGCTATCCTTGCCTCATGCTCCTAGTTAACTAGACAACAGCAGCAGTAGAGCAGTGGTGCCAAGGCACCAGCTTGCAAGGCTGCTGCATTTGCATGTGCTGGCAGTGTTTACTGTCATGTTTGTATGCGATACATTCACTGTATGTCGCTATCCTTGTCTCATACTCCTAGATATATAGACAATAGCAGCAGAAGGCCTAATGTGCTAAGCCACAAGTTTCAATGCTGCGTGTACTACATGTGCTGAAGTGTTTACTTGTACTTCAGGCTTGTATGCTATACATTCACTGTATGTCGCTATCCTTGTCTCATACTCCTAGATATATAGACAATAGCAGCAGAAGAGCTAATGTGCCAAGCCACAAGTTTTCAATGCTGCGGGTACTACAGGTGCTGAAGTGTTTACTTGTACTTCGTGCTTGAATGCTATACATTCACTGTATGTCGCTATCCTTGTCTCAAGCTCCTGGATAAATAGACAACAGCAGCAGAAGAGCTAATGTGCCAAGCCACAAGTTTTCAATGCTGCGTGTACTACATGAGCTGAAGTGTTTATTTGTACTTCATGCTTGTATGATTATTTACTGTACGGTCGCTATCCTAGGCTATGCACTTAGATAGCTAGACAACAACAGCAGAAAAAGAAAAGGCCAATGAGGACTTTATATGTTGCTTGTACTGCATGTAATACGAGTCTAGGACCCCAGTGCGGGCAATTGCTTGACCGGGGTTTTCGGCTATATGTGGTTAAAAGAACCACCTGTGCTTCCTGTCCAGAGACAGGGACGAAATTGCAGTTTTTTTCCGCTGTTATATTGGCTGTGACTATGGCTGACATCTTACAGTCTGGCAGCCCACGCAGACCTTGGGCAATATAGTTGCAATGCCCCTGGCCACCATGATTTGAGGAGCAGCTCAAGGCTCCAGGGTGGTTTTCACGCGTCCCAGGGGGCAGGCTCCGACACGGACGTCAGTTCAAGAGGGCCTAAGCAGGCTCGCTGGGAATAGCCCTCGACTCCATCAGTGAAAGAGTCAGCTTCACAGCAGGGGAGATCTCTTTTCTAATATCGCAAGCAATTGCGTACTCGTCTGGCCCTCTGATCCTAGAGATGCAGTCCAGAAACGCAACGCTTTTCACGATAAGCGTTCTCCGACCGTATTAATGAGGCACTCTCCTCCCTGATTGGACAAGCGCTAGCCCAGGTCCAAATGTGGATCTCCCGATCTCCAGGCTTGCAGCTGGATCTATAGTTGTAGTGGTGGATGGGGCTTCACGTCAAAATGCCATTGACAGATAGATAGGTTCTGGCCGCAATCTGTCTATGAAGCTATCGGCAGGTCGGTTGCTCCGGCAGTCGCAGCCGTGAAGGCACTCCAAGCTATTTCAGATAGTGTTGCGCAGAGGGACGCTGTCACCGGTACATCTCGGTCTCAGCAGCGTCTGTAATCTCGCAATCGCCGCATGGCGAACCATGCTGTTAAGGCTGTCCGAGACTCTACGAGCCGGACGGCGGTGGCATCGGCCATCTCCGTATTTTTTACGCAGAGCCTAGTGGTTAACAGATTGGATCAGATGCTTCTTCCAACAAAGTGCTTAACCAGGTTGCCTTTATCTAGTGATAGTCTGTTGGTAAGGGTTGAATGAATTCATTCAACTGTCCAAAACGACTCAAAAGGCCCAGAAGGGCATAGATTCCTAGCAGGCTCAAGTACGCCCGGGGAAGGCAGCCGGAGGAATCGCTACCAAAGCGTTTTTTTCTCATAATTTTCAGCCTTCTCACTCCGCAACCGCGGGGAGCAGACTCCCCCGCTTTAGCGACATTTACCTACCACAGGTCAAAGGCCGGTGAGAGAGAGTCAGTTTGTCTCAAACTACCTCTCCGACCGAGCCGAGGCTCTTCTGCAGGCAGGACGAGTGGTAATCCCTGTTCCTCTTCAGGAACCAGTTACGCCTTTTGCTTCGACCTGGTCGTGGTGCCAAGATAGGACGGCTCCTTCCGTCCCGTTCTGGAATTTAAACTGCTTAACAAGCACGTGACAACCAGGCGGTTCCGGAGGGAATCACTCCGCTCCGTCATTGCCTCACTGTCTCAAAGAGTTTTTCCTAACATCCATAGACATTAGGATGCTTATCTCCACGTGCCGATTGCTCCAAGGCACCGGCGTTGGCTACGGGCATATTTCGTTTTGTAGCCCTACCCTTCGGCTGGCGACAGCCCCACGGGTTTTTCACCAAGTTCATGGCAGCAGTGGGAGCAGTCCCGCGCTCTTACGGTCACTCTGTGATCCCTTTCTTGGACAATCTACTTGTCAAGGCACTCTCTTTTAGAAGCATGCCAACACAACCTGAACATGGCGCTGGACCCTTCCCAGAGTTTCGGGGAGGTCTTTGACTTCTTCTAAGTTGAACCCAATCGCTGGCATATCTTGGCATAGAGTTTTCACACTCTCTCAGTGATAGTGAATTCCGCTGGACAAACAGCGTTCACTACAGACGAGGGTGCAGTCTCTCCTTCAAGGAGGCGCCTCATCCAGAGGCGAGCCTTTTCACGCAGTTTCATCTGCGTCCGCATCATTAGAAGATTCTTCGCTAAGGGGAAGGAAGTCGATGTTCCTACACAGTAACGTCCCCCTTTCACAGACGGTCAAAGACCGTCTTCAGAGGAGTCCACTCTTCAACTCAGTGGTCTAGAGCTCTGGGCAGTGTATCTTGCACTGCAAGCTTTCCTGCAGTGGCTGGAATGCAATCAGAACCGAATTCAGTCGGACTATCCACAGCGGTGGCGTACACATTCCGGACGTACAACACTAGGAAGCAAGTCTTCCTCAGTCGCGAGGACGTGGACGCAGGGGAATGGGACCTGCTCCCGTTTGGCTTCAAGAAATCGGTAGCCGCGGGATGAGGACGGACGTCGACATCATGGCGTCTCGGCAACTACAAGGTCTCGATTTTCATGGCGGGAGCTCTGGCGACAGGCGCCTTGGCTCAAGATTGGTCGCAGTTCCAGCTTCCGATTGCTGCCGCACTATTCTCGTCGCCCCAGACTGGCCGAGGAGGTTGTGGTACCGAGATCTGTGGCATCTCACCGTCAGTCGACTGTGAGCATTACGTCAGGGTCACAATGAGACGGGCTCGCCAGCCGCGGTTTGCCAAGATATTCCACAACTCGTGGAAGATATTCTTATCTTGGTGTTTTGCTCAGGGAGTGTATCCCTGGCCATCGGCTTTGCCTACTTTGCCTGCCCTCCTGCACTCTGGTCGGGAAAACGGTTGGTCGCTCGGCTCCCTTTAAGGGCAAGTCTCGGCACTATCCGTGTTGTTTCAGAAGCGTCTAGCACGTCTTCCTAAGGTGCGCACGTTGCTACAGGGAGTGTCATATTGTGCCCCCGTACGAGCGGCCGTTAGATCCATGGGATCTGAACGAGGTACTCGTTGCTCTCCAGAAGCCGCCTTTCGAGCCTCTGATGGGAGTTTCCCCTTTCTCGCCTGTCACAGAAAGTGGCTTTTCTAGGGCGATCACGTTTCTTCGGCGAGTGTATGAGCTGGCAGCTCTGTCATATCAGGCTCCCTTCCTGGTGTTTCACCAGGACTAGGTAGTGTTGCGCTCCATTCAGGAGTTTCTCCCTAAGGTAGTATCCGCGTTTCAGCTTAATCAGGATATATCATTACCTTCATTTTGTCCTCATCCGACTCACCGGTTTGAAACGGGTTTACATTTGTTAGATCTGGTCAGAGGACTCAGAATCTACTTTTCCCGCACGGCGCCTATGCGCCGATCTGATGCACTGTTTGTCCTTGTCGCTGGTACGCGCAAGGGATTGCAGGCGTCTAAAGCCAACATGGCTCGATGGCTCAAAGAACCAATTCTTGAAGCCTACCGTTCTGCTGAGCTTCCGGTTCCATCAGGGCTGAAGGCCCATTCAACCAGAGCCGTGGGTGTGTCCTGGGCATTACGCCACCAGGCTACGGCTCAACAGGTGTGCCAGGCAGCTACCTGGTCGAGTCTGCACATTTTCACCAAACATTATCAGGTGCATACCTATGCTTCGGCGGATGCCGGCCTAGGTAGAAGAGTACTGCAGGCGGCAGTGGCCTCCCCGTAGGGGAGCGCTGTCTTGCAGCCCTATCAAGAGGTATTTATTTACCCACCCAGGGACAGCTTTTGAACGTCCCAATTGTCTGGGTCTCCCAATAGAGCGCTGAAGAAGAAGGGAATTTTGTACTTACCGTAAATTCCTTTTCTTCTAGCTCTTATTGGGAGACCCAGCACCCGCCCTGTTGTCCTTCGGGATTCTTGGTTTGTTGCGGGTACACATGTTATTCATGTTGAACGGTTTGCAGTTCTCCGATGTTATTCGGAGTGAATTTGTTTAAACCAGTTATTGGCTTTCCTCCTTCTTGCTTTGGCACTAAAACTGAGTAAGCCCGTGATCCCACGGGGGGTGTATAGCCAGAAGGGGAGGGGCCTTACACTTTTTAGTGTAATACTTTGTGTGACCTCCGGAGGCAGTAGCTATACACCCAATTGTCTCAATTGTCTGGGTCTCCCAATAAGAGCTAGAAGAAAAGGAATTTACGGTAAGTACAAAATTCCCTTCACTTGCATGAAGTCAGAACTTACGTCACAAGCTCTCAATACAAGTCTATGAGACAAGAACTAAGCCAGGAGGACGCCAGAATGAAGCCAAAATGAAAAAAAAAAAAGCCAGGACTAGGCTCTCATAGACTTGTATTAAGCTGTGACCACTGGTGCCTCCACAAAACAATGGAGCTGTGACTGGTCATAAATAACAGAAGACAGGCCAGAGTGGCAGTGGCATAATACAGGGGTCAGGGAATTAGATATAAAGCATCACTCCAGTAGGGAAATATAAAAAAACACTGTGGTGCATTAATCTCCGCATCGTTCACTGAGTTCACACTGTCAGATATATCATAGTGTAGAAGAAACTCTCATCGAGTGAGAAAAAGTGTCCATCTTTATTGTGCAATCAACGAACGAGCAACAATTATTTTTATTTTTGGGATGGACAACAACGCTCAAAAATGGGGGGGTCTAACGTCCCTAAAGTGGAAAGCTTGACTGTAAGAGAGGGGTAAAGGGATAGATTTATTTTTATTTTTGCATTGTATCAATTAAGAATAAAGATATATATAAAAAAAAAATTATATGTATGATTAAAAAGTATATACTGTATGTACATATAAAAAAGACATAAAAAAATTATATATATATTATATATATATATAAAAAAAATCTTTATGTATAATATATACAAAATATCTAATATGTAAATGTATAGGTACCTGTAAAAGATGGGGGGGGGCACGGGGGAACCGCTAGGAGCAAAAAAAAGGGAATTTTGTTTACTTACCGTAAATTTCTTTTCTTCTAGCTCCTATTGGGAGACCCAGACAATTGGGTGTATAGCTTCTGCCTCTGGAGGCCACACAAAGTATTACACTTTAATAAGTGTAACCCCTCCCCTCTGCCTATACACCCTCCCATGGACCACGGGCTCCTCAGTTTTGGTGCAAAAGCAGGAAGGAGAAAACTTATAAATTGGTCTAGGGTAAATTCAATCCGAAGGATGTTCGGAGAACTGAAGACCATGAACCATAAGAACACTTCAACATGAACAACATGTGTACACAAAAGAACAACTAGCCCAAAGGGCACAGGGGTGGGTGCTGGGTCTCCCAATAGGAGCTAGAAGAAAAGGAATTTACGGTAAGTAAACAAAATTCCCTTTTTCTTTGTCGCTCCATTGGGAGACCCAGACAATTGGGACGTCCAAGAGCAGTCCCTGGGTGGGTAAAAGAATACCTCACTCGAAAGAGCCGAAAAAAAACGGCCCCCTCTTACAGGTGGGCAACCGCCGCCTGAAGGACTCGCCTACCTAGACTGGCGTCAGCCGACGCATAGGCATGCACCTGATAGTGCTTCGTGAAAGTGTGCAGACTAGACCACGTAGCTGCCTGACACACCTGCTGAGCCGTCGCCCGGTGCCGCAAAGCCCAGGACGCACCTACAGCTCTGGTAGAATGGGCTTTCAACCCTGAAGGAAGTGTAAGCCCAGAAGAACGGTAGGCCTCGAGAATCGGTTCCTTGATCCACCGAGCCAAGGTTGACTTGGAGGCCTGAGAGCCCTTACGCTGGCCAGCGACAAGGACAAAGAGCGCATCTGAACGGCGCAGGGGCGCCGTGCGAGACACGTAGAACCGGAGTGCTCTCACTAGATCCAAAGAGTGCAAATCCTTTTCACACTGGCGAATTGGATTAGGGCAAAAGGAAGGCAAGGAGATATCCTGATTTAGATGAAAAGGGGATACCACCTTAGGGAGAAATTCCGGGACAGGACGCAGAACCACCTTATCCTGGTGAAACACCAGGAAGGGGGCTTTGCATGACAACGCTGCAAGCTCAGACACTCTCCGAAGAGACGTGACTGCCACTAGGCAGGCCACCTTCTGCGAAAGACGGGAGAGAGAGACATCCCGCAGAGGCTCAAAAGGCGGCTTTTGAAGAGCCGTCAGGACCCTGTTAAGGTCCCAAGGTTCCAACGGACGTTTGTAAGGTGGAACTATGTGGCAGACCCCCTGCAGGAACGTGCGGACCTGCGGAAACCTGGCTAGACGCTTTTGAAAAAACACGGAGAGCGCTGGCCCTTGATAGAGCCGAGGGACAAACCCTTGTCCACTCCAGATTGAAGGAACGAAAGGAATGTGGGTAAGGCAAACGGCCATGGAGAAAAACCGTTAGCAGTGCACCAGGACAGGAAGATTTGCCAAGACCTATAATAGATTTTGGCGGACGTTGGCTTCCTGGCCTGTCTCATGGTGGCAATGACATCCTGAGATAACCCTGAAGACGCTAGGAGCCAGGACTCAATGGCCACACAGTCAGGTTGAGGGCCACAGAATTCAGATAAAAAAACGGACCTTGTGACAGCAAGTCTGGGCGGTCTGGAAGTGCCCACGGTTGACCCACCGTGAGATGCCACAGATCCGGATATCACGACCGCCTCGGCCAGTCTGGAGCGACGAGAATGGCGCGACGGCAGTCGGACCTGATCTTGCGTAGTACTCTGGGCAGCATTGCCAGAGGGGGAAACACATAAGGCAGTCGAAACTGCGACCAATCCTGCACTAACGCGTCCGCCGCCAGAGCTCTGTGATCCTGAGACCGTGCCATGAAGGCCGGGACCTTGTTGTTGTGCCGTGATGCCATGAGATCGACATCCGGCGTTCCCCAGCGGCGACAGATCTCTCGAAACACGTCTGGGTGAAGAGACCATTCCCCCGCGTCCATGCCCTGACGACTGAGAAAATCTGCTTCCCAGTTTTCTACGCCCGGGATGTGAACTGCGGAGATGGTGGAGCCTGTGTCTTCCACCCACTGCAGAATCCGCCGGACTTCCTGGAAGGCCAGACGACTGCGAGTGCCGCCTTGGTGATTGATGTAGGCGACGGCAGTGGCGTTGTCCGACTGGATTCGGATCTGCCTGCCCTCCAGCCACCGATGGAAAGCCAATAGGGCTAGATATACTGCCCTTATCTCCAGAATATTGATCTGAAGGGACGATTCTATCGGAGTCCAGGTTCCTTGAGCCCTGTGGTGGAGAATAACCGCTCCCCAACCTGACAGGCTCGCGTCCGTGGTGACCACAGCCCAGGTTGGGGGTAGGAATGATCTTCCTCCCGACAGAGATGTGGGTAGGAGCCACCACTGAAGTGATGTTTTGGTCGCGAGGGAAAGAGCGACGTTCTTGTCGAGGGAAGCCGCACTCTTGTCCCATTTGCGGAGAATATCCCATTGGAGTGGTCGTAGATGAAATTGTGCAAACGGCACTGCCTCCATAGCTGCCACCATCTTCCCCAGGAAGTGCATGAGGCGCCTTAAGGGGTGTGATTGACTCCGAAGAAGTGATTGCACCCCTGCCTGCAGAGAAAGCTGCTTGTCCCGCGGTAGCTTGACTAACGCTGGCTGTGTGTGAAACTCCATCCCAAGGTAAGTCAGTGATTGGGTTGGTGTCAACTTGGATTTCGGGAAGTTGATGATCCACCCGAACTGCTGGAGAGTCGCCAGAGCGACGGTAAGGCTTTGTTGACACGCCACCCGAGAAGGGGCCCTGACTAGGAGATCGTCCAAGTAGGGGATCACCGAGTGGCCCTGAGAGTGTAGGACCGCCACGACGGATGCCATGACTTTGGTGAAAACCCGTGGGGCTGTCGCCAGGCCGAAGGGCAATGCGACGAACTGGAGGTGTTCGTCCCCGATGGCGAAACGCAGGAAACGTTGATGTTCGGGTGCGATCGGCACATGGAGATAAGCATCCTTGATGTCGATGGATGCCAGGAAGTCTCCTTGTGACAACGAGGCGATGACTGAGCGGAGAGATTCCATCCGAAACCGTCTGGTTCTCACATGTCTGTTGAGTAGATTGAGGTCCAGAACGGGACGGAATGACCCATCCTTTTTGGGCACCACGAACAAGTTGGAGTAAAAACCGCGACCACGTTCCTGAGGGGGAACGGGGATCACCACACCTTCTGACTTCAGAGCGTCCACTGTCTGGAAAAGTGCATCGGCCTGAGCGGGGGGTGGGGAGGTTCTGAAGAAACGAGCCGCAGGACGTGAGCTGAACTCTATCCTGTAACCCTGAGACAGAATGTCTCTCACCCATCGGTCTTGAACATGTGGCCACCAGGCGTCTCCAAAGCGGGAGAGCCTGCCACCGACCGAGGATGCGGCTAGGGGAGGCTGAGAGTCATGAGGAGGCCGTCTTGGAGGCAGTGCTTCCTGCGGCCTTTTGGGGGCGTGACTTGGACCGCCACGCATAGGAGTTCCTCTGGCCTTTCTCCGGCCTGTTGGACGAGGAGGATTGTGGCTTGGCGGAGGGACGAAAGGACCGAAACCTTGATTGTATTTTTCGTTGCGGAGGCTTCTTAGGTCTGGACTGGGGTAAGGAGGATTCCTTTCCCTTGGATTCCTTAATAATCTCATCCAATCGTTCGCCAAATAAACGGTCGCCAGAAAAAGGCAGACCAGTTAAGAACCTTTTGGAAGCCGAGTCTGCTTTCCATTCGCGCAGCCACATGGCCCTGCGGACTGCCACGGAGTTAGCGGATGCTACAGCCGTTCGGCTAGCGGAGTCCAGGACAGCGTTCATGGCGTAGGAGGAAAAGGCAGACGCCTGGGAAGTCAAAGACGAAACATGCGGAGCAGAATTCCGTGTGACAGCATTAATCTCAGCCAGACAAGCCGAGATCGCTTGGAGAGCCCACACAGCGGCAAAGGCCGGGGCGAAAGACGCGTCCGTGGCCTCATAGATGGACTTCACCAAGAGCTCTATTTGTCTGTCAGTGGCATCCTTCAGGGATGAGCCATCTGCAACAGACACAACGGATCTAGCAGCTAATTTGGAGACTGGCGGATCCACCTTGGGAGAGTGAGACCAGCCCTTAACAACTTCAGATGGAAAGGGATAACGCGTGTCAGTATGCCTTTTAGCAAAGCGCTTGTCCGGGACCGCCCTGGGCTTCTGGACAGCATCCCTGAAGTTAGAGTGATCAAAAAACGTATTTCGCGTACGTTTGGGGAACCGAAACTGGTGTTTCTCCTGCTGCGAAGCCGACTCCTCCACAGGAGGAGGCGGGGGAGAGAGATCCAACACCTGGTTGATGGATGAGATAAGATCATTTACTAAGGCATCCCCCTCAGGTGTATCAAGGTTAAGGGCGAAGTCAGGGTCAGAGCCCTGAGCTCCCACATCCGCCTCGTCTTCCTGAGAGTCCTCCGAGCAGCGTGAGGAAGACGGGGAAGAGTCCCAGCGGGACCGCTTTGCCGGTCTGGGACTGCGGTCCGGGCAGGAGTCCTCCGCCTGAGACCTAGGGGCCAACCTAGGAGCGCGCTGCGGCGCGGACCGAGAGGGGCCTGGAGGAGACAAGCTAACCGGAACCGGGGCCTGTGAAGGGACCAGACTGGATTGCAATGCCTCCAGGAGCCTAGAAGACCATTTGTCCAAAGACTGTGCCATGGATTGAGAAAGGGACTGAGAGAGTTTCTCAGCAAAAGAGGCCAACCCCTGTGACTCTGTCCCTGCATGTTCAGGGGGAGCAGGGGGGTCTACCTGAGCCGAGGGGCCCACCAGTGCCCGAGGCTCCGGCTGAGCAAGCGTGGCAGGAGTTGAACACTGCTCACAGTGAGGGTACGTGGATCCCGCAGGCAACATAGCCCCACAAGAGGTACAGGCTGCGAAAAAAACCTGTGCCTTAGTAGCTTTGCTCCTTGTGGACGACATGCTGTTGTCTCCTAGGAGAGTGACCAACTGAGGGTATATAGGGACCAAGGTATACGGACTGACCGAACAGATATATATATATTTATTGAATAAACATATATATATATGTATCTATACCGGCACCCCAGGAGGGCCAGCACCGGGTGACCGGTGTGGCTTACCGACCGCTAACGAGCGGAGTGTGTCCTCCAGATTCCCTGCCTTGGATCCCCCGGAGCTGCAGAGCTGTTCACTGAGAAGCATCCACCGGCAGAATGCCAGAAAATGGCCGCCGGAGCTCTCAGGGGAGGAGTGGAGCCGGGGGCGGCGCCAGCCAAGGGCGGGAATCTGGGGTCCCCACAGTGGTCAGTGAGGGGGCGAGGAAGACATGCAGGATGCTCCAGCCCTCACCTCCGACGTCATGCCGGAGAACCCGCCCTTACCCCTGACAGGCAGGCGCGGGGGCGGGATTTTTGTGACTAGGCCCCGGTGAAGCCGGGGACTAAATTTGAGGCCGCGGCCGACAAGCAGGCACGGTCGGCGCGGAAGTCCACCGGCCTTCTCAGTTCTAAAAGTACCGCGGCTCCCGGGAAGAAGGTGCGCTCTCTGTACGATCCCCGACAGGGATACAGAGTACCTTTAAGTAGCAGGGCCCGGTCCCTGGGGTAGAAGAGGCTCCGGTCCGGCAGGTTCCCTCAGGGGCTGCGGATGGAGCACGGTCCCAGTAAATGGAAGACCGCTCAGGATCCCACTTCTCCCAGAGCCGCTAAAGGATGGTGAAGGAGACGGCATGTGGCTCCAGCCTCTGTACCCGCAATGGGTACCTCAACCTTAACAACACCGCCGACATAGTGGGGTGAGAAGGGAACATGCTGGGGACCCCGTGGGGGTCCTCTTTTCTTCCAACCGACATAAAAAGTCTGAGAATTCATTAGTGGATGTGTGCCTCCTTCCACACAAAGCATAAAACTGAGGAGCCCGTGGTCCACGGGAGGGTGTATAGGCAGAGGGGAGGGGTTACACTTTTTAAAGTGTAATACTTTGTGTGGCCTCCAGAGGCAGAAGCTATGCACCCAATTGTCTGGGTCTCCCAATGGAGTGACAAAGAAATGAAAAGGAGAGTTGGTGCGCAGGAACGCCGAAGGAAGACGCGTACCTCCCATCCTCTTCCACTTGGCGTCTCACTGTGCTGCGCTCTAAGCGGCTTTCTTCAGCGTTCCTGCTCATCATTTCAGCTGACCACACTCCAGACTGACTAGCCTGCCCCACAACCATCTGATGGTTAGGTAAACCTCTCGGCATCGCAGCCAGCCACCAGCTGACCGCCCAACCTTACCGCTCTTGACTGCCCCATAAGGCCCCAACATACTTTACCCCATCCCCGCAACACTCCATACAGTTCAGCCCCAATAATGGAGCACTTTGACTGGCACTCCTCGAGCCTCCAGTCCCCACCAGCCATCTCCAAGCTCACTAAAACGTTTGCTATTTGACAGCACACAAGGATAAACACCCTGCACCCACACAGGTAAGCCTTGGCCTTTTACCCTGCACGGAGTACAGATCAGTTCTTTGTGCATCAATGTCTCAGTGTAATTATTAATATCTTTTTCAAGTGATATACTTTTTATATGTACAATTTCTATTTATTTTTATAAATATAAAATATATGGTTTATCTGCATTCCAGATCTCAGCACCAGTTCTCTGAATATCCATTTATTATCACCCCCTGCCAGGACCCACTCAGGACAAATACCATATCAGGTATCCGTACTCGCCACTACCGGGACCATTTTCTATGTTAGGCCTCGCTTCCACTTGCGATTTGCGCGGACAAGTGCAATGTGATAAAACATTGGACTGCTCTTACTCTAGTGCAAAACTATGGGGCAGTGTCCATCTGTGATTGATTTCTCATGCCATATCAGCATGCAGAATGGATCGCAGCATGATGCGTTTGGCAGCAAGTCTCGGCTCACACACCCCCATATAAGTCTATGGGAGCGTGTGAAACATTGCACTGCACTCACATGTCATCCGACTGCAGTGTGATGTACGCAGAGACAGGCAGCGGAGGAGATGTGGAGAAAGTGCTCCCTCCATCTCCTCCACAGCTGTGATACAATTGCAAGATTCTACATTGTATTCCCTAAGCAATTTAGACACAACTACACACCTTTTATTTTCAGGAACCCTCTTCAGGTGTTTCCTCTGGAATCGTTCCCTCTCCCCACCACCTGTCCAGAACCTATACCCCCTCTAATAAAACCGCTACCTATCTATTCAATATAGACCTCTTTCACTTTTGGTAGCACAGGCACATATACATTCATTTACATTCATTCTTGGTTGTTTTTCAATTTTTGACAGTTTTCACGCCTACCAAGGCAGTTTTCAACTCCCTATCTGGGTACCTGAATCAGGGAATCGTCATGAGACACTCTTTTATCCAACTATATTATAAAATACATATATTTTTAAAAAATGATCAAGTCTCAGATGTTAGATTTGCTTCTACATTCACACCTTTTAATCCAGACATAACCACTTATCCCGGACCCCCTTTCATCGAGTGAGCGCGGTAGTCTCCAAATATTATTGTTAACAATAATTTTTCACATATCTAAACAATTTTATGCAGAATATACGAGTGTTGTGGGGGGGGGGGGTGGCAGTGATGCACATTCAGCAGACACCCGAGACTGCAAGGCACAGACCCAAATCCTGGACTATCCTGCTGTATCCATGACAATTGGGATTAGAGAAGAGATTTCTTTTCTGGCTTTGCACATCTTTTACACAGAAAAAACAAACATTCACTTCAATATCATGCTTTTTTTTTTCCTGGTAACGGTCACACGGACACGGACCTTACACACGGACACACATAAAGCACATGGATGTCACTAGGATGTACAAAATGGACTGTGCAAAACGTGCATTTTAAACAAGGACGTGTGAAAGAGGCCTTAATTATCTCCTCTTGTAAATTAGATCGGACACCATAAAATATGGAGTTATCAGTTAGTTAAAATAAGGATCTTAAATACAAAGGTGAGTATTTGGGAAAGGAGAAAACACCTAGCATTGTGTCTACCTCTGTTGCAATAGACAATTCACATTTCAAGTGAGTTAAATATAAGCTAATCTAAAAGAAGGGAATTTTGTTACTTACCGTAAATTCCTTTTCTTCTAGCTCTTATTGGGAGACCCAGACGATTGGGGTATAGCTACTGCCCTCCGGAGGCCACACAAAGCACTACACCAAAAGTGCAAGGCCCCTCCCCTTCTGGCTATACCCCCCCGTGGTATCACGGGTACTCCAGTTTTAGTGCCAAAGCAAGAAGGAGGAAGCCAACAACTGGTTTAAACAAATTAACTCCGAGTAACATCGGAGAACTGAAAAACCGTTCAACATGAACAACATGTGTACCCGCAAACAGCAAAAAACAATCCCGAAGGACAACAGGGCGGGTGCTGGGTCTCCCAATAAGAGCTAGAAGAAAAGGAATTTACGGTAAGTAACAAAATTCCCTTCTTCTTCAGCGCTCTATTGGGAGACCCAGACGATTGGGACGTCCAAAAGCTGTCCCTGGGTGGGTAAAGAAATACCTCATGTTAGAGCTGCAAAACAGCCCCCCCCTACGGGGATGTCACTGCCGCCTGCAGGACTCTTCTACCTAAGCTGGCATCCGCCGAAGCATAGGTATGCACCTGATAATGCTTGGTGAAAGTGTGCAGACTCGACCAGGTAGCTGCCTGACACACCTGTTGAGCCGAAGCCTGGTGCCGTAATGCCCAGGACGCACCCACGGCTCTGGTTGAGTGGGCTTTTAGCCCTGAAGGAACCGGAAGCCCAGCAGAACGGTAGGCCTCTATAATTGGTTCTTTGATCCATCGAGCCAAGGTGGCTTTAGAAGCCTGCAACCCCTTGCGCGGACCGGCGACAAGGACAAAAAGTGCATCGGAACGGCGCATGGACGCCGTGCGGGAAATGTAGATCCTGAGTGCTCTCACCAGATCTAGCAAACGCAAGTCCTTTTCATACCGGTGAACCGGATGAGGATAAAAGGAAGGCAAGGATATATCCTGATTAAGATGAAACGAGGATACGACCTTAGGGAGAAACTCCGGAATGGGGCGCAGCACTACCTTGTCCTGGTGGAACACCAAGAAGGGAGCCTTGGATGACAGAGCTGCCAGCTCAGACACTCGCCGAAGCGATGTGATCGCAACAAGAAACGCCACTTTCTGTGACAGGCGAGAAAAAGAAACTTCTTTGAGAGGCTCGAAAGGCGGCTTCTGGAGAGCAACTAGTACCCTGTTCAGATCCCATGGATCCAACGGCCGCTTGTACGGGGGCACAATATGACAGACCCCCTGCAGGAACGTGCGCACCTTAGGAAGACGTGCTAGACGCTTCTGAAAAAACACGGATAGTGCCGAGACTTGCCCTTTAAGGGAGCTGAGCGACAAGCCCTTTTCCAACCCTGATTGCAGGAAAGACAGAAAAGTGGGCAATGCAAATGGCCAGGGAGACACTCCCTGAGCAGAGCACCAGGTTAAGAAAATCTTCCACGTTCTGTGGTAGATCTTAGCAGAAGTTGACTTCCTAGCTTGTCTCATTGTGGCTACCACTCCCTGGGATAAGCCTGTTGACGATAGGATCCAGGACTCAACGGCCACACAGTCAGGTTCAGGGCCGCAGAATTCTGATGGAAAAACGGCCCTTGAGACAGCAGGTCTGGACGGTCTGGAAGTAACCACGGGCGGCCGACCGTGAGATGCCACAGATCCGGATACCACGATCTCCTTGGCCAGTCTGGGGCGACGAGTATGATGCGGCTGCAATCGGATCTGATCTTGCGTAATACTCTGGGCAAGAGTGCCAGAGGCGGGAATACATATGGGAGGCGGAACTGCGACCAATCTTGCACCAAGGCGTCTGCCGCCAGAGCTCTTTGATCGCGCGACCGCGCCATGAATGCCGGGACCTTGTTGTTGTGCCGAGACGCCATTAGGTCGACGTCCGGCACCCCCCAGCGGCGACAGATTTCTTGAAACACGTCCGGGTGAAGGGACCATTCCCCTGCGTCCATACCCTGGCGACTGAGGAAGTCTGCTTCCCAGTTTTCTACGCCTGGGATGTGAACCGCGGAGATGGTGGATGCTGTGTCCTCCACCCAATTCAGAATGCGCCGGACTTCCTGAAAGGCTTGCCGGCTGCGCGTCCCTCCTTGGTGGTTGATGTATGCCACCGCTGTGGAGTTGTCCGACTGGATTCGGATCTGCTTTCCTTCCAGCCACTGTTGAAAGGCTAGTAGGGCAAGATACACTGCCCTGATTTCCAGAACATTGATCTGAAGGGTGGACTCTTGCGGAGTCCACGTCCCCTGAGCCCTGTGGTGTAGAAACACTGCTCCCCACCCTGACAGACTCGCATCTGTCGTGACCACTGCCCAGGATGGGGGCAGGAAGGATCTTCCCTGAGACAATGAGGTGGGAAGGAGCCACCATTGTAGAGAGTCCTTGGCCGTCTGGGAAAGAGAGACTTTCCTGTCTAGGGAAGTCGTCTTCCCGTCCCATTGGCGGAGAATGTCCCATTGAAGTGGACGCAGATGAAACTGCGCAAAGGGAACCGCTTCCATGGCTGCCACCATCTTCCCTAGGAAGTGCATGAGGCGCCGTAAGGGGTGCGACTGGCCCTGAAGGAGAGATTGCACCCCTGTCTGTAGGGACCGCTGCTTGTTTAGCGGAAGCTTCACTCTCGCTGCTCGAGTATGGAACTCCATGCCAAGATACGTTAGTGACTGTGTCGGTGACAGATTTGACTTTGGAAAGTTGATGATCCATCCAAAAGTCTGGAGAGTCTCCAGCGTAGCCTGTAGACTGAGTTGGCATGCCTCTTGAGAGGGTGCCTTGACAAGTAGATCGTCTAGGTAAGGGATCACCGAGTGTCCCTGAGAGTGCAAGACTGCTACCACCGCCGCCATGACCTTGGTGAAGACCCGGGGGGCTGTCGCCAGACCGAATGGCAGAGCTGCGAACTGAAGATGGTCGTCTCCTATCACAAAACGTAGAAAACGTTGATGTTCTGTAGCAATTGGCACGTGGAGATAAGCATCTTTGATGTCTATTGAGGCAAGGAAGTCTCCTTGAGACATTGAGGCAATGACAGACCGGAGGGTTTCCATCCGGAACCGTCTGGCGTGCACATGTTTGTTGAGCAGTTTTAGGTCCAGAACAGGACGGAACGAGCCGTCCTTTTTTGCGTCCTCTGAGTCCCCTTGGACGAGGAGAATTGTGTTTTGCCCGAACCTCGAAAGGACTGAAACTTCTGCTGCCACTTTCTCTGCTGAGGTTTGCTTGATATGGGCTGGGGTAAAGAGGAATCTTTACCCTTGGACTGTTTAATGATGTCAGCCAATGGCTCGCCAAACAGTCTATCTCTAGATAAAGGCAAGCTGGTTAAACATTTTTTGGAACCAGCATCTGCTTTCCAGTCCTTTAACCACAATGCCCTGCGCAAAACTACCGAATTGGCAGACGCCATTGAGGTGCGGCTGGTAGATTCTAGGACCGCATTGATAGCGTAAGAGGCAAACGCAGACATCTGCGAGGTAAGGGACGCCACTTGCGGCACCGCTGGATGTATGATAGCATCCACTTTTGCTAAACCAGCTGAAATAGCTTGGAGTGCCCATACGGCTGCGAATGCTGGAGCAAACGACGCGCCGATAGCTTCATAGACAGATTTTAACCAAAGGTCCATCTGTCTGTCATTGGCATCCTTAAGTGAAGCGCCATCCTCCACTGCAACTATGGATCTAGCTGCAAGCTTGGAAATCGGGGGGTCCACCTTTGGACACTGGGTCCAGCGCTTGACCACATCAGGGGGGAAAGGATAACGTGTATCCTTAGAACGTTTAGAGAAACGCTTTTCTGGATGAGCGTCGTGTTTCTGGATTGATTCTCTGAAGTCAGAGTGATCCAACAGAGCACTTAATTTACGCTTGGGATAGAGGAAACGAAACTTCTCCTGCTCTGCAGCTGCCTCCTCTGCAGAAGGAGCTGGGGGAGAAATATCCAACAGTCTATTGATGGCTGAGATAAGATCGTTTACCATGGCGTCCCCATCCGGGGTATCCAGATTGAGAGGGGTTCCAGGATTAGACTCCTGATCACTCTCTTCAGACACATCACAGGGAGACTGATTGCGCTGAGACCCTGAGCAGTGTGATGACGTTGAGGGTCTTTCCCAGCGAGCCCGCTTGGGGTGGCTGGGGCAATCATCTGAGTCATTATACTCATCCTGAGAAGCCGGGGACCCCCTTGCAGTCTGGATTAAATCCAACTGCGGAGGATTAGAGGACATAGACCTCGCCGTGTCCATAGACTGAGCCCCAGGCATGGATTGCAAAGTTTCCAGGATTTTTGCCATAGTCACAGACATATTAACCGCAAAAACTGCAAAGTCTGTCCCTGACACCGGGGCAGGACTTACAGGCGTCTCAGCCTGGGTCACTATCTCTCCTGACTCCGGCTGGCGAAGCAGCACCGGATCTGAGCATTGCACACAATGGGGGTCCTTGGAGCCTGCTGGTAGAGCAGCCCCACATGCAGCACACGCAGTGCACACAGCCCTAGCCTTGGCAGCTTTGCGTCTTGTGGATGACATGTTGCTGCCTCCTCAGAGCGATCTGGGGTATCCAGCCAGGAAGCGACCTCACAGTGCAAGAAATCAATAAATATCTATGTCCAGTGACACAGTACACTAATACACAGTAAGGCACTAGAGGGGCCAGCTGAAAAGCCGCTTACCGCCCGCTTAAGAGCGGGTGTGTGGTCTCCCAAAGCCCCTCAGTCTAGGTCTCCCAGAGCCTTGCGTCCTTCCTCCAGCCAGACATGCATGTAATGGCTGCCGGCGTCCTGAGAGAGGAAGGGGGGCGGGCCCTGGGCGTTCCTGACCAAGAGCGGGAAGCCTGCTTCCCTCTCTGCCTAGTGAGAGGGCTGGAGCATGTAAATCAGGCTCCAGCCCTCCTCGCTGCCGTGAAACAGCGTCTCTCCCCTACCCTGATTGACAGGGTGGGGGCGGGAACGATCGGAGCTGCCGGCGTCCTAGGCCCAAAAGCCGGGGACTAGAGTTATAAACGCCGCCGCCGTAAAAGCGCGGTCGGCGTATCCCCGGCGCACCACAAGTCACAGCAGCGCCGCCCGGTCCAGTGAGGGTCGGCGCTGCGTTCCCAGAACACAAAGTCCCCCAGATAACTGTAGGAACACCAGCTCAGTGTACGGTCCCCGGCGCACTACAACACCCAGCCAGCCCGGAGTGCGTCTGTGCCTGCCGGGGACACAGAGTACCTGTATGATGCAGGGCCCGGTCCCTGATGGTACTCCTGCTCGGCATCCACCAGGTTCTATGGGTCTGTGGATGGAGCCCGGCGTCAGAGCTTTGAGGCCGGCAGGATCCCACTTCCACAGAGCCCCCAAGGGGATGTGGAAGGAAAACAGCATGTGAGGCTCCAGCCCTGTACCAGCAATAGGTACCTCAACCTTACAACACCATCCAGGGGTGAGAAGGGAGCATGCTGGGGGCCCTATATGGGCCCTCTTTTCTTCCATCCGAAATAGTCAGCAGCTACTGCTGACTAAAATCTGTGGAGCTATGCATGGAATGTCTGACCTCCTTCGCACACAAAGCTAAAACTGGAGTACCCGTGATACCACGGGGGGGGGTATAGCCAGAAGGGGAGGGGCCTTGCACTTTTGGTGTAGTGCTTTGTGTGGCCTCCGGAGGGCAGTAGCTATACCCCAATCGTCTGGGTCTCCCAATAGAGCGCTGAAGAAAAATAAAATATCCCTGCAGTCTCTCGGCAGATCCGCACATAGAGATATACAGACGTGTAGGGAGGCACTCAGTATAAGAGCGGGGGCAGCGATTCACCTGCACAATATAATTACACTCCAGAAGCTGCATTTTCGGATGAAGTTTCAGACTCATGAATGTATAAGCATCCTCAAAGACCTCGTCATACAAGGCTTGGAAAATGTCTCTTTCTTCAACAGAACGTTTCTTTAGCCAAGCCTGACGAATGAGAGAAGACATAAATCTGTAAGGAATCATTAGTAAATATATGGTCTTTCCTGTGTCACGCCATATACTGCAGGGGTCCTGATTAAGGCTGTGTGACTGTACCTGTAATATTGGTCTCCAGGTGAGAACAGACGAGCCGAGGAAGACCATGCCCACTCGAGATACTGTGCCTGGTGACGCATTCTCTATACTATCCACTTCAAACAGTAATTTGCAGCATGGAGACATCGGAAGACGGTCGCCGTTTGCCAAGGTGAGCGTTTTCTCATCATCCAACACCGAATTCAGGTTCTCAATCCATATGGGATCTACAGGACCATCCAAGACAATCCAGACATTTTCACCTATGAGAAAGCAATAAAAGTTTCTGAATCACCCAATAAAAAAAAATACAAGATTCACAACACCCAAGATTTTTAGTAAATAAGTTCTGCTCTGAAGACTTAATTCAGCTTAAAAGATGATTCAAGGGAAGAGAGGTAAGCGTTACAGACCAGAGACAGCTCACTGACAAATCACTGGTGACTCATCCCGCAGTCCGCTATGTGCGGTGATACACAGAGGCTGTAGAAGCCAAATGCACCAAAATTTATAATGAAATCCTGTTACAAAATGTCGTAGCCAAACATGAAAGTGTTTAGGTAAAAAAAATGTGCATTTCCTCAAACAATTAGGGTTTTAATATCAGAGAGCCCTGGAGCCACAGGTGCTGGTACCTTCCTTTGTTTTCAGCGTCTTCCTCCACAGAGCGGAGAATATCCCATCCGTCCAGTCACTGGTTGCTGTATCCAGGCGTCCAAACATCTGAGGAGCTGTAATGGCCTTTGGGTTCATGCGCAGCTCTCGATGGGGAAGCCCACAGTCTGTCAGGGCTTTCATCAGCACATCAATAAGAGAGGACTTTCCAGAACCACTAGGACCAAGCGTCATCAGGCCGTGACGAACTTCAGAGGCTTCGTACAGCTGTAAGGTAATAAATGAAGAGATGGGTGATCCATACGTCTGATACCGGGGAGGCTGGTCAGATAATCCCATGTATCTCCGGTCATATTCCTAGGACATCACATGCCACAACTATCCACTGATTGCATATCCTAGCTATGTACCACACAATAAAGGGCAATTCCCATCATTAAAAGTGATCACTTTCTTACTGAGGTTACGACTCACGGATCAGTAGGTGATTGATCAAAGATGGGTGAAGACTTGTCAATTCTAATGCAGGCTTCACACGAGCTGATCTATCGTGCGATCGCATGAGCGATCGCACCCGCCCCCGTCGTTTGTGCGTCACGGGCAATACGTTGCCAGTGGCGCACAAGGTCGTTAACCCCCCTTTCACACGCATTTACCTCCCGGGCGACGTCGCTGTGGGCGGTGAACATCGTCTTCCTGAAGGGGGAGGGACGTTCGGCGTCACAGCGACGTCACACAGCAGCCGGCCAATAGAAGTGGAGGGGCGGAGATGAGCGGGACGTAAACATCCCGCCCACCTCCTTCCTTCCGCATTGCCGGCGGGACGCAGGTAAGCTGTGTTCATCGTTCCCGGGGTGTTACATGGAGCGATGTGCGCTGTCTCAGGAACGACGAACAAACGGACGGTCGATTTTTTGAAACTGAGCGACGTGTCAATGATGAACGAGAAGGTGAGTATTTCTGCTCGTTCACCGTCGCACGTAGCTATCACATGCTACGATATATCAGACGATGCCGGATGTGCGTCACTAACGACGTGACCCCGACAACATATCGCCCGATATATCGTACCGTGTGACGCCCGCATTAGAGTCTGATTGAACAATAGGTGATATCTTGAAAAAAATCACCCCCCACTAATGCTGAGAAGGCAGCTTTTAAATGCCCCTTTAAAATGGATTAGTGGCCACCAAAGTATCACATCTGCGCATGGTTCTTGTCACTCTTCTGCAGTCCCATAGACAGTGAATGTAGCGGTGACACAGGAATGGCCACTATCCATTTCCCGCGAGGCAGCTTATAGCCCTGTTCTTGGAATTAATGGGCGTCCCAATGATCTGACGCGCACCGTGCTGTAAGTTATCACCTAATAACTTATAATGATAAGAATCACCCTTTAACCCCTTCCTGACATCCAGCGTACATGTAAAATGCATGTTTATTACAGTGTGTGGAGCAGGCTCAGGAGCTGAACCCGCTCTACACACAGATGTCGGCTGTGTTACACAGACACCACCCGATTCTATTAGCAGTGACTAGAGCTAGCGATGACAAGTGCTGTTTAACCCTTCAATGACATTTCAGTGGAATGACCAGGTGGGAAGCTGATTCAGAAGTCCTTCGCCCCTTCCCCATGCAAAGCAATCATGGGGTGAAAAAATCCACCCCCCCCCCAAAAAAAAACTATAGGCTTCAAAATCACAAAAATCAGTGCTGACTTTGAGAATCATATCTCTAAGTCATTTTTACATGGCAGCAAACGCAATAATTCCACTGTTGTTTTTGGGAAATGTTTTCATCACCATTTCACCAGACTGATTTTTTCCCTGTTTTTCAGTAAATGTTACAGTAGACCTCTGCCTAGTAAATCACAGCCACGGATGTTGTGCAGCCGATTATTTGGCTGCAGCCGACAAGTGACACACTTTCACATTACTGCCTGGAAAAGTGGCATTCATATCGCTGTAATGTCGCCGCAGGAGGTAAGTATGCGGCTTTTATTTCAGCCCTGAAGTGATTAAGCTGGGGCTGTCCAATAGTGGGCTACCCCTTTAAATGTCACACCTTGAAATGAAAGCCTTCGGTTCAGTACCTGGATCAGTTTATGGTTCCAGGGCGGGTGATTTATGAGCCCAGATATTTCCACTTGCTTTGAAACAGCATCTTGAAGATCGATGTATGAATTGCTGTCTAACTGGACGCCCGGGAAGAGGTCACTGAGCAGCCCGTGGAAGAGGGGCAGATCCTCTTCAACCTGCGAGGAAAATGAAAGCGATGTTACAAGAAAATCTATTTTATCCCCAATGTTTTGCTCTACTTAAAAAAAGAACAATAAGCTGTACTCGCTCTTCTCTGCCGCAGCGATGCCTCTGTCTCTGCTCCTGCTCTTTGGTGACAAGCTGCAGTGGTGACAACAAGACCACGGCACACATGACCACTACAGCCAATCACTAGGCTTAGAGATCTCATGCTGAGCCCAGTGATCAAGCTGATGGGGTTCAAAAAATTATTGGTGGAAAACCCCAAATATAAATAATATAAACAGCACTAACAAAACCTGTCCCACGACTCTCAATATAGTAATGTACAGAATTGTGCAAAAGTTTTAGGCAGGTGTCGAAAAAGTCCTCAGTATTTGGTGTCTGCCCATGGCCTTCATCCTTAGCATTCGGTGACCAACCATTGCCTCCATTCTCAGCATTCAGTGACCACCAGTCAACTCCATTCTCCGTATTCAATGACCACCAGTCACCTCCATCCTCAGTATTAAGTGACCGCCTGTGGAGACACGGGTCAGTGGTTGCTCTCATCTGCTGGCCTGACTGTCTTCAGAAGACCGCATGGACCAGGGCTCATCCCACTGAACACCAGCACTCCTTCCCCGTGGGCAGATCACTACTCAGACAACACAGTGTGCAGGAACCACACATTGCTAAGACTTTATTGGTAACCAAAAGGCAAAAACATATAGTACATTCCCAGCTAGAACACAAGATGGCACAAGCGATAAAGTCTCATCCTTCCACTGGCTCGCTAGAGATTGGAATATTTGTGACTTTGGGGCTTCCAGGGCAAACCATCCCAGTCCAGAACCACCCTGCTTTTGGCGGGCACCAAATGAGGAAAGATAGAGGCAAGCATCCAACTTTTCTCTACCTGGGTTCTCCAAGCAAATTTGTGGGCTCATCATTGAGCAATCAAGCAGTTCTGTGTTACTATAGCTGGAACCATAGCTCATCTGCTGAGGTCATATAGCATGTCGCAAGTGAAGCAGTTCTTTGATTCCTCCAGCTGGAACTGAAGCTCTTTGACTGGAGTCATGTAGAATCTAACCCTGATGACAGAAGCAGGGCTCTTTATACCACTCTGTCCTCTTACAGGATTGGTGGAGATGGCTGCTCTCTCACTGGTCACAAGTTCAATCAGACTGCATAATTTTCCTCTGAATTAGGTAGTCAGGAGGGCTGAGGGAATACACATTACAGACAATAGGGCTCTGATCAGTCTGGCAAGAGACAATGACTAACGTCTGTGATTAAACAAAGGACCCATACATCTGGCCTAATTAAGAACAGCTCACCCCCCACACAAGTGGCAACGCTGAGTCATGACAGCCTCCATCCTCAGTATACTGTGACCACCCGTTGGCTCCATCCTCAGTATTCGATGACCGCCTGTCAACTCCTTCCTCAGTCTTCAGAAACTTGTTATGATCTGGTAACCGTGGATGATCATGAAAAATCCCACTAATAAGGAAAAAACAAAAAACCTAGTGTACTTGGAAACTAAGCTAATCCCCTATCTATCCGACAACACTAGAAGAAGCAGTGGGATGTTAATAACACAACTAGACACCTTGTCACTGCCTGAGAAACTTGATACACCTCAAAGATAGATATGAGGAACCCTAACTTGCCTCAGAGCAGTCCCCAAAGAAATAGCAAACCCCCAACATGCAACAATGGTGATGTAAGAAAACACAATACACAGACAGAAAATATAGATAAGTAAAGGTGAGGCCCAACTTACTAGATAGAACAGGACAAGACAGATAACTGATTGCGACCAGCAAAAACCCTGAAAAAATACCAATCTCCTGATAATAAAAAATACTGAGACCACAGGGACTCTCCCCCACTATATCAGGTACTTTTGTGCTTGGCACTTTCAACAGAACTGCAGATATAATGGAAAGTAACAAAATCACAGAACAAACAATATTCTAAAGTGCAAATAATCCAAAACTGACCAGGGAACAAGCTCCTTTTCTTGCTGGAGGAACTGCCCTGCTCACAAAAGCAGAAAGACAGATCTTCACATACAAGAAACCAAACACAGAACAAAATGGAGTATGCAGAAACACTCAAGTGCAAATCCAGCAATTAAGCACAGAAACAGTAAACTTATCTGGAGTAGATTCAGGCACCAAATAAATGGGAAAATCCGAAGGGAAAACTTCAAGCCATCATCAGAAGCAGGCAGGAACATTTATCACCGGCGACTGCCAGGCACACAATGCTCTCCTAAATAAACTAGCCTGATCTGCAATAGGATTTCCTGGATTCCCAAATAATTTCATCACCTGTCTGAATCACAGATTCCAACTCAGCTTCATTACCATTCCTGGCCACCAGAAGGAGCTCCACATCAGTACCCACTCGGATGACATTCACAATAGAAACTGCTTGTAGCCTCCATCCTAAGGCTATGTTCACACACTGCATTTTTTACCTGTGTTTTTGGTCCGTTTTTGCTGCAGAAATTTCTTGAGAAATTCTTGTAACCTTTCTGCAGACGTTCCCCAGCAAAACCTATGGCAAAAAAAATTAGCTGTGCGCACACTGTTTTTTTCTTAAGAAAATCTACTGAAAGAATTTTCTTAAGAAAAAGAATGAGCATGTCACTTCTTTTCTGCAGCTAACTGCGTTATTTGCCATAGATAATTGGCACAATAACGCAGGGAACAACCAGCGGTAAAAACGCACAGAAAACGCACCAAAAACGCGGCAAAAATGCAGGTGCGTTTTTGGTGCGTTTTTTAACACAGGTGCACTATCCTTCACTCTTAAGAAATTTCTTAAGAAATTTTCTTAAGAAAAATCAGTTTTCTAGTGTGAACATAGCCTAAAGGCCCCGTTACACGCAACGATATCGCTAACGAGATGTTGTTGGGGTCACGGAATTCGCGACGCACATCTGTTCTAGTTAGCGACGTCATTGCGTGTGACACGTACGAATGACCGCTAACAATCACAAATACTCACCTAATCATTGATTGTTGACACGTCGTTCAAATCCCAAATATCGTTGATGGTGCTGGACCCAGGTTGTTCGTCGTTTCTGTGGCAGCACACATCGCTGCGTGTGACACCCCAGGAACGACGAACAGCACCGTACCTGCGGCCTCTGGCAATGAGGTGGGCGTCACCTTCCTCCGGCTGCTCTCCATCCCTCCCCGCTTCAATTGGACTGCTGCCGTGTGACGTCACTGTGACGCCGCACGAACCGCCCCCTTAGAAAAGAGGCAGTTCGCCGACCACAGCGACGTCGTTAGGCAGGTAAGTATGTTTGTCGGGGCCTAGCTAGCGATATTGTGCACCACAGGCAGCAATTTACCCGTGACGCACAAACGACGGGGGCGGGTGCTTTCACGAGCGACATCGCTAGCGATGTCGCTGCATGTAAAGTCCCCTTTAGTATTTGGAGATTGCCCGTCACCTTCATCCTTAGTGTCCTTCATCCTTAGTGTTCGGTGACCGCTATTGCCTCCATTCCCAGTATTTGATGATTCCCCCCCCCCGTTATCTCCATCCTAAGTATACGGTAACCAATCAGATACCTCCTGATGGTATCATATGATGGATAGGTATATTCCTGGATTTCTCAGCAGTGAGGACACCATTAACCCTGACCAAATCCACAACACCACCTGATTAATGCTATCCTTAAACTTGCTGAACCCTCCACTGTGCTGCACTATTCCTGCAGACCTTCATAGCTGTGTCACACTCAGCCCCTTCAGGAATAATGTGCCCTGTTAAGGCTACTTTACACACTGCGATATCGGTCCCGATATCGCTAGTGTGGGTACCCGCCCCCATCTGTTGCGCGACACGGGCAAATCGCTGCCCGTGCCGCACAACATAGCCCAGACCCGTCACACATACTTACCTGTCCGGCGATGTCGCTGTGGCCGGCGAACCGCCTCCTTTCTAAGGGGGCGGTCCGTGTGGCGTCACAGCGACATCACTGAAGCGTCACTGAACCGCCGCCCAATAGCAGCGGAGGGACGGAGATGAGCGGCACGTAACATCCCGCCCACCTCCTTCCTTCCGCATAGCAGCCGGGAGGCAGTAAGGTGAGGTTCCTCGTTCCTGCGGTGTCACACGGAGCGATGTGTGCTGCCGCAGGAACGAGGAACAACTTCGTTACTGCTGCAGTAACGATTTTTAAGAATGGACCCCCATGTCGCCGATTAGCGATTTTGCACGTTTTTGCAACGATGCAAAATCGCTTATCGGTGTCACACGCAACGGCATCGCTAATGCACCCGGATGTGCGTCACAAATTCTGTGACCCCAACGACTCCGCATTAGCGATGTCGCAGCGTGTAAAGCCCCCTTTACAGACATAAATTTCCCACTTTCCTGAGTCCATAGACCAATTGACATTCTGTTCCCTAGTTCCTGTATTCTCCTACATAGGTGACTTACTTGGTCTTGGCACGATGTAGAAGGTTTGGGCTTTTGCCCTAACTTCTTCTCCGAACAGATAACTGAGTGTAGCTGGTCCCATTGGTTGCTACCATTATGGAGATGATGGCACTGCTCGCCATCTGCCGATTACAAAGGAAATTAACATCGTGTATCTATCATCTGCTGAACTGTTTCATTGGGTGACCACAGTCCAAAACGTTGACCATTTCTTGGTGCTTTTTCAGAAGAGCTTGAAAAGCAGAACTAGAAACCCAAGTCTGCTGTAAAATCATTGTCTTGGAGCGTCCGTACTGATGCTGTCTCATATTTTGATGCTGTTGCTTAGTCTGTCCATAGTGAACGATCTGTGACATGAATCCGTCTACCTTTGTAGCAGAGTCTGACTGTTCCTCACCCTCCTGTACGGCTGTTTCAGTTAATGACCGTTTCAACCTACATATGAAAACGGTCATCTTTATCACCTTTTTGGTAGAATTGGTTACTCATACAGGCGAATATAATCCTATATAATCCCTGATACTTTGCAAGTGATAAGTGACCCAGCAAAGTCATGAAGGCAAAGGCTGGTCACCAAACACTGATGGGATTTAGATTTTTCCATTCACTTTGCATTTAATTAATTGATAAAAAATAAACTATTAACACAAGTCAATTTTTGAAAGCTTCTTACTTTGCAGAATTTGTTCTACACTGGCCTAAATGTATTGCACAGTACTGTATTACTTACTCCATGTCTCTCACTATCAATGATGAAGGTAGAAATAGTGCTACATCCTAGTCTTTCCTGTGAATGATGTAAATACAGATATTACTGCCTCCTGGTCTCTTCCTGTAAATGATTCACTGTGACCCAGATATTCTAAACCATAAATGTGTCCAGTATTAGGAGACCACTCACCATCTACACATTCATTAAATTGCTTTACTTTTTGGCATTTGCATCATGTAAGGGCAGGACACTCACCAGCTTGGGAAGGGTCACATCTCGCAGAGCTCGCATCACGATGCAGGACTCACTTTCCTCCCGTCTTGCTCTTTTTTGTGACCTCAGTGTTCTCAAAACTGACAGAAGGTTTCTCAATCCAAAGTCATAATGAGCCTACGTGATTATACATTTTTAGTGGGCATATTTCACACATTTTTAACAAGCTATTAGGATGTATCAACATACAATAGATTGCATTAATAGTCTTCTGGGCCAACAGAAAAAAATTGGCAAAATATGTTTTTACAACAAATTGTTCCCCTCATAGTAATTAGAGGATCAATTACAAGGGATATAAAAACTCCAGAGAACCCATATGAGAGTAAATCCTGGGAATCCAGCCATGGTGAATATTATAACACCTACTAAGATCATAAAAACCTTTGAACCCTGAAACAAACAATGCGCTAACACTTCACTTTGACATACTGCACTATACAATAGGATAAAGAGTTGCACACCAGTCACAATGTATATGGGAATGATGAAAAGCAGAACTGCTATGGGAATACGAGACTGAAAAATACAATGGATTATCTGAAAAAAGTGAAAACCATGAAAAATGGAATGTGCAGAACTGCTATGAATAATAGGAATGAGAAATGTGTAGCCATTGTATTGATCAATGCAAAAGAGCCCCAAAACCAATGCCAAGGTAATCTCTGGTTTCGCTTCATCATTCCCATATACATTGTGACTTGTGTGCAACTCTTTATCCTACTGTATAGTTATGTTTTTTGAGTCTTGCACCTTGTTCACACCATTGGTGTTCCAGACGTACATTCTTTAGTTAGTATGCACTTTTTGTCTGAGAACCCTGCCCCACCCACAGCCATTTGTTTCACTTCACATATATAGCTTGGTCCTTTGCTTCCCATAGAGGGCAAGTTTTTTTTAACTGCAGGTGAGGTTACATATAAGCTAGGGACCCCAAAGAAGGGAATTTTGTTTACTTACCGTAAATTCCTTTTCTTCTAGCTCCTATTGGGAGACCCAGACAATTGGGGTGTATAGCTTCTGCCTCCGGAGGCCACACAAAGTATTACACTTTAAAAAGTGTAACCCCTCCCCTCTGCTATACACCCTCCCGTGCATCACGGGCTCATCAGTTTTGGTGCCAAAGCAGGAAGGAGGAAACTTATAAATTGGTCTAAGGTAAATTCAATCCGAAGGATGTTCAGAGAACTGAAACCATGAACCAAAAGAACAATTCAACATGAACAACATGTGTACACAAAAGAACAACAGCCCGAAGGGCACAGGGGCGGGTGCTGGGTCTCCCAATAGGAGCTAGAAGAAAAGGAATTTACGGTAAGTAAACAAAATTCCCTTCTTCTTTGTCGCTCCATTGGGAGACCCAGACAATTGGGATGTCCAAAAGCAATCCCTGGGTGGGTAAAAGAATACCTCGATAAAAAGAGCCGAAAAACGGCCCCCTCTTACAGGTGGGCAACTGCCGCCTGAAGGAGTCGCCTACCTAGGCTGGCATCTGCCGAATCATCGGCATGCACCTGATAGTGTTTTGTGAAAGTGTGCAGACTCGACCAGGTAGCCGCCTGACACACCTGCCGAGCCGTAGCCTGGTGTCGCAATGCCCAGGACACCGACGGCTCTGGTAGAATGGGCCTTCAGCCCTGCAGGAATCGGAAGCCTAAAAGAACGGTAGGCTTCAAGAATCGGTTCCTTGATCCACCGAGCCAAGGTTGACTTGAAAGCCTGAAATCCCTTACTCTGGCCCGCGATAAGGACAAGAGCGCATCAGACCGGCGCAGGGGCGCCGTGCGAGAAATGTAGAGCCGGAGTGCTCTCACCAGATCTAATAAATGCAAATCCTTTTCACATTGGTGAACTGGATGCGGACCCAAAGAGGGTAAGACGATATCCTGATTGAGATGAAACGGGGATACCTTAGGGAGAAAGTCCGGGACCGGACGTAGAACCACCCTATCCTGGTGAAACACCAGGAAGGGGGCTTTGCATGACAACGCTGCTAGCTGAGACACTCTTCTGAGTGATGTGACTGCCACTAGGAAGGCCACCCTTTGCGAAAGGCGAGATAGAGAGATCCCGCATCGGCTCGAAAAGTGGCTTCTGAAGAGTCGTCAGCACCCTGTTAAGATCCGAGGGTGTTAACGGACGCTTGTAAGGTGGGACCGGAAAGCGCCGATACTTGTCCCTTGAGAGAGCCGAGAGACAAGCCCTTGTCCATTCCGGATTGAAGGAAAGAAAGAAAAGTGGGCAAGGCAAACGGCCAGGGAGTTAAACCCTGATCAGAGCACCAGGATAAGAAGATCCTCCAAGTCCTGTGATAGATCTTGGCGGACGTTGGTTTCCTGGCCCGTCTCATGGTGGCAATGACATCTGTAGATATCCCTGATGACGCTAGGAGCCAGGACTCAATGGCCACACAGTTAGGTTTAGAGCCGCAGAATTCAGAAGGAAATATGGCCCTTGAGGCAGCAAGTCTGGTCGGTCTGGGAGTGTCCACGGTTGACCCACCGTGAGGTGCCACAGATCCGGGTACCACGATCACCTCAGTCAGTCTGGAGCGACGCGGATGGCGCGGCGACAGTCTGAACTGATCTTGCGTAACACTCTGGGCAGTAGTGCCAGAGGAGGAAATACATAAGGCAGTCGAAACTGAGACCAGTCGTGAACTAGCGCGTCTGCCGCCAGAGCTCTGTGATCCTTGGACCGAGCCATGAATGCCGGGACTTTGTTGTAGTGCCGAGACGCCATTAGATCGACGTCCGGCGTTCCCCAGCGGCAACCGATCTCTAGAAACACGTGCGGGTGAAGAGACCATTCCCCTGCGTCCATGCCCTGGCGACTGAGAAAATCTGCTTCCCAGTTTTCTACGCCCGGGATGTGAACTGCGGAGATGTTGGAGGCTGTGGCTTCCGCCCACAGCCGAATCCGGCGAACTGCTCGGAAGGCTTGACGACTGCGTGTGCCGCCCTGGTGGTTGATGTACGCAACCGCCGTGGCGTTGTCCGACTGAATTCGGATCTGCCTGCCCTCCAGCCACCGCTGGAACACCTTTAGGGCTAGATCCACTGCCCTTATCTCCAAAACATTGATCTGAAGGGAGGACTCTGTCGGAGTCCAGGTTCCCTGAGCCGAGTGGTGGAGGAAGACCGCTCCCCACCCTGACAGACTCGCGTCCGTCGTGACCACAGCCCCGGCTGGGGGCCGGAAGGATTTTTCCTTCGCCCAGGAAGTGGAAAGAAGACACCACTAAAGAGAGGTTTTGCTGCAAGGGAAAGAGAGACGTTCTTGTCTAGGGACGTCGACCTCCTGTCCCATTTGCGGTGTCCGATAGAATCGGACGCAGACGAAACTGCGCAAGGGAACTGCCTCCCTTGCTGCCACCATCTTCCTGAGAAAGTGCATGAGGCGCCTCAAGGGGTGACTGGGCCTGAAGGAGAGATTGCACCCCTGTCTGTAGTGAACGCTGACTATGCAGCGGAAGCTTCACTATCGCTGAGAGAGTATGAAACTCCATCCCGAGGTAAGTCAGTGATTGGGTCGGTGTCAGATTTGACCTTGGAAATTTGATGATCCACCCGAACCCCTGGAGAGTCTCCAGAGCAATGGTCAGGTTGTGTTGACATGCCACCCAGGAGGGTGTCTTGACTAGAAGATCGTCTAGGTAAGTGATCACCGAGTGGCCCTGAGAGTGTAGGACCGCCACCACTGCTGCCATGACCTTGGTGAAGACCCGTGGGGCTGTCGCCAGGCCGAATGGCAGTGCCACGAACTGAAGGTGTTCGTTCCTGATGGCGAAACGCAGAAAGCGTTGAAGCTCGGGTGCGATCGGCACATGGAGATAAGCATCCTTGATGTCAATTGATGCTAGGAAGTCTCCTTGTGACATCGAGGCTTCAGAGTGTTCACCGCCTGAAAAAGTGCATCGGCTCGCTCGGGGGCGGAGATGTTTTGAAGAAACGAGTCGGAGGACGAGAGCAGAGCTCTATCCTGTAACCGTGAGACAGAATGTCTCTCACCCATCGGTCTTGGACATGTGGCCACCAGGCGTCGCAAAAGCGGGAGAGCCTGCCACCGACCGAGGACGCGGTCTTGGTGAGGCCGAGGTCATGAGGAAGCCGCCTTGTGACTTAGACCGCCATGCAGAAGAGTTCCTCTAGCCCTCCTCTGACCTGTTGGACGTGGAGGAACGGAACTTTGCTGAGGACCGAAATGACCGAAACCTTTGGACTGGGGCAAGGACGAGACCTTTCCCTTGGACTGTCTAGTAACTTCATCCAATTGCTCGCCAAACAAACGGTCGCCAGAAAATGGCAAACCGGTTAAGAACTTCTTGGAAGCAGAGCCTGCCTTCCATTCACGTAGCCACATGGCCCTGCAGACTGCCACCGACTTGGTGGATGCTACCGCTGTACGGCTCGCAGAGTCCAGGAACGGCGTTCATGGCGTAGAACGAAAAAACCTACGCCTGAGAAGTGAAGGACACAACCTGCGTGGCAGAGGTATGTGCAACCGCAATAATCTCAGCCTGAGAAGCTGAGATAGCTTGGAGTGCCCTCACGGCTGCGAAGGCTGGAGCAAAAGATGCGACTATGGCTTCATAGATGGATTTCATCATAAGCTTTATTTGCCTGTCAGTGGCATTCGTGAGAGATGGATATCTGCCACTAATACTACGGATCTAGCCGCCAGCCTAGAGACTGGAGGATCCACCCTGTGACACTGAGCCCAACCCTTAACAACGTCAGGGGGGAAAAGGGTAACGCGTGTCAATAAGGCGCTTAGTAAGCGCTTGTCCGTAAAGTTCTGTGCTTCTGGACGGCCCCTCTGGAGTTAGAGTGATCGAAACACGCACTCCTGATGAAGTCGGGGAAGGTTCCCAGCGGGCCCGCTTAGCCTATCATAGGCCGCGGTCCGTGACGGAGATCTCACCGTGGGATCTGGGTGTTACCCCAGGAGCCCCTTGTTGTACCGACCCAGAGGGACCCGGGAGCGATGAACTCACAGCTCCCTGGCCCTGTGTTATCGGTGTGGACTGCAAGGCTTCCAGTATCTTAGCAGACCCTCTGTCCATAGACTGAGTCCTGGAATGTGAAAGCTACTCAGGGATTTGCTGATTCCAACATGCAAACTCTGTCCCTGTCATCTGTGTAGTGGAAACCGGCGGTACCACCTGGCCGAGGGTCCCCCCAGTGCCGGAGGCTCCGGCTGAGTGAGTGCCCCCGGGGCCAAGCATTCACAAGAGGTACAGGTTGTAAAATAAGCCAGTGCCTTGGCACCCTTACTCTTTAAGAGCAGACAACAGCATGTCTTCCGCAGAGTAAACAGTGAGGGTATACAGCCAAAAGCAAATAATGCTGCCGAACAGTGAGATCATATACCATATAAATAAACATATATATATATATATATATATATATACACTGCGGCACCAAGGGGGGTCAGCACCTGAAAAACTGGTGCCCCACAGTGCTCAGTGAGGGGGAAGGAGGATACCAACGTATGCTCCAGCCCTCCCTGCCGACGTCCAGTCGGCCGTCCCGTCGTTACCCCTGACTGGCAGGCCCGAGAACGGGAGTATATGGTACTAGGCCGTAAGAGCCGGGGACTAAATTTAAAAACGCGGCCGGCAAACATGGCGCGGTCGGCGCGGTAGTCCCAGTCTCACAAACCACTCAGCAACCGCTGCGGCGTTTGTAACACAGATGCTGCATGCACCGTCCCTCAGGGGACACAGAGTACCTTATGATGCAGGGCTCTGTCCCTGATGATGTCCAGTCTCCTGTCCGTCAGAATCCCCCAGGGGCTGCGGATGGAGCCCGGTCCCAGTGCATGTCGACCGGTTAGGATCCCCCTCTCCCAGAGCAGTGGAGCAGATTCTGAGATCCTCCACCGGCAGAATTATAACAATGGCTGCCGGCGTTCCGAGGGGAGGAGAGAGCCGTGGGCGGAACCGCAAAAGTGCGGGAACCTGGTGGCCCATAGTGATCAGTGAGGGGGGCGGAGGACAGCGAAGTGTGCTCCAGCCCTCACTGTCGGCATCATACCGACCGTCCCGCCTTTCTCCCTGACTGGCAGGCTCAGGGGCGGGAGTTTAACAGACTAGGCCGCAAAAGCCGGGGACTAAAGTAAAAACCGCGGCCGGCAAACAGGCACGGTCGGCGCGGTAGTCCCAGACAAAAAATCCACACCGCAGTCGCAGCTGCGTCTGAGGCCAAGGGCTTCA
This sequence comes from Anomaloglossus baeobatrachus, assembly GCF_048569485.1. Classification (NCBI taxonomy): domain Eukaryota; kingdom Metazoa; phylum Chordata; class Amphibia; order Anura; family Aromobatidae; genus Anomaloglossus; species Anomaloglossus baeobatrachus. The sequence continues at coordinate 10,996,978 of NC_134355.1, read as the reverse complement.
TGCACCGTCCCAACGGGGACACAGAGTACCTGAAGATGCAGGGCCATATGTCCCTGACGATACTCCGTCTCCTGTCCGGCAGATTCCCCCAGGGGCTGCGGAGGGAGCCCGGTCCCAGTGGCTGGATGACCGGTTAGGATCCCACTTCCCCAGAGCCCCTAAGGGATGGGGAAGGAAAACGGCATGTGGCTCCAGCCTGTGTACCCGCAATGGGTACCTCAACCTTAACAGCACCGCCGACTCAGTGGGGTGAGAAGGGAGCATGCCGGGGGCCCTGTTAGGGGCCCTCTTTTCTTCCATCCGATATAATCAGCAGCTGCTGCTGACTAAAATGTGGAGCATTGTGTGCATGTGTGCCTCCTTCAACACAAAGCATAAAACTGATGAGCCCGTGATGCACGGGAGGGTGTATAGCAGAGGGGAGGGGTTACACTTTTTAAAGTGTAATACTTTGTGTGGCCTCCGGAGGCAGAAGCTATACACCCCAATTGTCTGGGTCTCCCAATGGAGCGACAAAGAAAATAGAGATTACCTTGGCGTTGGTTTTGGGGCTCTTTTGCATTGATCAATATAATGGCTGCACATCTCTTGTATTCCTATTATTCATAGCAGTTCTGCATATTCCATTTTCATGTTTTTTCACTTTTTCAGATAGTTCATTGTATTTTTCAGTCTAGTATTCCCATAGCAGTTCTGCTTTTCATCATTCTCATATACATTGTGACTTGTGTGCAACTCTTTATCCTATTTTTAGTTATGTTTTCGGAGTCTTGCACCACGTTCACACCATTGGAGTTCCAGACATACATTCTTTAGTTGTCATACTGCATTGGTTGCACATGTTTTCTGTACAGTAATTGTACAGTTCTGAAGATTTTTTTTTTTACATTGACTCCTATAAGAAAACCTAGTAATGAAAAGCATACAGCAAATGAACCTCAGTTCTTGTATACCCTATGGACACATTCAGTGCATGACTGATATGGGCACATAAACGTCTTGTTACGTGACTGGCACGGTACAGCCAGGCATAGGTTAATGGATGCATATATACAGTAGTACCTGTTTCGACAGCTGTTCTTCACAGAGATTATACAGGGCATCACATTTCTGGGACAAGGACACACTGTGCAGAAAACCATAACTGGCGAGCTTTACTCTCAATATCATCTGAAAGAGCAGAACTAAGACTTAGCGCATCTATAGTATCTATAGTATAAAAGACAATCCTCAGAATTGGATGAAGGATGAAGGATAACAGTATAGCAGAATAGAGACAGTTCAGATACCTGAACACTAGGGGATGTTCCATTCAATAGATCGGAAGGTGAATCTTATCTTGGTAATGGCTGGTGATCTAGTTAAAGTACTATCCGCTCGTGTTTTCCACCGATTGGTCCCCCTTTCCTTGTATAACTTATGTTATGCATACAGTCATTGGCACCTTTGAAATTGTTCCAGAAAATGAAATATTTCTCCAAGAAAATTATTGTAATTACACACTTTGTTTTATTTGTGTGTACTGCAAAAAAAAAAAAAAACATTTTGCACAAAATTCCCAAAATGGGCCAGACAAATGGCACTTTCAAAAATTGTGGGTAAACAACTTTGTTATGAGCATGTGATGCTCGTTCAAACTCCCCTGTGGCAAGTAATAGATGTGGGCAATATGAAATCACACCTGAAGCCAGATAAAAAGGGAGAAGTTGCCTTGGTCTTTGCATTGTGTGTCTGTGTGTGTCACACTAAGTATGGAGAAGAGAAAGAGGAGAACTGTCTGAGGACTTGAGATCCAAATGACAGAAAAATATCATCAATCTCAAGGTTACAAGTCCATCTCCAGAGATCTTGATGTTCATTTCTCTACAGAGCGTAACATAATCATGGAGTTTACATCCCATGGCACTGTAGATAATCTTCCTGGATGTGGACGGCAGAGAAAAATTGATTAAAAGTTTGCAACTTAGCATAGTCCAGATGGTAGATAGGCCCCAATTAAGAGCCAAAGAAATTCAAGCAATCCTGCATTTCAGGGGCATTAGTGTCAGCGCCAACTATATGTCCACATCTGAATGAAATGCTATGAAGGAGACCCAGGAGGACACCACTGCTGACACAGACAGAAAAAAGCCAAAATGTACGTGACTAAACAAGACCATTGTGGGAAACAGTCTTGTGGACAGATGAGACCAAGATAAAGCTTTTTGGTAAAGCATATCATTCTACTGTTTACTGAAAACAGAATGAGGCCTACAAAGTAAAGAACACAGCACCTACAGTCACATATGGTGGAGGTCAGATATGTTTGGGGATGTTTTGCTGCCTCTGGTACTGGGGGCCCTGATTGTGTGCAAGACATCGTGAAATCTGAAGATTACCAAAGGATTTTGGGTGGCAATGTTGTGCCCAGTGCTAGAAAGTTGGAGATGCGTTCTAGGTCAGGGGTCTTCCAGCCGGACAATGACCCCAAACACTTCAAGAAGCCCTGGAAATGGATGGAAACAAAACGCTGGATAGTCCTGAAGTGGCCGAAATGAGACCGGAGCTAAATCCCATTGACACTTGTGCAGAGATGTGAAAATTAAGAGAAGAGAAGAAACTTTCAAATATGAGAGACCTGGAGACGTTTATAAAGAAGAGTCCGAGATTCCAGGTGAGAGACGGAAGAAGCTGGGGACGGGGATAGGAAGAGATTGATAGCAGTTATTTATTCCAAATATTAAGTTGAGGTTGTCAAGAACTTTATCCGGACCATTTTGGGGGTTCTGTGTGAAATTATGTCCAATTTGCCTTTTTTCCTTCCTTTTTTTAGTGTTGTTCTAAGACACACAAAGGAAATAAACATGTGCATAAAAAAATATGTAAGAAATACATTTCTGGAAGAAATACTTAATTTCCTGGAACAGTTTTTAGGGTGCCAAACACTTTTGGTCATGATTGTATATGAACAAGAGGACATCAGTTCATTATTTTGCACAAACGTCACCTGTCTGTTGGGTACCATCATAGAAACCGTTCTAAACTGTATCTTCAGGTTCTCGGGGAGTTCCTGTCGGCCGCCACACCCTGGATTCTGGTGGACACAAGCATGCATTGTTTGACGGAGTTTTCAATCATTGTTTATTACGAAAACTGATTTAAAAAAAATCCCTTTACCATTGTCAAAAATAGTCCAAATTCTAGATTTAGGTTGAGGATGTCCCCATCACTGAAAATAAATTGTTTTCTTAGTTCTTTCCGTGCGGTTAGGACAATGGATATCTGATGCGCAGCCACTGACAGCACCTGGAACTCCATGCGGTTGAATTCATCAAAGCAGCCCCAGCAGCCTGCCTGAGCGAGGCCTGCACACAGGACGGGGAAAAAAGGGAAATATTACAACTGGAGGCTTGTGAATCAGAGCAGAAAGGGCAAGAACATGAACATTTTAATAAGAAAGGGCATTATTCAAGAGGAATGGTGCAGAAATAGGATATAGAGTACGGTGCAGCTTTTTCTTTCCACAGTAGAAAATGTACAATCCTTTATTTTGCAGTATTTATACAACTTAGCATTTATACATTTAAGATCCCAGAACACTGACAGATTGTGACAAAGAAAAAACGAAGGCCTCTAGTTCATCAAGAAGCAACACTGATCGAAATGCTGCAGAATATTTGCACAACTCAAAGCAGTGCACAAATGTCGTGATTTCTGGCAGGTATTTTTGCCGGTTCTGTTTGGCTACAACAACTTTTTGAAAAGTGGAAGGGGCTCGGGTGGGTTGTGACCAAGCATCATAATGTGCGCTACAAAGGGAGCGAAAGTGATGGCAGGGATGGAAAAGCTTTATATGCCTCTTTTTATGACAAAGGTGTAAATCTAAGAAGTGCAAACATCTTGTGTTACCTTTACATATTCTTCCTAGTCCTCTGAAGTCCATCTGATCAGAACAGTTAAACACCAACACGTATTTCCCCAAAGCCTTTCCCATGTCCTTCACAGTTTCCGTCTTCCCAGTTCCAGCAGAACCGAGCAGAGATCCTCCCATGTTCATGGCTATAGCATGAGCCAGCGCGATGTAACACCTGCAAAGGGCACAATTAGGAGAAAGTCTGGGAATCGTCACACTGATCTTTCCTCTATCTGCTTTACTGACCCACTCAAGCACTCAGGAAAACTCTACAAACGCTCTTTATAATATAGATGCAGACCATTCACCAACGAGCAAGGCACCCTTAGAATATGTGTGCCTGTAAGGCTACTTTCACACTTGCGTTGTTTTGTATCCGTCGCTTTGAGGAATCACGGTAAGTGGCAAAATATTTGCAGGAATCCGTTTTTCCCCATAGACTTCTATTAGTGACGGATTGCGACGGATGGCCTTGCGTTCCATCCGCTGCGTGATTAGTCGTTTACTGACCGTTAGGCGGGAGAAACGCTGAATGTAACGGTTTTTTGGGAGCTGCAAAAAAACACACTCTGCAGGTGTCTGTCACAATCCATCAAGAGCTGTAATGGAGGTCTATGGTGCTGGATTCCGTTGTAATCCGTCACACGACAGAATCCAGTGCTGGATTCCGTCATGCTCTACTGAGCATGCCTATCATGTTTGCCACACCCACTGGGATGTCTTAAACACAAAAGGATCACGACAGATCCGTCAAAAAACGGACGCACAATGGATGTAACAGATGCGACAGATCAGTTTTTTCCACAGGATTCCTGTGAATGGAATCCTGTGAACACATCCATTGCGTCAGCTGACATCTCAAAAATGACGGATCTGTCATTGCGTCGCAACGACAGACCTGACAGATTTAAACAAAGCAAGTGTGAAAGTAGCATAAGGCTAGTTTCACACTTGCGTTTTTTTCCTTCAGTCGCAATCCGCCGTTTTGGAAAACAACGGAATCCGTTAACGGATTCCGCTGCTTGCCATAGACTTGTATGGACGATGTATTGCGACTGATGGTCCTGCGTTGCATCCGCCGGCCGACGCTGCGTTGCATTTTTGTAGCGTTTTTCTGCGCTTCCCTGAGCGACACAAAAACGCAATGTGCTGGATTTCGTCGGCGTCCGTCATTTTTATAATGGAAGCCTACGGTGGCGGAATCCGTCGTTTGACGGATTCCTGTGACGCATCCGTTTTTACACAACTGCGCATGCTCAGTTGAGTAATTGTTGAAAAAACAGCTACAACGGATTCCGTTGTTTTGCAGAATCCGTCGCATCAGTTGTCCCACTATATGCAATGCATCCGTTACATCCGTCACACAACGCAATGTGACGTATGCCGCACAACGCAAGTGTGAAACTAGCCTTAAGAATTTGGATCAGAAATTTCTGTATCACTTGGCAGGAAAACTGTTGAGTAGAATAGGTGTGTTTTTGGTGCAGATTCTTTCCTTCTCACTATGGGTGAAATCTGTAGCAAAAACGCTAGAAGTATTGACATAAATCTGCTGCAAATCTACAGGAAAAAATAAGTAACATGTACATGAGACTTCAGGATTCACATTCACTGTGACTAGGAGATCCTTCAGGTTCTGTGACAAATCTGCTCAGAGAAAAAAAAACAACTTTCATTTCTTCTTCCCTTTTTCCAAGAGCCAGAGTTTTTCATTTTTCCGGTGACACGGCTTTTTGTGGGTGGAGTTGTAGTTTTGAATGACAACTTTCACTCAGAATGTGAGAAATCAGAAATGTAATTTTTTGGCTTTTTTTCTTACAATGATCATTGTGCAGTAAAAATAACCCGCCAGCATCTCTCCTGGTCAGTGCGATTACGCTGATCTGATGCCAAGTACTTTGAAGATTTATAAAAGACTTTTCCCATTAACAAAGTTAGCTTTAAAGTTCATTTTAACCAAAAGATCTTGGAATAATAATAATTTCCACAATTTGATGTTATATCAAATGTTCCTGAGCCGTGTCTGACCATACAGGACATGGTCTGTTCATTCCACATCTCCTGGGGGGAAGTAAGAGAGTGTACAGACATTACAGGATCACAGCTGATTCTTTCTTTGGCTGTGTGCGCACGTTGCGTTCAATTCCGCAGCGTGTAAGTCACTGCATGTGCGTCTCAGAACGCAGCTGAAAAAGCTGCGTTCTGAGACGCATTCGGCAGAACGCAACGTGCGCACATTCCTGGAGAATTCATGCGTTCTGGATGCTTTCTCTGCCATAGACAGAGTTGGGAAAAGCATCCAGAACGCATATTTTTGACAGTGCGGTCCCACTCGGCTCTGCAGCATCCCCATAGACTTGCAGCAGAGCCGAGTGGGACCGCACTGTCAAAAAGAGCATGGCTGGCTACGAGACAGAGCCGCGCGATCAGAATGAACTCGGATGAACTTCACCCGACTTCATTGTGATCGCGCGGCTCTCTCTGTGT